>NC_092139.1:45680715-45984465 GCF_043159975.1 Macaca nemestrina
ACAGGTGCCCACCACCACGCCCGGCTAATTTTTTGTATTTTTTGTAGAGACGGGGTTTTGCCATGTTAACCAGATGGTCTTGATCTCCTTACCTCGTGATCCGCCTGCCTCGGCCTCCCAAAGTGCTGGGATTACAGGTGTGAGCCACCGCGCCCGGCCCCGGCTCGCTTTTCTTCTTCGCATTTCCGTTTCTCGGTCACCTACTCTGCATTTTCTCTACCTCCACCGGTTAGCATACCAGTGGGTGCAAATACCAGCTGTTTCTTTTTCTTTCTGCTTTCTCCTGATCACACAAACAATAGTCACTTCTCTAATAACACATTTTCCTATTTTTCAATGATTAAAGTGGGCTATTAAGTTTGTAACCCGGCAATCAGGAAATATTTGTTAAATGCCCATTGCATGCAAGGTCCTCACAGTGCACCCTTCCTAAAGGGCTTACCTAGCATCAATTTCCATTTTTTTTATTTTGTGGAAACAGCATCCTGACTTATTCTGGTGATCCTTCTTTTTTCTTGGTGCATACCATTTGGTTCATGTCAAAGTCCTCCCGCAGTGAAACGGCTCTACTTTCACTTCCTCATCATGTGATTTAGCATATCAAATTGGAGCCTAGCCTCCCCTGGCCTCAGTGATGATTGGTTAAAAATAGGCAGGTGACCTGATGAGGACCAACCAGAGCTTAGAATGACCGTGAATAAAGATCTCTTTCCCATTGGAGTTGTTGGAAAATGAATTGTAGGCCTGGAAGGGTGTGTCCATCTATGGGGATAGCCTGCCTGAGAATGAAGCCACCTCAGAGAGAAGCAGAATCAACAAGTGGAGAAGGGCATACTTTGAGCCCCTAGAGCTGCCACACTTAAAGGCAGAATCCTCCTCTTGATCTTTTATTTTTTTCTTAAGTCAATTTCAGTTGAATTTTTTTGTCATTTGCAACAGAATGAGACATGTTCCTCTCCCCCAAGAGCTAGCGTGTGGTATGATACCAGGTTGTGTTTGATATATGGGGCGATGGAGATGCATGTGGGGTGGAAGCTGTCCCTATGAGTGTGGAGTATCTGAAGGCTTCACATCATCAAGGATGTGGAATTCCAGTCAAGCCTTGGAGAATGAAGATGATTTGGGAAGCCAGAGAGGGTCCTCGCGTGAATGTCTGTGCCTCCTTCCACAACTTCTGGATGTATTTGGTCTCCTCTGGGTTTGTTCTCTCTTTGTTTATCCATTCTTGCATCATTTTCTCTGGATTCTGTCCTTGGATGACTTTCTATCCTGCTTTCGAGCTGCTGGTTCAATCCACACCATAGATTTTGATTAACACCTCTGTATGCAAATAATTCTGAAATCCATCTTTCCTACCAAGACATTAGTTTTAAAGTGTAGGCGACATTTCCAACTGGCAACAATCCTCACCTTTATGTCTCAGAGGCCTCTCACACTTAATATACTAAGCTAAATTCATTATTTTCCCCAGTCCTACTTTTTTTTTGTTTGTTTGAGACAGAGTCTTGGTCTGTCACCCAGGCTGGAGCACAGTGGCATGAACTCAGCCTACTGCAACCTCTGCCTTCTGGATTCAAGTGATTCTCCTGCCTCAGCCTCCTGAGTAGCTGGGATTACTGGCACCTGCCACCACGCCCAACTAATTTTTGTATTTTTAGTAGAGACGGAGTTTCACCCTGTTGATCAGGCTGGTCTTGAACTCCTGACCTCAAGTGATTCGCCCAACTTGGCCTCCCAAAGTGCTGGGATGACAATCATGAGCCATAGCACCCAGCCCTCAGTCCTGTGTCTTATCTCCCTTCCAGGTTTGGGCCATATTTTTGACTGAAGACACTGGTGCCTGCATTGTCCACTTCAAGGAATTAGCCCTGCGTTCATCCCAGATTCCCCTCTCTTTAAAAGTGAAATTATTGAATTTGGTTTATTCTACTCTTAATATCTTAGAGATCTATATCCTCTTTTCCATTCCCTCTCATTAGTCTTGTCATTTTTTAGCAGATTTTTGCAAGCATTTCCTAGCTGGTTTACCTTACAACTTTCACCTTTCTACTATCAGAAATATATGTATATGTGTGTCTGTGTGTGTATGTATGTGTCTATATTTATATCTTTAAATCTGTTTTTTCTCATGTCACACCCATTTCTTGGGTTCCCGTTTGCCTAACAAGATTACATCTGAACTCCTTAGCATGATGTATAACAGTTATCATGATCTCCCTCCTGAATTTCTTTTCTTGCACACACCATTTGCAAATCACCAGTGTCCTCCCAGGCATAACAGGCTAATTATAATTTTCCAAACACACTGTGTTTTGTGTGCAACCACTGAGGTAAAAAATGCTGTCTGCAGGCTTAGATGCACAGGGAGACTAGGCACCAGTAATATTTAGGTAAATCAAAAAGATACAAAAAGAAGTCAAGCTGACTGGCATTCAGGCAGAGAGATGAACCACTTTCTCCAAGGTGGATGGAGATGTGATCTTCCTGGCTGCAAGATCCTCAACAAGGGGTTGCACAGTAGAAGATCATGTTTGAATAAATGAAGATCATAGCAGATCTTCTGGAGGTTTAACCACCTTTGCCAATCCCAGCCTTCCCTACAGGACATTGGGGAGGTTATCCCTCTAAGTTTAGATGTAAACATGTCAGGAATTACCTCCCCTGGGCCAAGTGCCCCACATAAATCTTGGAGTTAAGCAAGGCAGATTCCAGAATAATAGGCATGGACCCAAACCTCACATATGACTCTTTTGTGCCCCAGGTTAATGCTGCTTGGCTCAAAGTCATTTCAGAACTTGGATTTATCATCGAGTCATCTTTGGGATCATGCTAACCAGCTCTTTAGGCCAGCTATAGGGACCATTCTGCAAGATGCAAGGGTCCCACCTGGGGGTCTTTGCATGTCCCCTTGTCTGATCTGGCCTTTCTCTTTCCATCTCTACCTGGTGAACTGCTACCCATCTCTTAAAACTCAGTATAGATGTCACAACCTTGGTAAAAATGTCTCTGCCCTTTCATGGTTGTACTTCCATTGTTTTATATCCTCATTGTCCTGTGTGCACCCCCTCTTGCAGGGCACACTAATATTTCTGTCATTGTCTTTTGCCTGTGTTATATTTATCTTCACATCCCAAGGACATAGATAATGTCTGCCACTTAGCAGATGCTCACACATGGTTTTCAAATAAATGAGTGAAACAAGGAGTGGAGGAAACAAAGGTAACAAACACAGGCAGTCAAATATTCATAGCTTGCTTATAAGAGCTCATTAGGGATGTTGTAGAAGTGAATTTGTTGGTAAAAATATTCAATTTAAAGGTCAATTTAAAGTATCTATATATGACAATGACTCACAGGATTGATGTTGGAAATGAACTAGGTGTATCAGTCAGTGTCAGTTAACTGCTATAACAAACAGACCCTCAAATCTAATGCTTTGGCCTCAAAGAAGTTTGATTCTTGCTCATGCAAAATGTAATGAGGGTATTCTTGAGTGGATGATTCTGCTGCAAGAGGTGAATAAGGGACTAAGCTATTTCTATCTTGTGACTGTACCATCTTGGAAGTTCAAGGCTGCCTTTGTACCAGCCAGCTGTCTGTAGAGATGGCAAGGAGGGCATGAAAGTTCACTTAGGTTCAGGGGGCTAAAAAATGTAGTAGAAAGAAAATGGGGCGTTCTCATGACCACTATCTCTTCTGCACTGGGCGGGGGGGGGGGGGAAAGAAAAGAAAAGAAAAGGAAAGAAAAAAAGAAGACGAGTGTGTATTTAAAGCAAACAGTAGCTCAATGGGAAATAATATTTGCAGCTCTATTTTATCTATCTTACAAACTCTATTTTTAAAAGACCTGTAAAATCATAAAAGTCACGTGGCATTATTTTTCAACTTTGTAAATGGTTGCTTTGCATTCATTCAATTAGACAGGATAATTTAACAGCAGTGATACTATCAGCATCATCATCACCATCATCATCATCATCATTATCATCATCATCATGACTTCACTGAAGGCCTCTTATGAGATATAGGTCACTGCCTCAGGTAATGGAGTTTCAAGGAGGCATAAAGTCTTGAGGATCTTATCATCAAGTTGGGAAGTCAGAGTAACTACTTTCATAAGGTAAATCATAATGAAAGCCTGCATGTGCTTAGTGCTAAATGAGTGGCAATGATATTATGGAGAAATGGGCATCCCTGAGATCAATGTAATGTACTCTCAGAAATATGAGTATTGCCTACATCAGAGAATCATAGACTACAAAAACCATGAAGGCCTTTAGGGATGTAGGCCACCTCCTTCATTTTACAGGTGAGTATGGCAGCTTATTTCTAAAGATTTCTCCTCCCCTCCTCATCTTATGTAGGACCTTCTCCTGAACCTAAGCTGCCCTGTGACTTCCTCCTTACCCAGAGAATGTGACAGAAGTAATGTTGTACTAGTTCCAAGTTTAAGAGACCAAGACCTGGCAGTCTCTTAGAATTCACACTCTAGTGGACAGGCATTATGGCTCACACCTGTGATCCTGGCACTTTGGGAGGCCAAGGCAGGAAGTTTACTTGAGGCCAGGAGTTCAAGACCAGCCTGGTTAACAGCAAAATCCCATCTCTACAAAACTTTTTAAACAGTGAGTGAGGTGTAGTGGCATGGTGGTACATGCCTACAGTCCCAGCTGCACTCAATTATGATCCTGCTACTGCACTCCAGCCTGGGTGACAGAGCAAGACCGTATCTTAGAAAAAAAAAAAGGCAAAAAAGTGTTTATACTCTGGGGGAAGCTAGCATCATGTAAGAAGTCCATTGCCTCTGAGATGACCATGCTCTGAGAAAGCTCAAACTCGTCACACAGAGAGACTTTATAGTGAGTGGGATTCCTAGCCAGATGTTAGACATTCCAGTTCAGATGCCAGGCATGAGAGAGAAGTAGCAGTCTCCGATGTGCAGGTGAGTGAATCATTCTTATGACCCCAGCTACGACTTCCACCTGATTCCAAGCACATGAGAGATGCCAAGTGAAAACCTCCCAGCTGAGTCCAGCCAACTCACAGAACCATGGTTGCTTTAAGCCACTGAGTTTTGGAGCAGTGTGTTACACAGCAGTAGATAATCAGAACAATGAGGAAACTGAGACCACCGAGGCTGAGTTCCCTTAGGGCATACACTATTTTATGTAGAGCCAGGAAGAGAGCCACATTCTGCAGTTCCCGATCCAGTGTACTTGAGTCCAGGGCTTCTCAAATCTTAGTGGGCACCAGAACCACCTGGGGAAGTTGCTGAACACTCAGCTTCCTGGGCTCCACCCTCAGATATTCTGATTAACAGGTCTGAGGTGGGAGTCTGAGAATTTATATCTCTAACAAGCTCCAAGGTGATGTTGATGCTGTCAATCGGTTGACTAATTTTGAGTCGCCCTGCCTTACACCAGGCCTGAGCTAATCTCCCAGCACAGGTTAGGCAAACATTGGCATCTCCTGGTTTACTATTGTGCTTCTTGACAATTACCTGTGTGCTGCATTTCCAGGTAAGTAATTGAAAAGCACAAAGTGACAGGTATTGTTCAGGATGTGCCCAGTTGCAGCTGAGCCCAATCTTAGCTCTTCCAGCTGTAGGCTGAAGAAACCCATATGGTCTGTGAGCTAGACACCCTTATCGGAGTTCTCCTATCTGTAGGTATGACAGTGCGGGTTTCATAACCTTGTTACCAGAAGCAATTAGGGTCATCATCCAGATTTTCAGATCCATTTCCCATAGAGACACACATTAGGAATCTCCCACAGTGAATTTAATTAGCAGGAAACGTAGCTCAGCCAGCGACCCACAGTGCAGATAACAGCCGTGGCTGCCCAGTGATAGTGGCTCCCTTTTCTTAAAAAATGACAGGTTTCCTAAAAGGTGGTGATGAGTCCCAGCCTGAGATTCTTCAGGTAGGAATCTCTGTGCAGCCTGATTTCACGTAACCAAGCAACTCACACATCTTCCTTCTATTCAATTTAAAGAACTTCCGTAGGAAGAGATGCGAGTGAGAAAGGATAACGGATTGCAAATGGCAGCATTAGGCATTTCCCCAGTGTACCTGGGCTTATTTTGGCCAGTGGTGTATTTCTGCAGATGTTCTGCATGTGATACAGTAATCATATTTACTTCTGGAATTGTTATTGAAGGTTATCTAATGAGTAATGTAGGATATCTAATAGCCCACATTAATGGCAGGGAAGCTATGAATTTGCTTTAGTTTATCTCTGCATAAAAAGTCATAGGATTAGTCTGCTTGCATTCTGTGCTGGAGTTTAAAGATGACCTTGTTAAGCATTAATGAAAGTCGTAGGCAAACATTTGTCAAGCATCAGTGGGTGAATAGACCCCTCTTATGCAGAATATTCATGCCGTCCATTACAATAACTATTAGATATAATGTGAGGAATTGATCGAATATGCTGCTTGTAATATAATCCTATATGAGGATTAATGATTATATTAAGTACCAGATGCTATAATTTGGCATTGACTAAAGTTATTGGTAAACTGAGAATTTTTCATATCCCCAGTGTTTCTGGTTTGGACTAATTGATGGATGTTCAAAATTTAGCCAGAGCTTTTACATTAATGGGGCCCTGTGACTTAGGGCAGGTGATCAAGGCAATGTAACCTGGACTTCTGAGGAGTTAGTTATGAAAGGAGCGAGCTCCTGGGTCAGTTAGTGAATGCCTCTTATTTTTAATTGTGATACCGGTTCATACTACCACAAGCAGCAATATTTGAAGAAGCTCACCCCTTATATTCATCGTCGCCAAGGTGAAACAGTATTATTTTTAAGTCTCAGTGACTCTCACTATTAAAAATCACAGCTATTTGTTTATTGACATTTATTTGATCACTACTGAAAAGACTTTTTTTTTTCCTTGTGTTCATAGGGTTTTTGCTTCTCTTTCTCTTTTTCTAGTCTGTTTATGAATGTTAACCAATTTTTCATTGATATTTTTGCCTTTCCTTTTTATTTATTTTATTTTATTTTATTTTTTTTTTTTTTTGAGACGGAGTCTCGCTCTGTAGCCCAGGCTGGAGTGCGGTGGCCGGATCTCAGCTCACTGCAAGCTCCGCCTCCCGGGTTCACGCCATTCTCCGGCCTCAGCCTCCCGAGTAGCTGGGACTACAGGCGCCCGCCACCTCGCCCGGCTGGTTTTTTTTTTTTTTTTTTTTTTTTTGTATTTCTTAGTAGAGACGGGGTTTCACCGTGTTAGCCAGGATGGTCTCGATCTCCTGACCTCGTGATCCACCCGTCTCGGCCTCCCAAAGTGCTGGGATTACAGGCTTGAGCCACCGCGCCCGGCTCCTTTTTATTGATTGGAAAGAAGTTGTATATGCAAAAGATTGCTGAGCCTGGGCCACTGAGTGACATCAGTAGCACAAGTATTGAGGGTACTCAGGAGTATCAGAAGCCATGTGGCCAGGCTAGTTGATTAGATAAAGGGGATTGGGGAGCAAAGGTGGGTTTCTGTGAACCCCACTTAAGAGTTTGCATGGGGGTGGGAGTGGTAAATGAAAAATATTTACCAAAGTAGGACTAGCAAGCAACTCTCTAAATAAGTTGAAGTTTTTGGTAACGTATTGCTTTAATTTACATTCACTTTATAGTCCATGCACGTGAGGATTATTTGGAAGAGGTTTAATTTTACTAGCTGCTGAATGCAGTATGGTTGCTAGCAACAGAGCAGAAAGAGCTTGGCTGTTTGCTAATGCACTTGGGCTGTACTGTAACTACGCAAGGCAGGGCTAGTGGCGGTGGAGTCAATAAACATGCAGTTCTCTGGCTTTGAGGGTTATTTGTTTTACTGAGCCAATATGTTTTTTCTAGTTAACATTTTTCTGTAGTGTTCTGTTTTCGCCTATGTTTGAAAGGCTTGTAAATACAGCTTGAAGGTGCTGGGGAAGGAAAAGGTATTGCCAACTTCATCTTGGTGGATTAAATTCACTGTATCTGCTTCTTTCCCCATGAAACCCAAACATGCTGAGCTTGCATGTGTTTTGAGATATGGCAGAACTGAGCTTAAAACCTGGGCTTTTTCAGGTGTGAGGGCCCTTATCTTTAGTAGGCCCCAAATAACTCTTAAAATGGCCAGAAAATCTGATTTCTTATTATGACCTACCCCAATTTTTGTCACATGTTTTATGTTTGGAGTCACATAAATATTCTGGCCATTTTAATCAGTGAAAAAACTATATTTGGTTGAGAGTTTAGTTTGTTACTACTGGGAAATTTGATTTATCTGTTTTAAGCAACCATCTGGAGTAAGTTTATTCATATTACGTGTCATGCATATATTTATGCTGCAAGATCAAAATCCTTAAATTACATCCTTTTGAAATTTTATACATTGTATAATGACAATTGCCAACACCACAACGATGTGATTGCATGGCTTTCAAAAACGGAAACATTGTACAACAAAAAGATTACAACGTGTAATGAACAAGTTCATTTGCTCAAATATAAATGTGTGGTGAATAATGAAATGCATGCACAATGAGCCGAGATGAATCTTCTGTCATTAGAAATACAATTACAGTGTATTGAAATTTCCAAAGTCTAACAAAAGTAAATAGATATATTGTTATGCAGCCAAAACCAGATTCAATTCATTTGTGAAAGTTTTCCTTAATTATGCCATAAATATATCAAGTAACTTATACTTAATAAGGACTATGCAAAAATATTGATAATTTGTATGTGTGCACGTGTGTATTTTTTTTCAATCAAAGGAGTGGTGTTTATCTGAATCTGCTGTGTGTGTAATTTAAAGTCTTCCCAGGTAGGCTTTATTCTCCTGCTATTGTCACTTGACCTCACACCTTCGTATCTTTCTGAGAGCACCATTGCCTTCCTTTATGCCTTACTCTCTTTCTAGCAAAATCATTTTGCAGGAAGAGATCTGAGGAATAAAGTCATGCAAAAGGATGACCTAATGGAATGCCAAGTTGGCATGCACATGGCATGGCAGATCCCTCCTGACATTGTGCTCATACCAGCATGAATTGGAATACCAAGGTTGCCCACTTACTATCTAACGTAAGGTAAGTACTTAACCTCCCTGAGTTTTCATTTTATAAAACAGAATATCCATAACACCTTCCTATGGTTTTGGTGAGGATTAAATGACTTATTTTATGTATTGCTTTTGATAGAGTGTGTTGTTCATGAGTTAATAATATAATTTCCTTTCCTCTGCTCTAATGTTGGTTCATTTCTTTTGCAAATTGCAATGTTGTCTTCTTGGCCAAGGTGTTCATCTTCTCATGTCCCTTTCCCTGGTATCAGATAGGATGCTTCAGCTGCAAGTAACATAGCATCCATCAAAGAGTAGATTAAACAGTGATGATATCACATAAGCAACCAGCCTAGAGATAGGTGGTTCTAGAGATGGGACGGTGGCTCAATGGTGTAATCAAGGATCCTTCTTTCTGCTCTCCACCTTCACCATATTGGATTCTTCAGCTTCCCTTGTGGTTGCAAAATGGTTGCTAGTGTTTCCAGCATCATATGTAGCCATGACAACATCCAGCTGAAGAAGAATAGTGTTTCTTCCTTGCATCTATTCCCAGGAGCATCTGCCTCATCCCAAAATCATGTAAAGTACTTACCTTAATCTATTCTTAGGTAGATAATGCATTGTATGTAGCCGAAACATCTTACCTGACCAATTTCCAGAGGGGCAGGCTCCAAATATTTACATTTGTCTATTTATTCTACATATATTTATTGAAAGCCTATTATGAGTAGGCATTGGACTAGGTGCTGGAGGTTTAATGGGGAACAGGGAACAAGACAGTTCCTGCCTTCAGGGAGCTCATGGTCAAGTGACAGAGCAGCTTTGCACAGACCACTTTACTCAATTCGGTTTAAGTATTTCAGTCATAGTTCTGTAGTGTGCTGGTGGTGAGCCTGGGGCATGCAGCTCTGTTTGGAAGGGGGGTTGTCAGGAGTTTCAGTGAGGATGGCTGCAGGAGTTGCAAAGCTAGTGCAGGAAGAAGAGGGCAGAAGGTCATTCCAAGTTATAATAGTGAATTCCACCATTGGCATTGTACTACATGCTTTACATATATCATTTGTAATTGTTACAGCAGCCAGGCAAGGGGGTGGCACTGCAAGGTCGTTTCCTCCACTTCACAGATCAGGTATCTGAGGCATGGGAGGTTAAGTGGTTTTTCTGAAGTCACATAGTGAGGGGAGGCGTTGGTATGGGAATTCAGGCCGGTTTGATGTGGAATATACGGTTTTTTGGCTAATCATCTTGCATTCTCATTGACCCCAGGGAGCCTCCTAAATTTGAAAATTGGGGATCAAGGAGGAGACATGGGAGACACATCAAGAGGTTGGATTGAGAAGTGCTGTTGTACTACTCAGTATTCTTTTCACCACAAGCTTTCCGTGGACACAGTGGTTCTGCAAGGCAATAGTCTACACCTCCCTCACTAGTGATGCTACTCCTCAGAGCTAAGACTGAGAAGAGTGCTAAAGAGATAATGCAGATCTTGCAAATCTTATATGAAGAGTCCAAGAAAGCACCCCCCAACCAGGTTTAGAATTGTGTGGTTATTTGATTAGAGTGTGAACCAGTTCAGAATCTCATGTACTGGAAAGCTCTACCATATTTGAACCTTGGTTTATCTCAGGGATATTCCATTGCATACTTATATGGTTTTTCATTGTGTATCATCAGTTTCTTCCTTTAGCAAATAAAACATACATTTTTGATTCAGACGTTTTAACCCTGGCTCCACAACTTGCTGTTTTTGAATTCCTAAGTTTATTAAACTTTCCCAACAGCTCAGTTTCCATTATTTGTTAAAAGGGTCGCTATGGTTTGAATGTGTCCCTCAAAATTTATGTATTGGAAACTTGGTTCCCAATGCAGCAGAACTGGGAAGGGGTCCTTTGAGAGGGGTTTAAGTCCTGACAGCTCCACCCTCATGAGTGTATTAATGCCAGGTATTATGAGAGTGAGTTCCTTATAAAAAGACAAATTCAGCCTCCTCCACTCTCTCTCTCTCTTTCTCTTTCTCTCTCTCTTTCTCTCTGTCTTTCCCTCTCTCTCTCTCTCTCTCTTTCCCTCCCACTATGTGAGGACACAGCAAGAAGCCATCATTCTGGATGCAGAGAAAAGCCCTTAACAGCCACTGACTCTGCTAGTGCCTTGATCTTGGACTTCTCAATCTCTAGAACCGTGAGCCAAATAAATTTGTTTATTATCAATGATCCGGTCTGTGATATTCTGTTATAAAAGCACAAAACAAAGACAAGAATCTATTGGGAACATATTCTCAGTGTTATTCATAGAGTCAATGAGCTAATATTTGTAATGAGTCTGGCATATCCATCTACCTCTCCCCCTTCTTTACACCTTAAAGTCCCCTGCAGATTTTAACCAGGGAGACTGGACATTTCCAAGTCTGTTGGTTTAGCTAACAATGGAAGCTACACATCAGAATTACTTGGGAGAATTTTCAGGACTCACCCAGACAGATAAAATAAGAATTTCTGGGGCACACTAGTGTTTTTGTAATTATTCCCAGGTAACTATAGTGTGCATAGATCCACCAAGCTAGGCTATTGCTTCTCAAACTTTACTGAGCACACAAATATCCTGGGTTTCTGGTAAACACTCAGATTTTGCTTCAGTAGGTCCAGGACAAAGCCTGGGATTGCAGTTCTAACAAGTTCCAGGTGATGCTGATGCTGTTGGTCCATGGACCAGACACTGAGTACCAATAAGTACTAGGAAATAAGACCACTCTTAGGGATAGGAATATGTTTTGCCTCAAGGCTGGGGCAGCTAAATATTTTTCCCAAGCCCTGGTGGCTCCCTCTTTTCTGGAATAAAAGCTTAGGCAAGTGGACTGCATTGAAATGGACCACACATTTATCCTTGTCTATTTTCTCGTATCACAAAGCCATAGGAGAGATGCATGTGGTCATAGAGAATTTAGAGTTCCCGGCATGGAAGATCCTTAATAATTGTTGGATGAGCTGAGATTCCTGCTGGATGGCTGAAGATGCTGAGCTGTTACTGGAGGCTGCTGAAGTAGCATCCCTGCTGAGATGCTACTAAAGGCTCAGATGCCATAGGATGTTACAGTTTATGTCTTGAAGACACTGTCAACCTTTAGTGGAGCTCAACAGAGGGATCACTTAGGTCTCTGAAGACAGTGCATCTCAAATTTAATATGCATAGGCTGGGGGTGGAGTGGGGGTGGGGTGGCTTATTTCAACAGATCCCTACCCCCGAGTTTCTGATCAGTAGGTTTGGGTGGGATACCCAATATTTGCACTCTAACTGGCTTCCAGGTGATATTACTGGTCTCAATGATACCTTGGGAAGAATCCTTTCTAAAAGCCAGCAAGGGGCCAGGTGCGGTGGCTCACGCCTGTAATCCCAGGAGGCCAACGGGGGTGGATCACGAGGTCAGGAGATTGAGACAATCCTGGCCAACATGGTGAAACCCTGTGTCTACTAAAAATTCAAAAATTAATGTGGTGGTGCATGCTTGTAATCCCAGTTACTCAGAAGGCTGAGGCACGAGAATCGCTTGAACCCAGGAGGCGGAGGTTGCAGTGAGCCAATATCGTGCCACTGCACTCCAGCCTGGCGACATAGTGAGACTCCACCAGAAAAAAAAAAAAAAAAGAAAAAGCCAGCAGGGAAACATTTGACTTGTGACTTCCTTGTAAACCATATAGACTGCTTCAAAGCAAAGACTCTCATAAGTCATTTCTCTTCTGGGAAAAGGTACAAGGGTGAACCAGCCATGGGGTGGGGGATGGTTTCTGCCCCATTCAGCCTCAGAAGTGAAATGGAGAGCAGAGCTGAGGGTGACACTGCACAGTCTTGGGGTGCAGGTGGGAGCCATGAAAGGAGCTTCCTGAACATCCTTCGCTATTTGAAGGAGTCGGCGAGGTGACAGGACACCTGATTTCCAGGCAGCAATGGTGCTACCCTCTCTTGCTGGAGGGCTGATTAGTCCATTCTTAGGTACAACTACTGAGCCTTCCTGCCTCCCAGAAGATCCTTCTCTAGGAAGGTGGGTACATGAAGGAGCAGCATCTTTCCCTAGAACCTCCAAAGAGGCTCTGAGGCTGCTGTGATGTGAACATCTGCAGAAGCACAACTTTAGCTTATCAGTAACTGAATTCAGCTTGTGCATCAGCCTCACACGAAAGACAACTTAGTCCCTTCTGATTTAAAATGAACCTCTCTGTGGTCAATATTCAGGTGATTCTGGCTTCCAGGCATTCCTCTCTGAGTTCAAGGCCTTTCCACCTCTCTCTAGAGGTTCTTCCTCTCTAGGCTTCCCAGAAGGGTGGCTGGATTCAGAAGATACACATCTGCAATGAAAAGGGATCAAGTTATGCTGGTCGTTTAGACCTCACTGCCTTTTCCTAGGGGGTTTTGGAAACCTCCCCCACCTCCATTCCCATCAGCTCCTGTCGCTGGATGTACTCTGGCATCCACTGCTCGTGTCTGTGATCCTGCCATGGCTTCCAGTTGTGATGCCTTCATCTTTCTTGCCTGGTGGATGGTAGGGTCCCAGTCCATTCTTTGGGGCTTTTTGTTTTTAATTTTAATTTTTATTTATTTATTTTGAGATAGAGTCTTGCTCTATTGCCCAGGCTGGAGTGCACTGGTGCGATCTCAGCTCACTGCAGCCTCCGCTTTCCGAGTTCAAGCAATTCTCCTGCCACAGCCTCCCGAGTAGCTGGGATTACAGGAGCCCACCACCACACCTGGCTAATTTTTGTATTTTTAGTAGAGACAGGTTTTGTCATGTTGGCCAGGCTGGTCTCGAACTCCTGACTTCAGATGATCCACCCACCTCAGCCTCTCAAAGTGTTGGGATTACAGGTGTGAGCCACCGTGCCTGACCTTTGGGGCTTTTTGGATCTCCTTGTGCTGTGGGTAGCAGGAATGAGGAAAGCTGAGGTGGGAGCTGCTGACTGTTTTGCCTAAACAGAACTTGCCTATCATCCATGAGGCTGTCCTACAAACTGTGGGATCTCCTAGAAGATTCTCTTCCCAGAGTTCCAAGCAGGAAGCCGAAAGCTGGGTGTCTCCCCTCTGCTGACAGATTCTCGCAGGTTCTCTCTACCACCCCCAGTACAGGAAGGTTCTTTTCAGTCCCCATGGCTCAGGAAATGCTCCGAGGTCACACCCTGTCCTGAATCTTTCCTACTCGATGGCTTTTGGTTAGCAAACAAACAAAAATATAAATATTCCTTTCTCTCTTTTGAGCACGCTAAACTAAAAAAAAAATTTTTTTTAATTTCTGGTTTTGCAAATGAAAGCTTCAGTTTTCACAACTACTCTTTCCTTCCTGAAATGGGATTCCAGAGGCTTCTTTGGAATTAGGACCTTAGCTCGGAGTCCTTTGCTCTTCCCAGAATTTAGCTCCATCCCCAAGCAATGGTTGCCTCAGTTTCAGGGGGAGGAAAGTTGGCAAGAGATGACAGTGAAAAGAAATAGAAATATATGGGATGAAATTTGAAACTATCACGCCACTTCACTCTCCAGGCCCGTTTGTCTGTGTAGCTTCTTCACTAACACCTCCACTTGGCTAACTTTGCACTTTCTTCTCTTTTCACTCTCCTGCCTCCTCTCCCTTTCCTTTTCTTCCCTACTGTAGCCCTGGTAGTAGGGGCAATGGGATTGAGCAAGATAAATAAGTCAAAGATATTTCACCTTGTCTCTTCCAAATTCAAAGAAATAGCATTCTATTTCCCCCTCAGCTGTTGATAGTACCTAAAAGTTCCTCTTTTCTATGTTAATTTTTTTCAGCTAAAGCAAAAGTGAAAAATCAGGAGTTTACATTTTCTACAAAACATTTCTCTTGTATGCGGTTTTAGCTGTCAGGCTTGTGAAACTGTTATTGTGACTTTAGTGGAGTCTATTTATGTTTAACGCTAGCGTCTAATGTAGAAAAGTGTGCACACATCGAAAACGACTCTCTGGAACTCAGCATATAGGTATGTTTAAAAGATAATACCTATTTACAGCCAGCAAGGAAGCTCTATTTCAGTGTACTAACAGCCATTTTTAAATGCATACAGGTCTGTCTGTATTGAAAATCTTTCCACCAGACAGCCAGAAAAAAAGCCCTGCAAATAGAAGCAAACTATAAAAATGCAAGCAGCTGGCTGGAGCACAGTAAGGCTCAACAGAGGGACCTCATGAAACCAACAATGGTAATTGTTATTTAAAGAAACTGGCTTATTCTAAACAGCCTATTGCATTTGGATGCTTTCTAGGTGGCCAAATTAGTATGGACATAACAAGATACTAGAAATTAGCTTTCTGGTAGGTTTCAATGTGGAGATTATTTATGCTGATCCATTGTTTTGTATCTCCCATCCAGAATGCTTTTTATCCAATTGGCTTTTTTTTTTTTTTTAATAGTCTTTGTTGTTTTATTGTTGTTGTCTTTTTTTTTTTTTTTTGAAACAGGTCTGGCTCTGTCACTCAGACTACACTGCAGTGGCACAATCTTGGCTCACTGCAACCTCTGCCTACTAGGCTCAAGCCATCCTCCCATGTCGGCCTCCCAAGCAGCTGTGCCTACAAGTGAGCACCACCATGCTTGGCTAATTTTTGTATTATTATTATCATTATTATTATTATTATTATTATTTTTAGTAGAGACGGGGTCTCACCATGTTTCCCAGGCTGGTCTCAAACTCCTGAGCTTAAGCGGTTCGACCACCTCAGTCTCCCAAAGTGCTGGGATTACAGGCATGAGCCACTGCACCCAGCCAGTCATTGTTTTGATGAGAAGCAAAACCTCTATGTTAACTGTGTCTTCTATGTATTTAATAGGCACTTTTCCTGTATATAAAAAAGAGTAGAATGATCAGAGGTTCTGGGATGCTGGTCAAGTTCTAGTCCTTGATCTGGATGGTGATTACATAGGTTACATTATTTTAAAATTTTGATTTGTCATCTTTCTCTTTGTATATTCTGTTTAATAAAACAGCTTTCTGTTCAACAAAACAGCTTTAGAAATTCAAAAAAATTGAAACACAGCTATAAAATCTCTTTCATATGGTTTACACATAAGAGATCATTTTATAATTAACTTCAAAGGCAGGAAATCTCACGGTAATTGGTAAGTGTATTGGTACATGAAATATTTGAGATGAAAGGAATTTAAGAGCAGTATAATCCACTCTGTTCTCTCTGCTAGTGAGAAAGAGGAGAACCAGAGAGTCAAGGGACTTATTCAAGAAACTCTGGCTAATGGATGGTAGAAGCAGAATTTTAATTCAGTGCCACATTTTCTACTATGCCATTCATGTAGGACCATGAGGAACCTGTACTGATAAAAACAAAAGCTATCATCTATTATTTATTTATTATTTATTATTTTTTGAGACAGGGTCTCGCTTTGTCACTCAGGCTGGAATACAGTGACATACTCATGCCTGAATGCAGCCTTGACCTCCTGGGTTCAAGTGATCCTCCTACCTTGGCCCCCTGAGTAGCTGGGACTACAGGCATATGCACCATGCCCAGCTGTCTAAAGTTTTTGTAGAGGTGGGATCTCCCTATGTTGCTCAGGCTGGTCTCGAACTTCCTAGGCTGAAATGGGCCTCCTACCTTTGCTTCCTAAAGTGCTGGGATTACAGGCGTGAACCACCACACCCTGCCAAAAGCTTTAACTTATTGAGCATCGAAC
This sequence comes from Macaca nemestrina, assembly GCF_043159975.1. Lineage (NCBI taxonomy): Eukaryota > Metazoa > Chordata > Mammalia > Primates > Cercopithecidae > Macaca > Macaca nemestrina. Next base: position 45,697,433 of record NC_092139.1, read on the forward strand.
ACTATATATGCATGATCTCATCTCATCCATAAAACACTCCTGTTGAGAGAGAGAATTTTCATTCCCATTTTTCAGATCAAGAAACTGAGGCTTCTCCAGGTAAGCGGTGTAGTTGAAGTCGCAGAGTGAGCAAGTGTCAGAGTTAGGATTGGAACCCACATCTCCCTGATTCTCGACCTTACCTTCATAACATTCTCCTGTAGTGTCTTTTTTTTTTACAGTTAAAATTTTGTGTTTGTATTTGGTTTTTTTTTCTGGACTCAAGTTTTGCTTTTTCCTTTTTGTGTGAAGCATTGAATATAGTAGGAAAAAGGGCAAGGTTTTTTAGGGAAGTATATAAATAACTAGAAAGTGTTCCCATTCATTTCTTTTTGTATATATTTCAAAAATGTATACTTCTGACCGGGTCTTGTGGCTCATGCCTGCAATCTCAGGACTTTTGGAGGCCAAGGCGAGCGGATCACTTGAGGTTAGGAGTTCAAGACCAGCCTGGCCAACAGGGTGAAACCATGTCTCTACTAAGAAATACAAAAATTAGCCGGGCCTGGTTGCGGGCGCCTATAATCCCAGCCACACGGGAGGCTAAGGCAGGGAGAATTGCTTGAACCCAGGAGGCAGAGCTTGCAGTAAGCCGAGATCACACTGAACTCCAGCCTGGGTGACAGAACAAGACTCTCTTTCAAAATAAAATAAAATAAAATAATAAAAAGGTATACTTTTCTTCTTTAGATATTAGAGCCAACATTCTGTCTGCTTACGTAGGGATGTCACCCAACTTCAGTATGTTTAACCATGACATTACATCAGTGAGCACAGATGCTGCTAAAAAGAACTTGTTCACGACATAAAGACCTCTTCAGTTCTTGAAATAGAACTTACAAGGTTCTGTAGTGGAGTGAAAATAAACTGGGAGTGGCATCCCACCCTGATGTCATATCCTTTCCCCACATCAGTTTAGGGAAGCAAGTCCTGTGCCTTGAGGGTGCCAGCCACCGCCGTGCATGAAGCCAGTCACTTCTCTCCAGAATTATGAGCCTCGTCCAGTGCTCTGTGAATATAGGTACTTCCTGGGTGATTTTGTGAAGGCCTTCTGATGGGGTATACACTAAATGCTGTCATTACTGAGCTATAATGGCTGGAAGTAATTTTCTCTCAGCATCGGGAACCACGGAGAACTTGTTTTGCGCCTGTTATTAGTCTACATTAGAGAGAAATTTATTTGCTCAAGGAAAGTTATTAAAATACTCTAATTCAATATTTGGGTGAGAAATAATAAAATTGATAAGTTACAGGTGAGCAAGAGCAGCGAACTCTTTCGTTTCTTCCTCCTGGGACCCACTGCAGATTTCGTGTTTACTGTGTCGCCGCTTCTTAGATGAATGATTTGTCTGTTTGGTGTGGGATTAACTACACATGTTCTTGGCAAAGAAGGCAAAATGTACTGAAAAGATCTTCCATCCTGCTGGAATATTGCCATTCATAGCGCCACCATTCATGCATGTGTTTTATCTCCAAGTGATCAAAATCAAAGCTCTGTTTTGTAGAGAACAGTCTTGATTTTTGATTTGTAAACAAAAAATAAAATATTATTCTTGGAGCTACTGATGCGGATGCTTACCTTATCCCTAATGAATCTCTTCACACAAGTAGTTTAACAGTTTATCAGGAAGCCTAAGATAAGTACACAGTAATTGTATCTTGCCCTGATTTTCACAATGAAATGCACCATAATTTTATCATACTCCTTTGAGAGTCTTTCTAGTGTGTTGTTTTCTTTTCCACTTTTTTGCCCCTAAAGAAATTCTCCAACATGCAAATTTCTTTTCTTTGGGCTGTACACGTTCTCCTTCAGTGATCTCATTGGCCCCCTAGCCCAGTGCTTCTCAAACTTCAGTGCACGTGGAATCATCTGGAGACTGTTAAAATTCAGATTGTGGGCTTCATTTCAGAGACTCTGATTCAGTGGGTCTGTCTGGTATAGAGCTGAGAGAGTGAATTTCTCATATTCTTCCAGATGATGCTACTGGTCAGTGGACAGCATGTGGAGTGGCACTGCTCTAACCCAGATGATCATTACTAGGTAAATAATACCAACTTATAGGTCTTTCTCCAGAGTTTCAAACTGATGACTTATCTTTTATTTTGTTTTTCAAACATTTTATTTTTATTTTGTTTTTTAAATATTTTGTTTTTATTTTGTTATTTAAACATTTATTTTAGGTTCAGGGGTACATGTGTAGGTTTGTTATAAAGGTAAACTCATGTCATGGGAGTTTGATGTACAGGTTATTTTGTCATCCAGGTGCTAAGCCTAGTTATTTTTCTCTGCTCCTCTCCCTCCTCTACCCTCCACCCTCTTTAGGCCCCAGTCTCTATTGTTTCCCTCTATGTGTACATGTGTTCTCATCATTTAGCTCCCACTTATAAGTGAGAACATGTGATATTTGGTTTTCTGTTCCAGGATTAGTTTGCTAAGGATAATGGCCTTCAGCTCCATTCCTGCTCCTGCAAAGGATAGGATGTCTCTTTTTATGGCTGCATAGTATTCTGTGGTGTATATGTACCATGTTTTCTTTATCCAATCTACAATTGATGGGCATTTAGGTTGATTCCACGTCTTTACTATTGTGAATAGTGCTGCCGTGAACATACGTGTGCATGTGTCTTTATGGTAGAATGATTTATATTCCTTTGGGTATATACCCAGTAATGGGACTGCTAGGTCAAATGGTGGTTGTTTTTAGCTTTGAGAAATTGCCGCTCTGCTTTTCACAATTCTTGAACTAATTTATACTCCCATCAACAGTGTATAAGCATTCCCTTTTCTCCACAACCTTGCTAGTATCTGTTACTTTTTTGACTTTTTAATAATAGCCATTCTTTCTGACTGGTGTGAGATGGTATCTCATTGTGGTTTTGATTTGCATTTCTCTCATCATCAGTGATGTTGAGCTTTTTTCATATACTTGTTGGTGGCATGTATATCTTCTTTTGAAGTGTCTGTTCATGTCCTTTGCCCACTTTTTAATGGGGTTGTTTTTTTCTTGTAAATTTGTTTGTTAGAGATGCTGGATATTAGACCTTTGTCAAATGTGTAGTCTGCAAATATTTTCTCCCATTCTGTAGGTTGTCGGTTGATAGTTTCTTTTGCTGTGCAGAAGGTCTTTAGTTAATTAGTTCCCATTTATTAATTTCTGCCTTTGTTGCAATTGCTTTTGGTGTCTTCGTCATGAAACCTTTGCCACAAACTAATGTTTTAAACTCCCTAGAGGGCTGTACGGGCTGACCTCTCAGGTCTCATAAGTAAGACTGCCCTTGTCATTACCACCCAGTGGTTGCTTTCCTGTGCCTACTAACAGTGCCTCTTTTATCCCAGGTATCCAAACTTGAGACTTCAAAATCTACTTGCCCAACTCTCTTATTCTTTTGCGTTTGTTCTGTTGGGTACCAAATACAGCAGAACCCACCATATCAGTGACTTCCATAGATACTCCACTGTCACAAACACTTCTGTAGCTCTGGAAGTCTTCTCCCGTATTTTCTGTTTATAGGGACCAAGGAAAAATCTCCTCTTTCCTCTCTGAAGTTTTACTGAAAATCAATGCACAAGAGACAGATTAACAGGAGAAAAGGCATACAATATTTATCAACATGCACACCTGTGCACAAGAGTCATAGAAAATATGAAAACTCAAAGAAAGTTCCAGATGGTTGATGCTTTCATATCATCATGAGGTTACAGAAAGAAGAGGCTTGGGGAATGGCAAGGCAGGTTATGGGAAAGAGAGAAAAAGGCATCAGGCAAAGGTGGTCACAGGTAGCAGCTCTCAGAAAGAATAGATGGTAGCTTGTGGTTGGTTAATTTTTTCTACATCCAGATAAGGGAAGCGCCTCAGAGAAAAGCTTGGCTATTTATTTCACTAATGTAGATTTTTCTTTTTTTGAGATGGAGTTTTGCTCTGTCACCCAGGCTGGAGTGCAGTGGTACGATCTCAGCTCGCTGCAACTTCTGCCTCCCGGTTTCAAGTGATTCTCCTGTCTCGGCCTCCTGAGTAGCTGGGACTACAGGCACATGCCACCACACTGGCTTCTTTTTGTATTTTTAGTAGAGATGGGGTTTCACCATATTGGTGTGGCTGGTCTCGAACTCTTGACCTCAGGTGATCCACCTACCTCAGCCTTCCAAAGTGCTGGGATTATAGGCATGAGTCACTGTGCTCAGTCAATTTTTCTTTACAGTTGCAAATCTCCTCCATAAAAGGCAGTTTTTCAGGGCTATTCCTGTCTGCAGGCCCTCTGAATAGTCATCCCAAAATATGTCAAAGAAGTGTATTTTGGGGTGAAATATTTTTGGTTTCCTTCATCTACTTATACTCCCTGATTTAGCTACAACTACACCAAGCACTAAAATACCTTTGTGTCTTTAAAGGTGCTGCTTCCTCAGCCTGTAACAACTGTTTGCTTCTTTTTCACTGTGATATGGCTATAAACTTACGGGTCATGCAGGGGTGGAGAGCAGGTTATATTATTTTAGAGATCTGACAATTTTGATTCATAAAGGAAACCTGAAATAATATAGTTCAATTTAGATAGGAAATTCCTGGGGTAAGTTGGGGTAAGGATATATGTCTTCCTTTATTTCCTCAGCTCTATCCAATGGCTTGTGAGATCCATTTGTCTCTATATTGGCTGAATAAAAATGGGACTACAACCTACTTAGAAATATTAGTCTTTCTCATATTGTATGTCTCTCCCCCACTCCCCCACATCCACTCTTCTCGAGGAATAAACTATTCTTAATAATTAAGACCATTCTATTTTTAATGTACAGTTTTTGGCTCTAAGTCTAATAGGAAGCCTGAGACATCTTGGGGACATTTATTTAGTTAATGAGGACATATGTCAGAGTACCTGAAATGGAAACTGACCCATACAATCAACAGTCATAAATATTTCAGATTTTCAAAGTGGTTTTTTATTCACTTGACAGATTTTTGAAAAGTTTGCTGAAAGCCTTTCAAAAACATATTACCCATTTCTATGCCTTATTAAACAAAGATTGCAAGCTCACCCTGTCTTTTCTCGATGATTCACAACCATAATAGCAAATGTCACTTTTTATGTCATGCAGTGTTTTTCCCTTTGATCTCCAGTTTCCAGTTATGGCTTTATTGGTGACTGGCTAGTCTCCTGAAACTCTCCTGCCTTTCATAATGTGTTGATTTTAATCTGCGGGGAGCTGGCAAGATAGATAACCAAGGATGTATCAAAAATATGCAAAAGATGTCAATAGGCTCAGAGTGCTGAACTAAGGGCTCATCTATTAGACTGGCATTTGTGCTTTGTCACAGCCATTTCAACAACCCAGAGTGCCTTTTTTTTTTTCTTTCTTTTTTTTTTTTTTTTTTAAACAGGTTCTTTCTCTGTCACCCAGGCTGGAGTGCAGTGGTGGGATCCTACTGTGGTGATGGGATCCTGGCTCACAGTAGCCTCAACTTCCTGGGCTCAGGTCGTCCTCCAACCTCAGTCTCCTGGGTAACTGTGATTACAGACAGATGCCAACAGGCCCAGCTAATTCTTTTTTTTTTTTTTTTGAGGTATGGGGTTTCATCAATTTGCCCAGGTTAGTTTTAAGCTCCTGGGCTCAAGTGATCCACTCGTCTAGGCTCCCCAAATTGTTGGGATTACAGACATGAGCTACCGCACTCGGCCTGACTTTCTAAAAATTATTTCTTTCTCTTTCTCTTTCTCTTTTTCTTTCTCTTTCTCTCTTTCTCTTCCTTTCCTCCCCTCCCCTCCCCTCCCCTCCCCTCCCCTCCCCTGCCCTTCTCTCCCCTCCTTTCCTCTCCTTTCCTTTTTTTTTTTTTTTTGTAAAGTAACTTTGGATTGCTCAACTGTGGAGTGCAACTCCATTATATTTTCACTATTTCATTAATGTAATTCGTCTTCCTTTCTGAGATATACTTTTAAATCCAAGGTAAGGATGCTCATTGGAGTTTAATTGCCATCGTTTAACATCTCTGGAATGAAAATTCTGGCAGTGAAGAATTCAAAGCCTCCATTTTAGACTTTGGTCGCATTTGTTTCTTATTGTCATATTTTGTTTCTTGCAAAAAGTTGAAATTTTAAATCATTTTGCATCATGTGGATTTAGAGTACATGATATAGAGATGGCCTTTACACAGGTTGAATAAATCGTGTTAATTACAGAAGATTTTAAATTTAATTGGGAAGGAGAAAAGAGAGGTATTATAATATTGGAATAAACCTGTAGTATTTACTACCAATCTCAGCTGCTGTTTACATTTTATATTGACAAACTTAACTTGCTGAAGGCTAAAAATTGATTTGTCCTGCCTCATTTCCATTATAGTTAAAGCCATTATGTGAAACAACAGAAGCTTTTACAAAGTGGGGAACATGTATCTATCTTCACAATTAACTGGGAAACTGGCATTAAAGAATGTCAGTCTACTGGCTCCCTATTGTAGAGAACCTAATTGCTAAAGATGTGCTATTCCAAAACGGCAAGTCCCAACCACTTAGTTAACATTTTCTGTGCTTTGACAGTTAGGTTACATTGTATATCCTTTGCACTATGAAATGTTAAGTATGACTCTATCAGTATAGATCGTATAGATAATCAGTATAGATAGTATAGATAATCAGTTGATACATGTCTATTGAATGAAGTACTGTGGAATATGAAATTATAAGAAAAATATGGTCTCTCTCCATGAAGACTTGCTATTTAGCTAGAGACAAGACATTTGAATAAAATAAATGGTGAAGGCAGGTGTTATGCGTAAAGATAGCACATAAGGACTTCCTTAAGGACTGAGTTGCTTGAGTAGATGTTACATGAAGAAATAGGTGAAAGAGATCAGTGTGGGCTGGAGTTGAGGAGAAGGTTTCCAGGAGAAAATAGGGCTTGATTTTGACTTTGAGTGCTTTGCCGAAAGGAGTAGAGCATTAAGGCTGAGACAGTTCACTAGGGTCCTGCTTAAGATGGAGGTTACCTGGGGTGCATGAAGTCAGAGGAAGGGTTAGTAGAAAAAGACCTTTAAGATGCTGAAGAATGGTAGTGCTGCAACAATCTGTGTGCTTTGAAAAGACAGACGTTAGAACGTGCATAAGTGATTACCATTGCTGTGGAGGAGGACTGCCTCTTCCTGAGAGCAAGTGGGAAAGAAGAAAGGATAGGTACAGAGGAACGTTGAGAGAACTTCTGATGGATGGTTAGAGACCTTTCAGGAAAGCAGATTTTCCTAGGTCGTGTTCCTAGAAGTTGAGCCTACTATGAAGATTCCAGTACAAGTGAGTCATTCAAGGAGAGCTTCAGGAGAAAGAGGAGTGAGGCTGGGTAGGGTAAGAAAAGAAGGGAGCAAATAAAAGGCTTTCCAATAACGTCGAACCTCCACCTGACCCTACGTGGAGCTCTGGAGTATGAATGGCACCAGAGGGTTGTTCCGCCTTGAGAAAAATGGGCCAAGTATTTGCATTTGCACCCTGTTTCCATTAGTGATTACCCAGCTGCAACCTCCCAGGTGCAGTCATGTACCGCATAAGGAGGTTTTGGTCAACAATGGACCACATATATGATAGTGAGCTGAGAAATTGACATTGCCGGGTGACTTTGCAGCTCTCATAGTGCGACGCGTTACTCACATGTTTGCAATGGTGTACACAAACCTACTGCAGTGCCAATCATGCATAAAAGTCTAGAAATACAATTATGTATATTACATAATACTTGATAATGATGATAAATGACCATGTTACTGGTTTCTGTATTTACTATACTATAATTTTTAATCATTATTTTAGAGTACACTCCTTCTACTTATGATAAAAAGTTAACTGTAAAATAGCCTCAGCCAGGTCCTTCAAGAGGTATTCTGGAAGGCATAGTTATCAAGGAGATGACAGCTCCATGCATGCATGGCCCCTAAAGACCTCCCAGTGGGCAAAATAAACATACTGATGGTGCTGACTCTGTGCAGGCCTAGGCTAATGTGTGCTTTGTGACTTAGTTTTTAACAAAAATGTTTAAAAAGTAAAAATATTAAGAATAAAAATATTAAATGTAGAGGAAAACTTGGGACATAAAGGAATAAAATGTTTTTGTACATTTGTACAATGTGTTTATATTTTAAGCTAATCATTATTACAGAAGAGTCAAAAAGCTAAAACAATTAAAAAGTTTATAAGACAAAAATTATAGTAAGTTAAGTTTATCGTTGAACAAAGAATATTTTTAATAAATATAATATAGATGTTGCACAATGTTTATAAAGTTTACAGTAGTTACAGGAAATGTCCTAGACCTTCACATTCACTTACCACTCACTCACTGACTCACTCAAAGCAACTCGCAGCTCTGAAAGATTCATTCATGGTAACTGGCCTATACAGATGTACCCTTTTAAAATCCTTTATACTGTATCTTTACTGTACCTTTTCTATGTTTAGATATGCCAATATTTACCATTGTGCTACAATTGCCTACAGTGTCCAGTACAGTAACAAGCTGTACAGGCTTGTATTTTAGGAGCAATAGGCTATGCCATATAGCCTAGGTGTGTAGCAGGCCATGGCATCTAGGTTTGTGTAAGTGCACTCTGTGATGTTCACACAATGATGAAATCACTTAACGATGCATTTTTCAGAAAGTATCCTGTTCATTAAGCGATGTATATCTGTATTTCCAGGTAGGCGACTTCTGTCTGCTGAAGGCAAGTCACTGGCAAAGAGGGCAGGTATGAACCACTGGCAGCCAACACTTAACAGCAGCCTGGGGAGGGGTACACTTGTCCAGGAAAGAGAATCTGAGTGCACCAAGGAATCTACTGGACAGACCTTCTTACTGTCTCTCAAAAAATACTTTAAAAAAATCTCTCTTCTCCCTATGTGGCCACGCTACCTCCAAGAGCAATTCTCTGACTTATACTTAAATAGAAAGTAAAAACCGTATAATATCTTAAACGACCCCCAACCCCAATTGTGATCTACTGCTCATATCCCTTTTGTTCCTGGTTTTGCCAAAGTCACAGCCGAAACTAAGTAGCAAAAGGGCTTATATCGGCCAGTATCCAAAAGGAAGGTAGACGGACCCTCAGGGGAAAAGCTCTATCATCCACCCCGTAAGTCATAGCCTTGCAGATTGACTTTTGAGTCAGAAATCACTCTTATTTCCTAGAGAAACTGGTGGGCAATTAGGGAATTGTTTTGCATGCAGGAAGACGGATTCATCTTGTTCTTCTCAGTGATGTATATGTAAAAGCAAACATACCTTACTATCATCTAGACCTGAGACAACAAATGCCCCACTCACCTAGAATTTTAATATTTGGAGGAGTCAGGGGGGAATTTCTAGTCCAGGAGGTTTTTCACTCTGGCTGCACATTAGAATCACCTGGGAAACTTAAACAGAACAAAACAGTACCCAGGTGATTAAATAGAATCTTGGGGTAGGGAGGAAATGGGGCAGGCATTAAAATATTTTAAAATTCCTAGGATGTTGTGATGTACAGCCAGGATTTACTCTGTATCAGTTAACTGTTGTTATGCAAAAAAATCGCCCAAATCTCAGTGGATTAAAACACCTGCATTTATTGTTACTCTTGAGGCTAAGGGTCAGCTGGATAGTGTTTCTGGGCTGGGTCGGGCTTACTCATGCATCTGAGTTCAGCTGTAGATTAGATAGATGGATGGTCAGCGTGGACTGGAGAGATGTTGGCTAGGTTCTCACAGCTGGTTGCTAATCGATCTAGGTGAGATACTAGATCTAAAGAGACTCTGCTTCATGGGATCTCTCAACTTCTAGGTTAGCCCAGCGTGGGGTTCCGAGATACAGAACAGAAGTACACAACGTCTCTTAAGTCCTAGGCTTGGAACTGGCAGGTCTTCACTTCCATCATATTTTGTTGGTCAGAGCAAGTCAAAAGGCTAGCCCAGAGTCAGAGAAGGAAGAGATGCCAAAGTCAGAGGGCCAATGTCATTGCTAGAGGGAGGCCAATAATTAAGGCCAACAGTGCAATCGATTGATCACTTAAACCTAACCATTAACTTTGCAGTTATCAAAGTGATTAATTTAAAATGTAGACATTTAATTCACAACTCAGTTCATTGTCTCCCCACCCTGCTCCATACACACTCCTCCATTATGAGAAATACTTAAAATTTGACCTATAGCCATAGCATAGACACAAGTATATAAAATATGTAAATATCTGTATTTTTAAAAGTCTAATTCAGTTTTATTATGTTTTTGCTCTGGTCTCAATTTACAGAGAGTAGATCCACAGATAGAGAGACAAATTAAAATTTATTTTCTGAAGTATTAACTATGGAGTGTTAATGTGAAATATTAATAGGTGGATTATGTTCTGGGAACGTGTTTATGCACGTTTACTGTCTCATATTTGACAACCCATATCAGAAGAGCCTTACTGTATTTCAGTGGGTTTCCTCACCTGAAGAGGCATTGCTCTGAGGAGGATGGAAGCGTAATGGGTGAGTGTTCGCTAGAATGTCTTCGATCTGCACATAAACGCATCAAGAGAGAGTTTACAGCTACCATCCACTTTCCCACTATTTCTCAAAGTAAATATTATATTAAAGATGTTGTTTGGGCTGGGTGCGGTGGCTTATGCCTGTAATCCCAGCACTTTGGGAGGCCAAGGAAGGTGGATCACGAGGCCAGGAGTTCAAGACCAGCCTGGCCAAGATACTGAAACCGTGTCTCTACTAAAAATACAGAAATTAGCCAGGCGTGGTGGTGGGCACCTGTAATCCCAGCTACTCGGGAGACTGAGACAGAGAATTGCTTGAACCTGGGAGGCAGGGGTTGCAGTGAGCCGAGATCGCACCACTGCACTCCAGCCTGGGCAACAGAGCTAGACTCCATCTCAAAACAACAACAACAACAAGATATTTTTTTCCATAATTGATGCCTCCACCATCTGACCCTATTTCTCCTACATAAGGCCTACAGAGGGCCTAAACTGGCTTGGGGTTATCATACCTGGTCCTTCATATGTGCTCTCATGTTCCTCCCTCTTGCTCCACCCTCTGAGGAGGATCTCCTCTCCTCTCTGATTTTTCAAGTCCTACCGTATCCTCATGAAAATGATCAGATGTTTTTGGGTCTCCGGAGACTATTTTGGCCACATCAACCCTTCTGAGTGCTGAACAACTGCATAACGTATCTGACCCTACTGACACCATTCTGTTGGAAATAGCTGCCTGACTTTAGGTATGTAAAGTTGCCTCATCTGCTGGGCCTGTGAGTGTGGTGGCTTGAGTCAGTTTTGCTATTTTGAGTGTTCAGCTATTGCTGGACACAGTTACTATAGGATCAGCTCCATGAGGCCAGGGGATTCATCTGCTTTACTCACTGCTGTATCTGCAGTATGTCGCCCATAGAAGATGCTCCATAACCTCTATAACTATTTAATATATTGGCATTTCAGCAATAAGAAAGAACAAACAATTCAATATTTCAAGTGTGTTTGAAATCCAGCATACGTACATTTATCTATTTAAAATTAGCCCTGTTATACAGAAGGCAATTTGCTAGACATTGGGAAGTTAAGAGAAACAAGTCATAGTCCTACCATCGAGTACCTAAGGCATGTTTTGGAAGTCCGCTACCATCATTACTGAGTGACTTCACACCAGTGCTGATGTTGGTGATGTGAGTAACTGACTCATGCTATCGGCAGCTGCAGTAAACAGTGTTAACAGCCCCCAATCCTAGGACATAACCTGTGTGATTATTGGCCCCCAGGTGGCTGAGGGTCTTGGGTGAGTTGTGTAACCATTCTGAGGCTTAGTGTCCTCATCTATAAAATGAGAAGATCTGAAGGGAACCCTCTAGTTTTTACTTTCTCTGACAGCATTCTCTTAAGAAAGGCTTAGCATCTCTCTGATGAAACCACATGACTTCAATTCTAGGAAAACAAAGCCAAAACTTGAAAGCAAGCCATTATTCTATTTGTCCAGCATTCCTTTCAGAGCCTGAACGACCCTCTTTCATATCAACGCATTTGAGAATGTTGAGGTTTCAAGGCAACTCTATGTGACATTTTCCAGAAACGGTATTCAGCACATTGCCACCCTATCTATGATCTGGAGTTTGTTAAAACAAAACAAAACAACAAGAACAGAAGTGTTTATTTCTTCCTAACTGGCTAAGTCTAAAGGATATTTCGTCAAATCCTGTTGCTAATCCACCTACCCAAATGTTCTCTTTAAATCTGCCCAGGGACACAATGTAACATTTGAAAATGTATTGCTGTTTGTAGTTCCCTCAAAGTGAAAAACTGAGTGCCGAAATGCTTGTTCTGGGTAATCCTAGACCTCCATCACAAAGCCCTGGAGTTGTCCCCAGGGTCAACTGGACATGACCCTAACCTTCTGTGACTCTGAGGAGCAGGGAAGAGCACAGCGGCCCGTTCACCTCTAGACTCACCTTCAACACCATCATTGCTGGGGTTCTCCTTGTCCTCTTATCTGGAGGCTATCGGGTTGTACGAACTCCCAAAATGAGCACTTTTATAAACTTAGCTCCCAGTGGGGGCTGATACTGCACCTCACATGGATGCGTTAACCTGTTTAAAACCTTGACAATGATGGATTCTTTTAATGTTCATCTTTCTGAGCCTCTCAGCATTGAAAAACACTTTGTTTCTGGGACTGCATTTGCCTGTCCTCCCACACAATGAAGCAAATGTCTCTGTGACAGATGGCCCATGCTGTAGTCCTTAAAAGTCAACAAATGAGAGACTTCTCAAGCCAGAGGGAAAACGAAGTCTAAAGCCTACACAGAAAGTCCCCTTTCTCTCACCTTATTTGGGCATTTACAAGTCTACAGTGGCTGAAATGTAAAAAGGCAGGATGCTGAGAAGTCTCCGTAACCCAGGAGGCCAGCATGTTCTTGGAATTCTTAGTGCTTACTGTGGAGGAAAATATTAGTTTTGTGACAGGGAAAGGACTGGTCAGATCGGTGTGTGAGTTTGTCACCATGAGTACAAAATGGTGCTCATGGGAGGTAGAAGGAAGACTCCTTCTATTGGAAAAAGCTTCTGCCCAAGGCTGTTTAAGGACTTGTTGCCCCTGGAGGCTGTCCTCTTAATGATGCCCAGGACCTGGAGAGTGAGCAGCATTTAACTGTTGGTCTAGGGACTTTGCCATTAGAGTGACAGCCAAAGTATTTCTGACGGTCCGTAAAGCCCTCCAGGATCTGGCCTGCTCCTCTCCTCCCACTGTCTCTTAACCTAGCTCCTTCTAGCCACAGCATCTTCTTTGCTTGTTTTAATTACGTAGTGCTATGACCACCCCCAAGACATGGTGGTTTAAAACAACAGCAATCATTTGTTTTGTTCACAACTCTGCAATTTGATCAGAGGTCCCTCATTGCTGCTGTACACGGTGTCAGCTGAGGGGCGCAGCTGGAGGCTGGAGGATCTCCTTAAGAGTTGGCTCATTCCCATGGCTGCAGGCTGTCAGCCAGAGGCTCAGCCCAATCCCTCTCCATGTGGCCTCTGTGCAGCCTAGGCTTCCTCACAGCATGGACGCTGTGTTCCAAAGATGAGTCTTCCAAGAAAGAGATTTGCACACAAGCTGTACTGCCTTTGACAACCTAGCTGGAAGTCACATAGCATCCCTTCTGTCATACTTGCCATTCTCTACCAGTCCAGGCAATCTCAAAGGCCTGTCCAGGTTCCAGGACAGGGGACATGGACTTCATCTCTTGAAAGGGGTGGGGGATGGCAAGGCTCTAAAGGTCATGTGGGATGGGAAATGTGGTGGCTGTTTTAGGAATGCGAAACCTGTGGCTGCAGCTGTTACCTCAGGCATGTTTCCTGCCAGTGCTTCCTCTTTGTCTAGGTATGCATGTGATGTGACTCACTCCTAATTTCCTTTACATCTTTACCCAAATATTTTCTTCTCTGGCAGGTCTTCCCTGGACAAAAACTAAAACCCATTCTGCTTCCTAACCCCTTTCAGCACTATCTACATACTATACATTTTACTCATTTATTCTGGTTTTTACTGTGTCCTCCATTAAATTGTAAACTTCTATGAAGGCAAGGGCTTTTGTCTGTTTTATTCATTGCTCATTATTTATTTATTTATTTATATTTTTGAGATGTTTTGCTCCTTTTGCCCAGGCTGGAGTGCAATGGCACGATCTCAGCTCACTGCAGCCTCTGTTTCCCAGGCTCAAGCAATTCTCCTGCCTCAGCTTCCCCGAGTAGCTGGATTACAGGTGCATGCCCAGGCTGGAGTGCAGTGGCACGATCTCAGCTCACTGCAACCTCTGCTTCCCAGGTTTAAGCAATTCTCCTGCCTCAGCTTCCCAAGTAGCTGGATTACAGGTGCATGCCACCATGTCTGGCTAATTTTGTATTTTTAGTAGAGATGGGGTTTCACTATGTTGGCCAGGCTGGTCTCGAACTGCTGACCTCAGGTGATCTTCTCGCCTTGGCCTCCCAAAGTGCTGGGCTTACAGGCTTGAGCCACCGTGCCCAACCTACTCATTGCTCTTTTCCCAGAGCCAGGAGAGTGTCTGGCATATAGTGGGAGCAAAAATCAATACTTGCCTGAGTGAGTTAATGAACTTCTGCCCTCGTAAGACAAGAAACAGTAGTGGCCATTTTCCACATTTTCTTTGGTCCTTGGGTACTTAGCACACTACCAAGTACATAGAGCCTATAAGATTATTTAATTAGTGATTCACTAAATACAGCAGTTTGAAGCAACCATTTCTCAATCTGGAAAAAAATCAATAATAGGCCAGCAGCATTCCATTCATAGTCACTTATTCGTAATGCATCCTCCTGCCCCATCTACAAAGTTACAGTGCCAGCCAATATGGACATTATTAAATTCTGCTCTAAAAGTACTTCTCCTGCTTCTGATTAGAGCCAGGAAGTTAGAAGAACAGACAGAAGAAAATCCCAGGGGATGCCCAGGAGACAAGACACAACTCTGGCAGTAAACCTGTGGGCGTCCCCTTGATGTTCCTGCCATTGTCTGTTGTCTGAAGGGGTTGACCTGTAATTCAGTGGGAAGGTGGCTTTCCCCCAGTCTGGTTCAATGTTC
The DNA here is from genome assembly GCF_043159975.1 of Macaca nemestrina. Taxonomy (NCBI): domain Eukaryota; kingdom Metazoa; phylum Chordata; class Mammalia; order Primates; family Cercopithecidae; genus Macaca; species Macaca nemestrina. The sequence continues at coordinate 45,712,544 of NC_092139.1, forward strand.
ACAATTCAAGTAATAGATACCTTAGAAAATGGGAAGAAAGCAGGAAGGCAATTGCATCAAATATTGTTGTGCAATTGGTTGGGTAATTTTGCTTTCCTTGAGGAACGACCTTTCTTATTTCAGCATCATTCTTTAAACAGGGAGTCATCACCTTGTGCTTGCTAGCACGTTCTCCGAAGGTGCTTGGAGTACAGTAGTGACATTTCAAAATGGATTAATCAAGGATGCTCTAAATTGGAGGTGTTCTTGAATTTCATTTAAATATGATTTACTAAAGAACACAAGTTGGAATCAGGGTGGAATGCCCTGGATGCCATCATCATCCTAGAAGTTAAAAAAGAGTCTGTTCTGAAATGGTCTTATGATGACATTTCAATGTATTTAGCATTCGACAAAGCTTTTCCCCGGCAAAAGTAAAGTGAAATAAGAACCATGGCCTTGCCGAACAGCTTTAACTTGGTGTACACGGTTACAGGAGTGACCTGGATGTACTCCTTGTGTCAATTTCGCATGCAGAGTCACCATCACGTTCCTCTATGAGGGCACTGAATCTGGGACTGCCTGGAGACAGGCAGAGTGTGGCCTCTTCTCCATGTCTAGGGAGTGTATGGGGCAAAGGAGATCCTAAGGCCCTGCCTGGGTTGCTTCCTTCTCAAGCAGAGGTTACAAGAATGAAGGGACTTGGCATGCTTTCAAGTTCATCCAAGACTATGTAAAAATAATATAAACCATTAATGTAATTTATGGGCAGAAGCACTTTGAATATAAATGAAGCAACCAATGGCCCTTTTGATTGACATTTATATCTCCTTTTATAGAGATCACATAGAGTAGTGTTATAATTCTTGACAGTTTTGATTGTAAAATATATGGGACTTTAAGCTCCCTGGAAGAAAGCAGAGATGATTAATATTAATAATAGACAGCTAAGTACACAACAGATATGAGTAATATGTTTTATATTTATACAGCTATTGTTTTAACTCATTGGAAAACTCTATATGCTTTATTATTAGGAATGCAGTAATAATAAGACTCCATATTATCTAGGTCACATAAAAGAAGATATTCAAGCTAATCTCTAAATCCCATTAATTTCTTTACTCACATTAAAAAAAAATAGTCAATTGGCTCTACTATTCAAACTAATGTATTCAAAACAACGTGCCTTATTAAAGGTATAGATCAAAATTCAAATAACTTGGTTCAAATGCAGTCAGTCCCAGAGTCATTTGGAAGTGTCAAGGAAGAATGCAGAGCTCTAAAAGAAAAAAGAAAAAATAAGAGATCAAGAAAATCAAAGTATATTCATATCATAGCAGTGAGGGTTTTTTTTTTTTTCTATGTGTGGGATGCTGAGTGAAGCAACTCTGGGCTCTGTCAGCAAAAATACGGTTTTAATAAGAGTGTATATTGTTATGGGGGAAACTATTTCAATAGAAAATGTACGTATCTTAGATTATCTCTAGCACTTGGAAAATTGCAAAATGTTTTATCACCTCTATTTTCCACTTCCTCCTGTCTTGCCATGACTCCATTCATTGCCATGTGGAATAAGGTATAAAGGGAAAACAAAAAAGCTTGGTCATTGCGATCAGCTGAATTTAAGGTTTGCCTTAAAATCAAAATGAACAAATCAATAAGTAAATTTCATGTATATCAAGTCTTCATTCAAAAGGCATTTTGAATGCTTTAAGGAAAAATAATAGGTTACAGGTGAAAAAGCAGTGAAATGTGGGTAAATAGTTGTATAATATGTGGAAAAGGTGACCAAAAAATGACCAGTATACATATGGTATTCTGGAAAATCCACTTATAACATGCACTTGTTAGAGGTGAAACATAAATTGAAATAGGAGTTTCTCTAAACCAAACAGCTTATGAAAACATAAATAGTTCTATAGTTTACAGAACCTTAACTGCTCTTCTCAAAAAATATACCTATTCCTTTTTCTAAGATTTGAAAGAAACTTCTGCTCTCATTTTATTTTGTATTTTTGTTGTTTATTGCATCTTCATTCCCCTGTGGGCTTTTAAAATAAGATTCTGATGATGGAGAGAGAAACAAACGCTGCTCCTATCCCCTCTGCAATTTGCTGTGGTTTGGAAAGCCCATTCTGTATGAGGAGGTGGTAGGACTTCCCACTGCACCATATGCTTCTGACTTTGTATACCTTATTTTTAGTGACACATCCATTAGCTTTTGCTTCATAAACTATCCCAAAACATAATAGCTGAAACCAAAAGCATTTATTTGCTCATCCTTTCATGGGCTGGACTAAACCAGGCCATTCTTCAGCTGGTCTTGCCCAGGCTCAGTCATGGAGCTGCTGCCCCTCTGGCAGCTTAGCCAGAGCTGGAGGGGCTCAGACGACCTCGCCCACATGTCTGGTGGTTTGCAGAACAAAGGCTGGGGGCTTTGGTTTTCCTCCATTTAGCTCCTTCAGCAGGCAAGCTTGAGCTCCTCCAAATTGTCTCAGACTTCCAGCACACAGAAAAATGTGCAAGCACATTTCAAGCCTCTTCTCTCATTTGCTGCTGAAGTTGTGTTGGCCAAAGCAAATGTTATGTCCAAACACTGATTCAAGGATGCAGAAGAAGACTTTACTTTTATAGGCAGGACAAAGAATTTGTGGACATTTTTTTTTTTTTTCATTCTACTACAAGTTCAATTTTCCTGCTGCTGCTGGAGAGAAGAAACCACCTTCCCCTTGTTTACATGGTAGCTTGAATAACAGAATAGTGGCTGCTATTTTTTTGCATAAAGTCATGTGTCTTGTGAGGAGGGAAACTATGGGGACTGTGAGATGCTGTTTTGGAAAAAGAGGGATTCACCTCTCCAGCTGATATGGTAGGAAATAAGAAACCATACGATCTCAGAGGTGCTGGGAAAGTGAAAAAAAAAAAAAGTAGAAATGAGTAGCAATGATGCAGGTGGAAATTGTGTGTGAATGCATGTGAGGTGAGAGAGGAATAAATTTGTATTTCAGTCTTAACTAGTTTTTTTTTTTTTTTTTTTTTTTAGGGCAAAGGAAATAATTTTTGAACAATTATGAATAGACTTATATACATTATTTTCCTAGGTCCACAGCAGGTTGTGGGGTAAGTTAGAGTAAAAATTAAATATGTATTATCACAAGGTATTCTTTCTCTGGCAGGACCTTTCAAGGTGCCTTCTTTTATTTCTGGCAGTCCCCTGGCAGCAACTCAAACGTTCTCACCATCACAGTCTTATTCGCTAGCGTGTGGTGACTACCATTTTCCCTGCGTCAGTTCCCTGCAGGGATATCAGCTGCTCAGGCCGCTGATGCTGGCCAAAGCCCTTTGAAGATTCTGGGGGTACTCAGGTGCTGACGCAGGCTTTGTCTCTCACCGGTGATGAAAGTGCTGGCTGCATTGTTGTGGCATCAGCAGGTGCCCCCTTGTGTTCTTATAGCCTTGTAAAGGTTTTTCTGTAATAGCCACCTATCAATTATGTTGGCTGTTGCATCTGTCTCTTTGACCAGTTGCATGACTTCTTTTGCAGTTGTTTTTTAGTTTCTTGTCCAAGTAGAGCTGTGGTGGGCCTACTTCGCAGGTCCTTGATATAAACTTTGTATCAGTTACCTATGGCCATGGAACATGGTGTGACAGTCTTATAACCGCATGAGTCCTCCTGGCTGCTGGAGGTCTGTGGCTCACAAGTCTATGTGTGGTCAGCTCTGGGTGCTTAGGCAGCTTTGTGGCATCTCTAGGGAGCGTAGCTTAACAATACTGGCTCCACTCCACGTCTCATCCTTGAGCAGGCTAGGCTGGGTTTGCTCTCATGCCTGTAACAGGGTTCTGAGAGACAGAAGTGCTCAAAGCCTCTTAAAACCTAGGCTCAGAATCTCCACAATGTCACTTCTTAGTTCAGAGAAAGTTACCAGGCCCTCCCAGATTGAAAAGAGGGGGGAATAGACTATCTCTTAATGAGAGAAACCACAAAGCCACATCACAAAGGACATAGAGGTAGATAAGGATAGAGAATTAGAGCCAGCTTTGCAATCAATCTAACTACCATGCACCTAAACACCTCTTGAGTCCCAAAGTGAGCACAGTTTGGCAACCTGGAAAACTCTAAATGCATGTTAGAAAGATTAATTTGGTAATCCTTCTAAAACGGTGGAAGATAAATTGACTCCAGTTGTAATAGGGGAAGTTGGTGCAACCAGCAAAGTGTCTTTTGCCTTAATACGAGTGATAAATCAGGAGGGTCTGGGACAGGGATAGCAAATATGTTGCACACTGTGTGATTGATTTGTAGTAAATGCCTAGAGTGGGGTGTTGAGGAGAATTATGTGGCTACTTTCCTGGTGAGCTGAACACAGGCCCTGATGGATTGGCTATGTTCACCATGGCCATTGAAGGGAGGAGTGATAGCACGCCAGCAAGTATTTGCCATCTCTGTCCTATCAAAGGCAGTGATAGTCCTACAAAGGGCAGTGGCAGTTTCAAAGAGTCTTTGGAAAATAATGAGGAGGTAAAACTAAACAATACTGGTGATCAAGTACAAATGAAGGGAAACTATGAGTCTAGGAGAGTCTTAGATTTTGGACTGAGTACTAGGTGAATGTCATTTCTTAAAGTGGGTCATGTATTAGATTTTGGACTAGGTAGTAGGTGAATGTCATTTCTTAAAGTGAGTCAAGGCATGAGTCTGTATTATACACATCAGCATTGTATTGTATCATATTATATAAGGAGTTCATGTTTTTCCGTCATCTACTGATGCATAACAAACCACCAAAGAGCTTAGAAGCTAAGATGGTGAATCTTTTGTGTCAACTTGACTGGGCCATGGGACGCCCAGATATTTGGTCAAACATTATTCTAGGTGTTTCTGTGAGGGTGTTTTTAGATGAGATTCACATTTAAATCAGCAGGCTGAGTAAAGCAGATTACTCTCCCTAATGTGGTTGGGCCTCATCCAATCAGCTGAAGGCCTGAATAGAACAAATTCTAACCCTTCCTCAAGTAAAAGAGAATTCCTACTGTCTGAGAGTCTTTGAACTGAATCATCAACTTTTTTCTACCTTCAAATTCAGACTGAAACAGTGGATATTGCTGGGTTTTGGGCCTGTTAGCCTTCACACTGGAGCTTATACCATCAGTTCTGCCTAATCTGTTCTGCTGATTCTTAGGCCTTGGGCTCAGATCAGAACTATACCATTGCCTTTCCTGTGTCTCCAGCTTGCCAGGTCACCCTGGAGACCTTGAGCCATCTCAGTCTCCATAGTCACATGAACCAATTCCTTATAATAAGTCTCTTTCTGTATTTATATACCTCCTAATGGTTCTGTTTCTTTGCAGAACCCCAATACGAAAGCTTAAAATAACTATTCTACTTTTCATCATTCTGTAGCCCAGGCATTTGGACAGGGTGGAGTGAAGATGTACTGTGTCCTCTGGGGCCACCAGGCTCCTGCCCAGTGCCTCACCCTCTCATTGTGGTCCTATCACACAGAAGTCTTGTCTAAGCTTATTTATAGTTTGGGAGCAGTCTCCAGGAGCAAGCATTCCAAGAAGACAAGCTCTTATTAAGCCTCAATTTCTATCACATTTAATAATGCCCATTGGCCAAAGCAAGTCCCATGGCCAAGGGCAGAGTCAGTGTGAGAGAGGACTACACAAGGGTGTGGATGCCTGGAGATGTAGATCACTGGGGCCACCAAAGTAAAAGTTATTACTAAGAAGAGGTTTGATGAGTTTCATCTTAAGCATATTGACTCTGATGTGTCTATATGAGAACAAAGTAGGAAGAGCCAAATGACAATATGGGTCTGAGGCTAAGAAAATATGTTTGAGTTGAATAGATACATTGGGAAATCATGAATATACAGACAGAGGTAACACAAATATATTTAACAATCAGCACAACATAGACACTGACCAATCAAAACAGATGCTGTCTATAACCTTGAACAAGGGCCCCAGAGGACCCCTGTTAAGCCAGGCATCTTCCCTTTAGATACCAGGTCATTGAGAGATGTCAGGAGTCCCAGGAAAGGGACAGGGCAGTTAGGGCAGTGGGATGGCTCTGATGGAAGGAGGACAATGGGCAACGGCTACTCACCCATGGGTAGGAGACATGGCAGTATTTTAACAACCCATCTGAGTATCAGCCCATCATACAGGCAGTAGCTACAGCCATGGGTGGTGTGGTTAACAATTAATGGGATAGGACATCAGGTTAAACCATATGATATGACCAACATTTAACCACTTTTGGCCTATGCAAAACATAATTTTGCATGCTTCAACCGAATCCGCAATGAGACAAAAATAAGCCTAAGATGGACACCAAAATGTAACTAATAGACAAGTGACCAAGAGTATCCCCCAAAGGAAAATGAAAGGAATGGCTCAATAGAAGTTAGAAGAAGAACAGCACATGGGAGGGAAGGAGTGGGCAAATGTCTTGAATATAGCACAGCTCCGGTAAGATGATGACTGACTGTGTCTTTTGTTATTTGGCAAAAGGAGGCTGTTGGTGACCTTGGCAAGTTCAGATTCAAGGAAATGGTAAGGGCAGAAGCTGTTTCAGAGTCTTATGAGGCACCTGGGATGTGAAAACTTGACAAAGATGAGTTTAGAATAATATTTCAGGAAGCTCTGCCTGACAGTGAGAAGAGAGAGGGTAATTTATAGGGAAGTAGGGTTACGGGAGCATCCTGTTTTTAAAGATGAGAAAGGTTTGTTCACTGGTATATGAGAAATGGAAAGAATATTGAACGAGCTTCAGTTGGGTGTTGTAAGATAACATGTTAAAAAGGTAAGCTGGTGGGTGGGAAGAGTGAAGTCTAAGTCAGGCTGGGAGCCCTGCATTCTTGTCTCAGTCTAGAGGGCCAGTGGCAAAATTTTTTTTTTTTATAAACAGTGATTCTCATCCTGACTGCATAGTTCCTGGGGAACTTTAAAAATTCTCCATGCTCAAGTCCTACCGCAGACTGATTACATGTGAATCTCTGGGGATGCACCCAGGCCTCAGTGCCCTTTTAAAGCTCTGCTTTATTGCAGTGTGCATCTAAGATTGAAAACCCCCACTCTAGAATGTACATAATTTATCATCTATTGCCTCAGCTTTGGAGCTTCAGCCAAAATTCTGACGTGGTGGATAAAGCCCTACTCCACATTCACTTAAGCTACCATCAGTGCCAGTGGCTTTCCTTGATGACAGTGGCTGCTGCAGACTTTCTCCCAGGCCAGCAGTTCTTAGCCCTAGCAGAGTATTAGAATCTCTGGGGCACTTACAAAATACTGATGTCTGGGCTTCACCCTAGAAACTCTGATGTAATTGTTCAGGAGTGGTGTTATGGCTGAATTGTGTCCTCCAAAAAGATACGTTGAAGTCCTGGCTGGGTGTGGTGGCTCACACCTGTAATCCCTGCACTTTTGAGAGGTCCGGGCAGGAGGATCACTTGAAGCCAGGAGTTTGAGACCAGTCTGGGCAACACAGTGAGACGTCATCTCCCCAAAAAATCAAAGTATTAGCTAGGCATGGTGGCACATGTCTGTGGTCAGAGCTACATGGGAGGCTGAGGCTGCAGCGAGCTGTGTTCATGCCACTGCACTCCAGCCTGGGTGACAGATTGAGACCCTGACTCAAAAAAAAAAAAAAATGTGTTGAAGTCCTAAACCTTAATACCCCCAGAATGTTACTTTATTTGGAAATAGCATCTTTATAAAGGAATCCAGCTAAAATGAGATCATGAGAGTAGATCCTAATCCAATATGACTAGTGCCCTTATTAAAAGTGAACATTTGAACACAGACGCAGACATGCACAGAAGGAAGGCAATGTGGAGAGACACAGGGGGAACACCATGTAAAAATTAGATTGGCATTATGCCTTCACAATCCAAGGAATGCCTGGAGCTACCAGAAGTCAAAATAGGCAAGGAAGGTTCTGCTACAGGTTTAAGAGGGAGCATTCAACATCTTGATTTTAGATGTCTAGCCTCCAGGACTGTGAAACAAGAAATTTCTGTTGTTCTAAGCCACCTAGTTTGTGGTACTTTGCTATATCAGCGCTAGGAAATTAATACAGGTGGGCTTGGACACTGATGGTTTTAAGTTATCCAGATGATTATAGTGTGCAACTGGCATTGATTTTCATAATGACTAAGGAAATTAAGTATATAGCAGGTATAACCTAAGTAAAAAATAATGTCAAAATCAGTTTCAGAGCCGTGCAAACATAATTATCGTTAAGTATAATATTTAAAACTCAGTAACATGCTGAGTCGTTTTAATACATGGTTATATATTTCTTCTTAACTTGGGGCTTTGCATTAGCAAAGAGGCATTTGCTATCTTGCTCCTCTGTAATTTCTTGCTTGGATGCTCATTGTTAGTATAATTTCTCACCTTGAGTGATGAGATTCTGGATTTCCACTTCCTGGGTGCTTTTTAGGTCTCCTCATGGTGTATCCTTTCTTTTTCACACCTAAGGGCACTGTCTTGCCCTTATCCTTATTGGACTTTATCCTTTTCATTTATAATGTAACGGTTCTCCAATTTGTCAAAGTTACTTAGAATTCTGATCTTGCAGTCCAACATTCTAATTTCTATTGCTCAAGGAGAGTCCCCAGGACAATTGAATTAAGAATTATATGAACTACAGGAGGAATCAATTTGGAGAACATCAGATAATGGAAGGTTTATTATATTATGTACTGCATTAAAGTGTAAAGATGTATAAAAGATAAATGGTCAATGCATGAATTATACAAAGAGTTCCTTAAATGAGATTGGATCAGTTCTTGCCCAGGCAGTGTGAGATGTAGAGTCTTGTCACTGTCACTCAAAGTGTGGTCCACAGACCAGAAGCCTTGCATCAGCTGGGAGCTGATTAGAAATACGGAATCTCAGACTTCACCTCATATCTACCATTATGGGCTAAATTGTGTCCCTGCAGCCCCCAGATTTATATGTTAAAGTTCGTTGAAATGTGACCATATTTGGAGATAAGACATTTCAACAGGTAATTAAGTGAAAATGAAGTCCTGAGGGGTGGCTAATGTAGTATGACTGCTGTCCTAATCAAAGAAGAAGTTTGTAGACAGATGTATACATGCACAAATGAATGATCACATGAAGACAGAGGGTAGAGAAAGCCTTCTACAAGCCAGGGAGAGAGGCCTAAGAAAAAATCAGCTCTGCCGACACCTTAGCTTCAGATATTCAGCCTCCAGAATGTGAGAAAATAAATTTCTGTTGTTTAAGCTTCCCAGTCTTTGGCAACCCCAGCAGACTAATACACCTACTAAATTAGAATCTGCATTTTTAATAATACCCATAGTTAACTCACATATATAAGAAAGTTTTAGAGGCACTAATCTAGAATACTTGTTCTCAACCTTTAGCGTGCATCATATTTACCTTAATAATTTGTTAAAATACAGATTGCTGGGCCCCACTCCCAGAGATTCCAATTCAATAGGTGTGGGATGAGACCAGAAAAGTCTGCATTTCCAACAAACCACCTGACAATGTTGATGCTGCTGGCCTGCAACCCACACAAGTGTTACAGTTGGGACCAGCAAATTACCAGCCTCACCTGGTTATTATTAGAAAAGTAACTATGGAGGCCTCATCCTAGAATTCCTGAACTAGAGACTCAGGGGTAGGGCCCAGCAAGGTAATTATTAAGCTTTAGTTTGAAAACTGGTGCTTGATAGCTCAACTAAATCTGGCAAAAGGAACCATGAGTAATTTAAAACACCCGCTGCCCACAGGTGATCATTTGATGTTTTTCTAGACAACATGCTCTCACCTTTCTAGCTAAATATTGCCAGAAAACGATTCTGGGGCAATAGTGTTACAGGATCTTTGGGGTGTAGCTTTTCTGGCTAGAAACATCTGTGACCTGCGGTGCCTTTGCCCAAGTTTTGCTCTGGCACACTCATTTTGCCCATTCAGGCTGCTCTTGGCTCACACTACCAGCCTAGATCCCATGTCTGCCAAGGGTGAGTCAGGCATGGAATGGTGAGGGGTGTGTGAGTGAGCATGGGGTCTGGCCACTGTGCACAGTTAGACATACAGGCTGCTGCAGCAGGTCAGGAAACTCCAGGTGCCAACACAGGTAGGTACCAGCTCTCTGCAAGGCTTCAGCTGGACCAGGCACATCACAAGTGACTTCTATGGCTGACACCGGGGAACACGATGGCATCTGGAAACTTGGAGATGCCAGGAACTGCAGGGCCCCAAAGAGGAAGTCAGAGTCCTGGCTCAGGGAGCTACCAGGTCTGGGCTCCCTGATGGGCTGCAGCTCTTCTTTCCTTTTCTTTTCCTGCAATTTGACAAGCAAAGAGCATGTCTCAACCCTGTTTGTGTTACAGCTCTTTTAGCCTTGCCATTTGGTGGGTCCTGAGTTCTTGTCCTGCAACCAGGAAGAATGAGGTATGCAGACAAGTGGAGGATGAGCAAGATGAAGAGGAGCTTTATAGAGCGATAGAATAGCTCAGATGAAACCCACAGGGGGAAGCTTCTTTCTACATCCAGGGTGTCCTGACAAGTGTTCAGCTCCTAGCAGAGATGGTAGTTCCTTTCTGCTAGGGAAGTCATCCTGACAAGCTGTCAGAAGAGAGGGCAGCTCCTCTCTGCAGCTGGTTGTCTCGTTGTCTGCACAGCTCTCAGCAGAGAGGAGGTCCTAGAGTGGGTAGCTCCTATCTGCAGGCAGGTCATCCTGACCTCTGTAGCTTTCAGCAGAGAGAAGGCTTTGAATTGGGTAATTCCTCTCTGCAGCTGGTCATCCCAACATCTGCTCAACTCTGGCTGATCCTGAGGCTTTTATGGGCCTCAGGGCAGAGGAAGTATGTGACGACTGGTCCATGGGCAGGCCCAGAAAAGGCACCACAGGTTCCCTCTCCAGTGCGTGGGACTGGCAGCCTCGCATCCAGGTTTCAGGCTCTCCCTGGCCTGGAGGTGGGGCCTTATCAGGGACTTACTCCCTTCCTCCCAGGAACCTGTCTTCCTCCTGCTGCTGTTCATGGCACCCAGGCTTTAGGTGCCAATGGGCATCTGCAGGCCTGCACTGAACTGCCCTCAGCTGCCCGTCGGGTTCCCTCCTATGCTGGTCAGCACCCAAAGTCTGGAGGGGGATGAGGCAGCAGAAGTTTGGAGTGTCAGCACTGCCCTGAGTGTGTGCACACACAGCCGGGCTGTGACAGTGCCCAAGCTCGCCCCTGACTTTGCTCTGAGGTCAGAGCAAATGCTGACAGCAGGAAGAAGCAGCCAGGCAGTGGGAGCAGGCATTTTTAAGCCTGCAAGAGCAGAGCGGGGGACTTCCCAGGCCCCCAAGAGTACAGGGATGCCAGGGTCTGTAGCCATGGTTTGGGCCGCTGCAGCTCTGCAACAGGAGGTGCTCGGGTGGTCCTGCCTGTTCTGTGGAGCGAGAGGCCCGGGTCTGCAGCTGTGGTTTGGGTGACTGCAGCTGCACCCAGGGGAGCTCCCACCCCATCAACTTGGAAGAAGTGGGGCTCCCACTTGTCTCTGGTTCCCACTGGCTCCACAGAGTGTGCAGCCATGGCCGCACCTCCCTGCTGCAGCCAGCGTGATGGCAGTGGCTGCTCCAGATGGGCTGCCATCTGGAGCCACCACTGCCATCAATAGCTAAGGCAATGGCTCTCAAATGTGAACGTGCATCAGAATCATCTGATCATTACTCCTTCCCCCCAGTTTTTTTATCCAGTTGGTCTAGGGTTGAATCCTAGAATGAGCATTTCTTAAATTCCCAGTTGACTCTTATGCTGCTAATTCAGGAAACATTTTGACAATCATTAAACTAAGGGCTTGTAAAATAGTGTGATGTGGGTCAGACTGCTTGATTTCCTGGCCATGGCAGGCGCTATTGGCTAACCAACAAAACACCCGTTCCTGACCCACTTTTTCTTCACCTTTCTCCAATATAGAAGTTAAGAAAAGGTAAATGACCACTTTCTCAGACTACTTTGCAGTTAGGAGCGAGCCTGTGACACTATAACACATTTCTAGTTGACGGGACTAAGCAGAAGGCTGCAAGGGATGAGGATCAGTTCTGGGAAGGTTATTTCTCTACCTAATTGCATATCAAGCACTGTATTCTCCCCTTCTTTGACCCTGAGCACAGATATGATCCCTGGAACTGAAGCAGCCTTGTTGGGGCCATACCATACATACATAAAGGAAGAGACCAACAAAATAAAGTTGGCATGCGGCCAGTGAGGAACACCAAACCGGTGCCAATAGCCCTCCACCTCCAAATGCTGCATTTTGTGGGACAAAAATCTTTATTGGTTAAGCCACAGTGAATGAACTTTCTGTTACTTACAGCCAAAATTACTCCTAACTGACAACAAACCATAGTTTTATGTATGTATGTGTGTATGTATGTATTGGAGACAGAGTCTCGGTCTCTCCCCTAGGCTGGAGTACAGTGGCACAATCTCAGCTCACTGCAACCTCTGCCTCCCAGGTTCAGACGATTCTCATGCCTCAGCCTCCCAAGTAGCTGGGATTACAGGTGTGTGCCACCATGCCCAGCTAATTTTTGTATTTTTAGTAGAGACAACGTTTTGTCATGTTGGCCAGGCTGGTCTCAAACTCCTGGCCTGAGGTGATCCACCTGCCTCGACCTCCCAAAGTGCTGGGATTACAGGTGTGAGTCACTGTGCCTGGCGCCCATATGTATAATTTAAACAATATATATAGAGGCCAACCTAAACCTCCCAGACTTCATTTCATTAAGCTAGAACATAAGAATAAAATTAGACAAAAAACCCCCAATCGCATAATGATAGCAGCAACTATAATACCAACATCTACCATGATCATCATTGTATAAAAGAATGGGCATTTTAACCTACGTGAAAAAATGAGAAAATTTTAATTGACTCAATCTAGCATTTGAAAACATCTTTCTTCCTTATTTTGATGTAGATACGTGAACATGTGTCAGCGATCCACAGGCCTCTTCAGACCAACATTTGGTAGCTCCTAGTAGAGACTTCACACCTTACATTCTCCCCTTAATGAGATGTAGTTCAGGTAAACAAAGCTATTCACTTACTGAGATGTGTCTGTTTAGCTTTGATCAGCAATCATTAATAGATGAAGTCCACTTAGCATTTCACAAGTGTTTGGGCTTGACTGTGTCTTTCTGGTTCACACCAGGTTTCCAAGTTTAGTCAACGCTTTCCTATAGAGATTCCTTTCATCAGTTGATAAACTGTTCTCGCCTGCTGTGTCCTGATATATGTGCCTATATAAGCATACATAGGCGCATGTAAGCATCAGCAATGAAAAAATTAAGCAGAGGTAGAGTCACAGGAAGAGTTAGAAAAAAATGGCATGTGTATCTTAAAATATCCCTTACAGATGTGCTCATTGCTGAGAAATTGCTTTGCTCAAAACTAAATCCAGCCTGAATTTTTATGGTTACAAAATAATTAGTCTCTGAGTCAGTTTTTAATCCTATGCTAATGAGACCCCCTGCTGTCTTGACTCATACCTTCAAATTAGAGGTTGATCCATAATTAATAAGTCTTATAATCCCAGTACCTGAGACAAAGAGATCTTTGGGTGGCTGGAAAAAGAGCAGAGAAGTGTAGCAATGGTATTGCAATTGCATTCCTACCACATACCAAGTTGGATCGTGGTACAGAAATGGTGTCTTTGGGCAGTAAGTCCACTGGTCCAAGCTTGTTTGACAAGGGAAGTGTCTAAATGCCCCTCTCAAGTCTTGGGAAGGAGAATGGGTGCTTTCTGTCCTTAGCAAAAGCTTTTCTGCTTACAGCAACACCGGTCTGTGTCTGCATGAGATTTCCACTTAGCTTGAGAACCTTGCTTTGAACTACCTTTAACTTCTGACCAAAAAAAAAAAAGAAAAAAAGCATCAGGGCAAAGAATCATTTGTTTTTTTCCAGCTATTTTTGAAACTCTGTGATTTCTCCACTTGGTAGTTTTACAACCTTGAAATTTCCAATGATTGGAGGAAAGAAACCCTTGCTGATTAATTAAAATCTAATTTTATATTCTCTCATAATTACAGCAGTAGAGGAAAAAAAAAGTGAGACTTATTATTCCAAAAATGAAAATGATCCCTGGACTGTTTGGCTTATTATGAGTTCCGTGTTACAATTTATTTTAAATTGAATCAATAGAATAAACATGGAAATGAGCTCTGTGAAATCATTTATTTTTAAAGCATCCAAATAGGCTGTACCATTTTGTTAAAAATTTTCTAGACTCTACCTGGATAGACTTCTTGATGAAAACAAAGGGAAAAGAGGGCTTCAATTTTGTGATAGATCTGGGACAATCTTACAGGTCTTCCTGCGCATAGTTTCATGACCATGATTTCTGACGCTCTTTAATACACCACAGTAGATCCTCTCTTTACTCGAGAGGACCTGAAATTCTCAAAAAAAAAAAAAAAAAAAAAAAAAAACTCAAAACAAAATTAATTTCAGTTTACTTTGAATTTTTAGTCTTTGTATAACACTGGAGAACTGGGATGGCTGAACTGAGACATGCAGGAAAGCATTAGAGAGGCTGGATTTCCTGTCTCCTAATTTGGTTCAGAGCTTTTGGGCTGGGGTGTGACGGGTGTCCATATGAGAGGTGGTGACCCGGCACTTTGGGATTAGAGCTGGCTCTCCTTGTGCAATTACCTGGTTCACTGCTTCTAAGAGGAAGGACAGGTTGATTTTTGCCTCTTCACTTTCTGCTGAGTCTTCATGTAATCCACAAAAGTTTATAGCTTTTAGTTGTGTGTGGGAGTCGGGGGTGGGGTGGGGCGGGGTGGGGCGGGGTGGGGAATGGGAGATGGTTAGTGGTGGATACCCCGGGAATTTTAGATATCTACCTTGTGAATGTCCTGCTTAAATGGGTGAAGTACAATATAGCATTAAGTGTAAAAAAGTATGCTATGAAATTGTATATATTTATGGGGTTTCTTGTATGTTTTATATTTATGTATAAGAGCACATATGTTTTAAGTAGACAAAAATAGGCAATGCATAGATAATACATGTTTTATATAAATGATGCTATGTATGTACATATATGTATATTTTTATTTTAAACGCTTTCTTACATATTTATTACATGTATGAATGTTTTATATATACTATATATAGTATCAATATATATTCCTACATAATATAAACCTTAAATATGTGTATATATTTATATTTATATATAACATATGTATAGGTATGTGGGTATATATATGTATATTTGTAGAAATATTTCTTACTATACAGATATATATAGTTATATGTGTATCTTAGGCAGGATATAAAATATATACCAAAATATCAAATGTATAGAGCAGTCATTTCTGAGAAGTAGGATTGCGGATAATTTTTATTTTCTATGTGTCTTTCTATATTTTCTAAATATTCTATGAATATAAAGCTTCACAGTGCAAGCACAGAAAAACATTTGAAAGGAAAATGAGATGAAATGCCTTCTTGCAAAATCTTGCAAGTCCTCAGGAAAATTATTTTCCTGCTCTGGTGAGTGAGGGTTCCTAATTCTCTGCTTGTGAGTCTTTGTCTTCATCTCAGATTGTGGTCTGCATCCCCTGGCCATACCGTCTACATGCTCCATGGGTTTCCATGGTTCTAGGATTTTTCCTTCTCCCCTTTTTCCTTCTCGTGGCATGAAGAAACTCACTCATCTGAATACCATCACAAAGAACCCCCTGATCCCTCAAATATTCCTGTTCCCTGTGTTCACTGATGCTACTACAATTTTGTCACATGCATGTGTTATTTCCCTCAATCTTTCATGGCAGACAAGGGGGAAACAAAGCTGTAATATTAGTGAGGCACAAGTTCTAGACTGGTATTCTCATATCCATGAGAACTGACAGGGTTTTTCATAACACAGATCACTGGGTCCCACCCCTGCAGAGATTCTGACTCAGTAGGTCTGACTGGAGACTAAAGAACTGCATTGTTAACAAGCCCCCAGACGCTGCTGATGTTGTTGGTCCTTAGACCACATTTTGAGGAGCAAAGTCTAATGGTTTTTAAAGCATGAACCCCATATCATCAGCATCAGGAACACCAATGAATTTTCTCGAATCACAGACTTTCAGATTCTATTCCAGAGGTGTTGTATGCCTACCATATACCAAGTGGATCCTTATCACCAGTTTGATGACAGAAGAATCTGTATTTTAACAAGACTCCCAGGGCATTCAGTGCACATGGAAGATGGAGAAGCACCAGAATAGATACCAGGAGGAAGGCAGGTGCATCCAAAAGCAACGAAAAGGCATGCTGACCTGAAAGAGCCTGACTGCCTGCCTCTCCCCTGGGTACCCAGTTAAAGTCACCGTGTCCTCAATCTGAGAATCAGCACCACGAAGAAAAGATGAATTTCTCAGGGGTAAAGAGGCAAGTTCCTAGGACTGAGGCATAAAATCAGAATGCCAGTATATTAATTTATAATGAAAAGCAAAGCAGTTGAGAGATGTGCAACGGCTGGAAGAATCTCCCTGGGAAGGCAGGCAACAGTGAAAATCCAATCAGACCCAGCAGGTGACCGGGCGAGCGGAGAGCAAGACCCCCAGGAGTCAAGGGCAAGGTTCTGAAGTTCAAGGGCTCAAGCAGTGAGAGCCTTATCCATAAGAGCAAGACTCTTTGGAGACCAGCCCAGGGCATCTTCTGTCCCGTGCCCTGTCTGAATGGTATCAGGCAGTCTTCTTGGTCCATCTTTGTTATTCCTCTTTCCAGGACTGAACAAACCATTTCCCATCAAGATGTTCTTTAGAGAGGCAACTGCTTCAATTAGGCCACCCATTATGCTTTGTTGATGTTGTGTATTTCTGCTTTCTTTGTTCACTTAAAAGTTGAACTATTAGTGGAAAATCCCCTTTCTTTTATTTCCAGGTTCCCTGGGTTTATCACAGAGCAGGATTCACATGATTCTTACAGATTGTTCTGTGATGTTTTCAGCATTTTCTTTTCCTTACTCAAAACAAATCTATAGAATAGGAATGATGATCCCCATTTTTCAAGTGAACAATTGAGAATAAAGGAGTTGTTGTCAGTTGAATTGCGTCTCCAAAACTGATATGTTGAATGATGTGTACCTAACACCTGATACCTGTGAATTACTTGGAAATAGGGCCTTTGGAGAGGTAATGAAGTTAAGACGAGTTCATATGAGTGGGCTCTAATTCATGGTGACAGGTGTTTTTATAAGAATAGGAAAATGCTGTGAGGAGACAGAGACACACAGGACCAATGCCATGTGAGGTCAGAGGCAGAGGCTGGAGGGATACAGCTTTAAGCTAAGGAACGCCAAGGACTGAGGCCACCATCAGAAGCTGGAAAGAGGCAAGGAAACATTCTACCCCAAGTCTCAGAGGGAGCCTGTCCCTGCTGTCACCATGACTTTGAACTTCTAGCCTCCAGAACTGTGAAACAAACATATCTCCGCTGTTATAAACCACCCAGTTTGTGGTACTTTGTTTTAGCAGCCACAGGAAACTAAGAGAGAGGTTTGTTTGTTTTAATTGCATCCTAGGTTATCCAAGTTGGTGGTGGAGACAGACACTGGTGGGCTCCCACCCCCAGATCCCCTTGGTCCTCACCATGTCAGCATACACTGATGGCATCAGTCTGCAGACACCTGCTCTCCTCTACCTGAGGGCTTTCTCTTGGCCCAAGAGGTGAGAAGTTTGAAAGTGCTGAGAAGTCAGCACCTCCAGGAGCAGCCTTCAGCCAATGATAGATGGAAACTGGAGGATAAATACACCAGCTTTATTCCTGCAAGTGAGGCCACACTAAAGTGTGTTCCAATCTATCTCCCAGAGGTCCCAAGTGGCCTTGAGCCTCTGCTGCCCACGTTGGTGACCTGGTCACAATTCACCCCACGTTGGCTTCCTCTCCTTCCCTGCTCCCCAGCGGTGTTTCCTAGGACCATCTGCAAATAAACCCCTGCTGCCCTGCCTTAAAGAATCTTCTGGGGAAACCCAGCCAAAAGCAGACCTAAGACTGACTTACACCTACGGCTGGGTTCCTTCCACGCTAGCACTTTTGGGAGACACTAAATGCCATTTTTATTCTTTGGTATTTTCTCAAACAGTGAGCATATAATCAACAAAACATGTAACCACAGACTTTAAAACGAATTCCTTTGTGCTCCCATAGATTTTGTTATAAACTTCGCAGAAGGTGGGAGGTGGGGTGGGGCTGCTGATGCAGTGCATCATGGTGAAGCTGTATTTTAGTGTCAAAGACGCATCAGGCCCATGCCAAATGCCTTATGCACACTATATTATTAAATCCCCGATACATCTTTGCATTACAGTTAGTTTTGTGTAGGTTGTCCTTCGACATAGAGCAAAACTCTTTGAGGTCAAGCATCATGTCCAACGTATTAAAAGAGACTGAAAAAACTCCCATTAATGCAACAGTGTTTGGGGAAGTGAGGGTCAGGATGGTGGTGTGCCTTCAAGGCACTCCCTGTCTTCTTTGCACACCCACAGTGCTTTGTGCTTCTTAAATGTTCAATGAATATGTGATAGGATTGAATCATGGGCAAACAAGAAAAATCCAGTCTAGTGGAGCATCAAGTTAATACAATTTGGGAGCCTTTGTTACTATGATAAAATATCTATAACATAGTATGTATTATTTTAACCATTTTAAGTGTAAGATTCAGTGGCAATAAGTATACATGGGCTGGGCCCTGTGGCTCACACCTATATTCCCAGCACTTCAGGAGGCCAAGGCAGGAGGATCCCTTGAGCTTAGGAGTTTGAGACCAGCCTGGGCAACATAGTGAGACCTCATCTCTACAAAAAATTTAAAAGCTAAATTAGCCAAGCATGATGGTGCCTGGCCTGTAGTCCCACCTATACAGGAGGCTGAGGCAGGAGGCTGAGGTAGAAGAATAATTTTGACCACAGAAAGTCAAGGCTTCAGTGAGCTATGATCCTGCCACTGCACTTCACCCTGGGCAAGAGAGCGAGACCCTGTCTCAAAAAGAAAAAAAAAAAGAGAGAAAGAAAGAAAGAAAAGAAAGAAAGAAAGAAAGAAAGAAAGAAAGAAAGAAAGAAAGAAAGAAAGAAAGAAAGAAAGAAAGAAAGGAAGAAAGCAAGCAAGCAAGCAAGCCCCTGATAACTTCTAACTTACTTTCTGTTGCTATGAATTTACCTATTCTGCACAGCATAAGTTGGCTCAGTGTTTTCCAGGTTCATCCATGTGGTATCAGGTATCAGAACCTCATTCCTTTTAAAAGCTGAATAACATTCCATTGTAAGTACAGACCACATTTCATCTATCCATCCTTCTGTCTGTGGACATTTGACTTGTTTCTACCCTTTAACTTGTGAATAATGCTCTTGTGAACATTGATGTGTAAGTATTTGTCTGCATTCCTGTTTTCAACTCTTTGGGGCATAAAGGAGTAGAATCACTGGATCACATGCTGATTTCCTGTTTAACTTTTTAGAGAACTGCCAAACTGTTTTGCATGGTGGTTACACCATTTTACGTAAAATTGGGCCTGGGAGCTGGAGGAGGAGAGTTTCAAGTTAAGAATTTAAAAATATCTTACCTTTACACATATTACAAAAATACATTCTGCCATCTTCAGATGATGATGTCTGCCCTCTTGTTCACAAGATGGCTGCCTCCGTATTGTGTGAAGATGTCGAGTCTTTTCCTCAGAACCTGTGCCAGTGAGTAGCCTTGAGTTTCAGTTTCATTGGCTTCCTGATAAATTCATCTCTGTGGATTTACATCTAAGAACAACTTCTCATCATTTACTGAAAATCACTGAAGTTTGAATCTTACAAATAAGATGAGAAAGGGAACAGTTACCTTGTAAATACTTCTTGGGACCAACATGCTGATGGGGCTTTAAGATGTCAGCCTGTCTCCTGGTGATGTTTGGGTGAACATCTTCCCTTGACAGGGTCTTTCCCAGTATCACCTTAGACCCAGACAGGAAGGGCCCCTACAAAAAGTTACACGTGTTCGAAGGCCTCTCTCCTGCTGTGTTTCAAAGTTCCAAGCTGTTTTGTTCAGGCTGTTCTTCAGGTGCCTAGGACTCTGACATTTCCTTCTAATGGGCCAGGATTTGGTTTCAGAGCCATGTGTGCCTTTTCCCCAGTCCATCCTTCCACAGCTGTGCATACATTGGTGTCCACAGGGTAATCAAGTATGTCTATTGGAGGTATAGGCGAATTGGATGAAACTTGAACGTGCAGGCTAAAGTGTGTGAATATGTTCCCTCAAGACATCCCACAGGTAGGACAGAGTTGGGGAATGGAAAGGGAAGAGGCCCAGTCATGGGTCAGGGACTGGAACTAGGATCTCCTTGTATTACCATGTTCCATCATGATGCCCCCAAAGGAGTCCAAACACTCAAATTTTCAATTTGTCTTCTCAGGTTGTTATGATGGCATGCTATTCTCCAAGACATGAGGACAGAACATATTTAACTTAGCAGTTCATACCTTAATTTCTAACTTGTAAATTTTTAGTACGTGGTTTGTGGGTCATTGTTTCTACTTTGCTCTGGGTTCCACAAATGTTAGGTATGGTCCTGCTGTTTCCTTCTCATCTGTAGTTTGCTAAATTCAAATTCATCCATCCAAATACCTGAATAAACATGGATCAAATTCATCAAGAGGGTTATTATTTATTTAAGAATCTTGTTGTCAAGTAGTCTCAGGATTGGTTGGGCAACTCAAGAAAGCAATGACAGCTTGGCACTTTCTTCCCTTCTCATCTGTCCTCTTCAAGATGAGAGATGTCTGTCCTCATGTACCCACGATGGCTGCCTCAGCTCCAGCCATCACATTGTCGCAGACATTGACCTGAGCAAGACAAAGGGCATCAGGAAGGCTTTCTTTTCCTAGTAGTACTCTTCAGTGTGGAAAATCTTACCCAAATGCCCCAGCATAATTCTCTTTCCATCTTATTATCTACTTCTACTCAAATCACAGCCAAACAGAATGAGTTATTTGATTGGCTTAGACCATTTGGAAATTGTCATTTGAAAGTTGCACACATTGCTGCCTGAAAATAAGAGAAATATCAGGTTACTCTCAGTAAAAAGAAAGGGAGAACTTGATTTAGGCTGGGAAGCCATAGCAACAGACAGACAGAGCAGTTACTTTCCTTAGAATTGTAAAGGAGGATTAGTAATTAGGAAGCAAAGAAGAAAAGGGGATTTGTCACTGGATAGAAAAGGCAGTCACAGTTAAGCTTGTAATAAGCAGATGGTGAGAAGAAAATGTTCAGATCAACTTCTATGGGCCTTCATTATAAATGGTGAATGATTAATTATGTTGCGTTTCATTAAATTTATGAGTTGTATTTGTTATACAACACATCACTAATAAATAATGGCTGATGGATTATTATTGCTGTTCTCCATCGGTTTGGAGAACGTGATGTCTTTTCATGAGAATTAACTGTTGCCAGGAGAAAAATCAACCATAAACCCTTCGTTGCTCATGAAACAAAATGACTTAATCAGCTCATCCTAGAAATGAAAGAGACCTGGAGCCACCATTTAAAATCCTGACAAAGCATTCAATTCTGACATTCCAAGGAGAAGCATCTGGGTTTGATTTTCTTTTGTCTTATCCCAGGGACAAGCATAAATGTAGGAAAAGTACACACATGTCAACAACATGCCATATGTCTGAAAGCTGCTCAAGTGCTCACCTGACCCTGAGGGATTTTTTTACACTGTCCTATTGCTTGCCTGCAACTCAAAGTTTACATCCCAGTACTAGTAAGATTATGGTGCCCTTCTTCTATGCACAGAACAGTGTGTTTATATAGAACATAAATATTATGACTGATGGATATCACATATGTAAAAAAATGGCCTGGAGGTCAGCATTAAGTCTCAGTAGCTACATTTCTACACAGTCTTGATAAGTGGCATTTTTAGGTAGGAGTGATAGGACAACAATAGAGGTGATATCCACTTTTGGAAGTCACATGTGGCAGGATACCACAGTGTAGGGCAGACCTGTATATAACATAGCACACTCACTGCGCGCTGCTCGGGATTTCTCACCATGTGGTGACCAGGTTCCAAGAGGCTGTGTCCTCCCTGAGACAAGAAATAGAAGCTGCCCATTTCTTAAGGTCTGAGCCCAGGAATTGTCACAGTATCATTTTTGCTATATTCCATTTGTTAAGAAGTCAGAGAGCCCTTATTCAAAGGGCTGGGACATACACTCCACCTGTTGAAGGGAGGAGTATCAAAGAATTGGGAGGCCACATCTTAAAACCGTCACATCAGCTTGAAGGCTGTCTCAGGGAGCCTTACCTAGCCACCTCCTCTTAAGCAGTCCTGGCTACTCCCCAGAGTCTCTCTCTATCACAATATCTCTTTGGTTTTCTTCATAGCACCATTGCCTGGACTTACTTTGTAAATGCATTTGTTTAGTTGTATAATTAATTTTAAGCTTATTTCCCATTTAGTATATAATTTCCACAATAGCAGGAACATTAGTGATCTTGTTCACAGCTATATCCCCATATAGTAGGTGCTCACTAAACAAAAAGTTGCTGTACAATAAACATTTGTTGAGTGGATGAGTGGATGAAATTTTTATCATGTAATTCTTTTAACAGCTCATAACAAGGATGTATGCAAGACTTACCATTAACACTGGTCCCTCAGGCTTCATTGTATAATCTAGGACTCTCATTAATATGACCACTCCCAGACCTAAGAATCCAGCTAATTATCACAGATTTAATCTGTGAAGCTATAACTCAAGCTGCCTGGAACTAACGTAACTGTGGCTGAGCATTGCCCTATGGAAATGCACCAAATCTCTGTCACACAAATTCCTAGCTCTGACATGAAAAAATTGGATTAGGAAATAGCTAAGGAAGAGACATTCGTGAAGGCACAGCTTTCTGAGTGCAGAGAAGAAAATGTCTCTGCACATTTGTTACTGTCCATGGTTATAGAGTTATTGGGAAGCAAACAGTAACAGTGCAGCGGTAATTCTGAGAAAATGGGCTGAGTGACTTATTGCCTGTTGGTTCAGAGCCTGCAAATCTGTTTTCCAAAGTGCAGCCGGGAAAAAGCTACAGAATAATGTTCTGCTTTTTACCTGCTCCCACGTCCTTTATTGGGTCCCAGGAGGGAACACTGAGCGAGGAGTAAGAGAAACTCGCACACCAGATTCTATGTATGACGCAGGCTGGATAGCTACAAGATGGATATTTACCAGACTTCAATTTTCATCTCAAATTAGTGATGCATCTCCATTAATGAGGGCAGACCTCATCATGATTGTGCATCTCTATTTCTTTCTGGAAGAAAATAAAGTCAATTAAAAGCATTGCATTTCAGAAGAAAAGCAATTCACACTGTGTTTTATTAGTAGCACAATGGTGCTGTTTTCTTTGTTACCAAGACAAAAATTAACAGGCGTCTGTGGCACAAAGGTGGGTGACAAGCAAAAAGGGCTATTAGTAAGGTGGTTGTTTTCAGACTTTGAAACAGAAGGAGCCTTCCAGGATTTAAAAACAAAATAAAAGCTCTTCTCTGTGCTGTCAGTCTCTTCTCTGAGTTTGTAGCTTCCTTTCAGTCACCACCTTATACTATCTGGTTGAAAAATTTAAAGAGTGTTGTTTTTTTCCCTAGCACATCTCAAGTATTAAACTAATATAAAGGAAACCTTTAAGTCATTTCTGGAGATTAAGAAGTGGTTTTAGATGATTTGATGGCTGTAAAGTTCCAGTTGGGAGTTTTTGGTGTTTAATTTTATGTGTTGTATATTTAATATGTATTGTTTTTATTTTTGATTCTACTTTATGTATTATTATACATATTTGTTTCTGTTTTAGTTAAAACAGTAACAAGTTTGGCTTCAGGAGAAAAAAGAAAGGCTTCCTTAGAAGTTGGTGACATTTTCCCGAAGAAGTCACTATGAAACTAAAGAGAGTAGAACTCAAAGAGGTAACATCTGACAAAGATTAGTGAGAAAAACAGGGAAAGACCCCTGGTCTTCTGAAACACATAAAACTGAGCAGAGGAGACACTCTGACCAGAAACCTGGTATGATCCAAATAGAACTCTTCATCTTTCATCCTAAAATTGTTTTTTTCTTTCTGACTCCCCCAATTCTTCCCCAAAATGTTACCATTTTTTCAGATTACCAGCCTGGAATATTCTATCTCTGTGTCTTTTATTTTCTTGTTGTTTCCTAAAATTAGACCTTAAATATGCCATTTATTTCCATTTTTTTTCCTCTTATACCTACCTTTTTGTTGTTCCTTTTAATTTTTTCATTTCCAGTTCAGAGTGAATTGTTGGCTTAGTTCTGGTTATACTGAGTTTGTATAAGACATCTAGGATGCAATGTTCACCAAATGGGTGTAAATATGGGATTAGAATTCAGGAGAACCTTCAAGGTATGCAAGGAAATCAGTATTTGAAGCCCACTCATAAGAAGAGAGAGTAGTGGATCTCATGACACTGAACTGAATGGAGGTAGTCCAGAGAGTGGTCAGGTTTAAGAGCCCAACCACTAGGGTAAGAGGAACAAGAACAAGAGCCAAAGGAAGCATGTGGAGAAATAGAAAAAAGGAATGTGGTAAGTCCAGTACACTGGTCAGCAAAGAAGCTTTGAGAAGGATTTGTCAAGTCATCACTGTCAAGTATTGAAGAGAGGTTCAAGAAGGATGGAAAATCTGATCAGCGAGTTGAGTTTGACTTCCAAGAGGGTACTTTCTAGGTTGAGTAGAGTCTTAGGAAACAAATGGAATAGGAATAATGGATGGCCTGTGGTGCAGAAGTCTAAACAGGAATGAATAATCTTCAGAATGGATCAGAAAGCTTCTCAGATCATACTCACCTTTACTCTTGTCCTAATCTGGATTTCTTCCCTCCTTTCCCAAAGCAGAGCCCAAGGAAAGGGCTTGAGTGCAGGTAGTTTATGCAGAAAGTGATCCCGAGAAAGAAGAGTGGGGTCTGGGGAGAAGTGAAACAAGGAAGAGAAAGAAATATAAGGATATATTGCAAAGCCAGTGAAGCTGAAGCTGTTTGCACCTCAGGACCAGAAGGTGAAGTGAATGTTAGCCTGGTTCCCCACTTCTTCTCCTTATTTCTTCCCAAACCTGACATTTTTGAAGCTCTCTATTCAAGAGTGTTGGAGAAACATCTGGCTAGGAGACTCTCTATTCATCCTTGCTAACCTCTCACTCCCCACCCCCTACCAATCTAATGAAGACTTTAGCTCCAGACACTCCTGCACCTATTCGTCTTTCTCTCTCCCTCCAAATCTTAGGGAGTATATTTTATTTACTTCATCTGGAAAGGGAGTCTTCCTATTTCTTCAGGTCACTCTCTATTCATTTTTTCAAGTCCCCTCTCCCTCAGTGGATTTTGGTTTTGGAGACAAAAGTCACATCTGTGTAGTTCTCATATAAGACAGCCACCCCACCAACACACACACACACACACACACACACACACACACACACACGAACAAACCCAGTGAAACTGGCAGATAAATCTCCTCTCTCGCGTTCCAGTGTGAATCAATTTTGTATCATGCCCTTAGACTGGCCTTCCCTCCTCCATCTCACTCTGAGAATACTTGAATGAGAGAAGGAAAAGGGAGAAATAATATGGAGAAAACCATAGGTGAGTATCTCCAAGTATATTCAGTTATTCATGTCTTCAAATGAATACTTGAAACAAGTTTCTATTTTCAAATATCACCCAGACACAGAAGTTTATTTTTCTTCCCCTTAGCTTGATTGTAACAGGCTGTAAGTTCATTGAGATTAGGTACTATATACTAAATATATTTTAGCCCCATCTGTTGCCTAATACAACCCTGGGTATACGGTCACCACTGCAAGATTTGTATAATGGTAATATCAGTGACTCTTGGAAACATTTTTGGGCCTGAAAGATGTACAGGCCTTTTTTTTTTTTTTTTTTTTTTTTTTACATATTGACTAAAGCAGGTGAGCACCTTTATTCCGGTGGGAGAGAGACGCTGCCTATGTAAAGGTTCATTAGGTACTTACCAGCCAGAGGAAAAACAAGGAGCAGCAAATTGCCTTCATGGGGGAAAATTGCCAGCCTGCCACTGGGCTTACCCATTGTTCTTTGTAGGACCTCAGAGGGCAGAGGAAGTATCACACATCATCTAGCAACATCAGTGACTGCAAATTCTCATCGCAGTCAATTCTCCCTACTTCTCTACCAGAATACTTCTTCTTAATCTTGTTCTCCTTCATAGCCTTTCCTTGGTAGGCGCTCTTAATATGATCAGTTCTAACTGTTTATGTTGTAAATTCTTTCCTATTGTCCACAATAGAAAACTCTTGGGTAATGCAGTGGTTAAGAAATGTCAGGAGATTATCTATCTATCTATCTATCTATCTATCTATCTATCTATCTATCAATCATCTGTCTGTCTATCCTAGTGCCTTTTTAAAATTCCCCCTTAAGTTAAGATTACTTGTTGTCTCAGAAAGTCTTTCTAATTTAAACTGTGTCGTTGTTCATCATTTCATAGATCTGTGTGAAGTGAAGAATTTTCTGTTACAGTATGACTGGACCAGACTAAACACTCTTGGTTATTTTCACTTTGTCTTTATTTCCAGAGATTCATGTCACTGCAATGGACACTGAGCAATGACCCAGTCCATTCCTTTGTTTCTATGTGGACAGTACATGAAGTATCCACACTGAACACTATTCGCTTTCAGTAGTGAGGAAATGTTTCAGTGATTTTGTTTATATGTAGGGCATTTGTAAACAATTCCAACTAACCTAAAATCTGGGCAGGAATTGAAATAGGATTCCATATGAAGGAGATATTTCATCACACCAAATTGGAAGAGCCACTTTGGGAAACAGTTTGGCCATTTCTTATGAAACTAAACATGACTTTACCATATGACACAGCAATCCCACTCTTGGATATTTACCCAAATGAGAAGAAAACCTATGAATGCACATGCTTGTGGCTTTATTCATAATTGCCTGAAACTGGAAACAAACCAAATGCTTCTCAAGAGGGGAATAAACAAGCCTTGGCACATCCATATGTACAATGAGATACTTACTACTCAGCAATAGAAAGGAAGAAACTATTGTTCCACACAATAACATGGACGAATCTCAAATACATTGTACTAATGGAAAGAAATGAGACTTGACATATCACATATCATATAATTCTATCCATAAGACATTTTTGAAAAGGGCAAATGGTAGAGGCAGGAAACAGATCAATGGCTGCCAGGCTCCGAAAGAGGTTGATGACAGAGGGATGTAGAGGAATTTTGGGGGGTGAAGAAGTTATTCCATACCCTGATGATGGCAGATACACAACTTCATATACTTGCCAACTCCTACAACTCACAACACAAAAGCACACACCCCAGACACACACGCGCACACACACACTCACATACTCTATAAGGATAGATGTGCATCCACTAGCCATCTCTGTCTCTTTTTCTTATGATTTTCAGTGGCTTCATTCTCTCCTATGCAATGCAGGAATAGCAAGTGCCTTACACACAGGTACAGGCTCACATTAACTCTGCTTAATAACTTCAGAGAAAAGGGGATACTTCTTGTCTCCAATGATGTACATACAAAATCCGAGGAAGAAACTTGGCCCATTTCAGATCAAGTGAAATTTCTTGGCCACTTATACAAAACTGATGAATATCTATTTTTGGAGATTACACATTTATTCCTATGACCTGTGAAGATGGGATATAGTGATATATCTATCACATGGAGTAGAGGGCAGGCCTGGCTCCAAAACTCAAAGGTGTTCCTACTAGAAAAGATCAGGAGACCAAAACAGCAGAGACCACTCTACTACTGGTCTTACATTCACAGCGTATAGGGAGGCCATTACTTGGGAACTAAATGCAATAAATTGCCATAAGCTGTTTCAGTTAGGCATCTAAATCTGTCCTCCCAAACCACGTCACAGTCACTGGGACCTTGAGACAAATAGAGGTTCCTGATTGTCTAACTGGTTATGTCTTTGACCTTGTTATTGTTTCTATTGTTTTTCTGAGTGTTTTTGTTTTTCTATGGATTGTAAACACTTTTGAGAATCTAATGAGAGCTTTAGACTGACTGCCTTGAAAACTATAGCAGACCTGAGGTCCCATACCCAACTCTCCATCATCTCATCCTTCCTACCCCCAACTTCCACCAGTTCATAAATCTCAGGAAAAGATTATTCATCTAGACCAGTGGTGCTCAAATGCTAGCCCACATTATGATCCCCCAGAGAGCTTGTTAAACCCAGATTTCTGTGTCCTACCCCATTGCTTCTGATTTAGTAGGGCTGGAATTGGGCCTGAAAGTCCACATTAAGAAGTTCCTAGGTGATGTGGATGTTATGGTCTGGGGACTAGACTTTGGAAACCACTGCTCTAAACCATAGACTAATGATGTCATCACTTACTGTCCTAAATCACACTTCTCTACTGCAGACTTTTCCTGAATGTGACTTAGCCATCAGGGAGTCTGCATTTGAGTTTATTGTAATATATGCAATCTTGATGCCTCTGTAAGGAGCACTGTTGTGAATAAAAACAGTAACATCATTAAATACTTATTCACATATTGACTCATATCTTAAGATTGAGCTACTTAAAATATGGACAATGTTCTTCCAGTGGATTAAAATATATGAGAAATCAGCCCTTAAAATTACACTTAAAGATCTTAACAATTATTGTGAAAAGAGCCTGCCTTTTTAAACAAATCATTTGCATGTTTTCAGTTATCCCATTTTGAAAAACCCTAACAATGCATATTCATATATTTTTACAAAGTTAAGGCCAGATTGTGTAAACAATTTTGTTTCTATTTTTGCATAACATTCTGTGTGTGTCCTCACACCATTCCAAATCCTTCAAAAACAGAATTTCCCATTGGAGGTACAAGACCATCATGTGGATGAGTAAGAATTTGCAAAAAAAAAAAAAAAAAAAAAAAAATTCATGTTTGATTTTGATCACTGAAGTTTCTGATTTCCAAAAATTGAGAATTATAAATAATACTTTGATCATAGCCTCAAATATAAATGGTTTATTTCCCTAATATAAATAATGCTTTGATCATAGCCTCAAAAATAAATGGGCTATTTCCCTCAAATATAATCAGTACGTCTACTGGATCAAGGCATCTGAATTTCGTTAAAGACTTTCCTTCACAAATATTGTACACTCTGATTATCTAGGCAACATAGCCAGTTCCAAGGACATTTGTGTAGGGTTTTAAGTCCCCAAAAGAAGGGAGACATTAGAGGCCAGTTGCGCATATGTCGTTACTCCCTCACCTCTTTAAGAATGTCTCACCACGACTTCTAATTTCTAGCCATTTTACCTTTTAATAAAAATCTACGAGGCAACTTATTAGGCAAACACAAAGAAATAGAGAGGCCCTGGAAATGACTGTGTGACCTGAGGATGAAGACGGGGTGATTCCTTCATGCCCTGTCTACTGTAGCCTGGGTGGCCCCGAGTAGACACATGTATCTGAAGCATTTGTGACTGCTGCCGACAACCCTGGGGTCGTTCTGGCCCTCCAGGGTCCAAATCCCGCCCATTTCACAGTCTGTTGCAATCCAAACCTCTCTAACTGATGACCATTCTCTCCCAACTTCTGACTTCATGGTCTTTAAGGTCATGTCTCTGTCTCTGTTTTTATCTCGGCTGTAGATCAGTTCCTGCAGGAAGCCTACACTGAGACTCAGATTTCTTTACAGTTCTACTGGGGAGTTTTCTTGGAATCCCCTGTGGGGGAGTCAAAGAGGCAGGGTGGGGCCAGGGGAGAATGGGCTGCTGTGCTATGCCATTGCCACAGAAGCCACAGCTGACCCTAAGGGGCGCTCTGGAGCTGTCGTAGTCCTCCGGAGCTGTCTCAGACTGGGGCACAGAGGCCTTCTAACCTCATGTGTCATTCAGTGGCTGCAGGCTGTCCCCTGGATGGGGCATGAACTTGGTGAAGGCATTTCCAAAGACGGCACTCAGGCCTGCACCATCAGCAGCTGAAGGTCCTGAGAGCTGGAAGAGTGAGAAACTTGCCTCTCGAGGATTTGGATGTTGCTCTCCAGCATACATTGCCATCTCATGTTGCTGCAGGCACAGAGCTCCCTTCCTTGAGTAGTTTCCAATCACAGTATTTAGTGAGTATAATTTAACCAGGTTTTGGGGTTACGGGAGTGCTCTTTATACCATTTCGCTGTCCCAGTCCCTTCTTTCTCTCCTTCCCCAGCTTTTTTCTCACCTCTCTCTCTCAGAATCCCTTTTTCTCAGGCTTTTTCTATTACGCAAAGCAGAATATGACTTTTTTCCAACCCAGAAGTCAAACCCTTGGCCTGAACAGGGGTGGGGCATGAGGGCTTGTCCCCTTCCAGCAAGCTGGCCTACCTAATCCCTCTCACAGGGTGGAACTGGGCTTTCCCTTTAACAATGTCCAGTAAGGCTTTCTTCTTTCCTTGATGCATTTTTATTTCTGTTGCACACAGCAATACCTACCTTCTTTAGACCAAGGCATGCAGGGCCTTGCACCCACACACATACCAGCTCACTTCTGGCTACATGTTTTCTGTCAAGACAGGGAGTCTGGAGGGCAAAAAGATGTGCCTACCCAGACCTGGACACCTCTTTGCAAGGTGTGCACCCTTGTAAGACCAAGAGGCAGGCACCCAGGTATATTAGTTTTTTATTGCAGCTATCTAAATTATCATAAACTCAGGAGTTTAAAAAAGCACTAGTTTATTATCTTACAGTTCTGAGTGTCAGAAGTCTAAAATAGGCCCACTGAGCTAAAATCAGTGTGTTGGCAGGTATGCATTCCTTTCTAGAGACTCCAGGGTGAATTCCTTTTCTTGCTTTTCCAGCTTCTAGAGGCCCCTTCAGTTTCTCCTGGCCCCTTCCTTCATCTTCAAGTTTTTCTCCATCACATCAATTTGACTCTTACTCTTCTGCCTCCCTCTTCCACATTTAAAGACCTTTTCAGTTATATGCCACCCCCATCTCACAGATAATCCAGGATAATCTCGTTATTTGAATGCCAGTTGATTATTAAACCTAATTCCATAAGCAACCTGAATACCCCCTTGTCATATAATGTAACATCTGCATAGGTTTTGGGGAAAAGGGAGTGGTCATCCTTGGGAGTGGGAGGTCATTATTCTGCCTACCGCACCAGTACCCCAGGATCCTTTGCCTGGACAGATCATCTAGTCCATCTCCAAATGCAGAGGCACAGTCAGTGAGAACACCCCAGGGCTGAGGGGTTCCCAAGGTTGCTGGTGAGTGGTGAGAAAACCGGCTTGGACGTGCAGGCTGGGGGTGCACACACAGGCACGGAAGACCCCTCATGGTGCTGACAGAGACATGACAAGACATGTAAGGAGCAGGGCAGGCTGCCAGTCAAACTGGGGACCTTCTATTTGCACCTAGACCCTGGGACTTATAGAATGGGCTGGGGGTGGTGGGGTACACTGCTAAAAGGGGGAAAAAAGAGAGAAGTTGTGTTTCTATTTTCTGGTTCAAAGAAGGTTAATTGATATTTAAATCCAAATCCTGTAAGTTCTTTGATATTTTTGAGGAATTAAATCACAGATGTTTCTGTTCTCTTGCTGCACTTTATGTTGCTTTATAGTTTGGCTTTAATTATTTCTGGAACAAAATAAGGGATAAATAAATACACTTTTCAACTTTACTGGAAATTTTCTTCTTTATGCACACAAGCTCAGAAATATAACATGGTGTTATCTTATAATTTCGTTTAATTACATAACGGATGATTTGTATTCTAGGAGAAAGGCTACAGTGTGCTTACCTTGTTGATTTGAAAATTTATCATTACAAAAAAAATATTGGTTAGGCTTACTTTGATGTGGTTAGAACATTTCCAAGGTAATATGAACTTATCCACAGTAAGCCAGTGTATACATACATGATACAAAAACAGTCTTCTAACCTACAAAGCCTGGTACTCAACCTCAGTGATTCTGAATCTTGAAAGCCACACAATGACTCTTTCTTAAGTGACGAGTGTCCAAGTACCCAAAGCATTAAATAAACTGTTAAATGACAACAAGAAGAAGGAACTCCAAGCAGTCTCTGGAGTTTAAGCATCTGCGATCTGATGTTACCAAGAATTTGACATCTTTCTTATGCCGAAAATTAGCTAAAAGCTTATTTGTCAGTTCTTTCCTTTTTAATCTTCGAAGCTATATTGTCGTGTCCTGGTAACAGTACAATGCTTCCCTGAGGTACAGCAGTGAAGCTTGAATATTTACTTTCCTAAATCTTCATTTAATTTTGTTAGCTTTTTTTCCTCCCATAGATTTTTGTGATTGGGCTCAACCATTCTCAGCATGAAATCTCAACCTTTTTGACCCTTAATCCCAATTTCCAAGATGCTGAGGAAGCACTTGTTCCTTTGTACTTCAATTTTCTTGAGAAGCTTAAAATAAAACACTCCAGGCAGCTGACTGTGTGTGAGGAATCATGCTATAGTCTCAGAGTGTTTTCCTCAGAGTGGAGTTGAAGCATGTCTCCTGCAACAAACGCAAAGCTAGCAATGGGTAGATTAACTTAAAAAATTATCTAAAGTAAGGGCTCATGAAAATGATTCATATGTGCCTTAAACATTTTTATTTTAACTTAAAACACAAATTGACATTCATTTGCGAATCTTTGATGTACAGCGAAGGTCTCTTCTCTGACTCTGGGTACCTTAATTGGTGCTATGTGTTGTCTCTCTTAATAAATCATACCTTTAAGGTATCCCCTGTGACACCCAACTTCAGTTTCTTTACATTGGAGCAAGAATGAAAGTGACTTGCAAAGCAATCCGATTGAATCATCTTTCTTGATTGTTACAATTTCTCTCCAATACCTTCACGGTTTTCTCAGCCATACCTAATTCAACAAACCGTTTTTATTGGCTCACTTTCATCAGACCATTCTGAAGCATTTGCCGACAACAGAAAAAAAAAGTCTGTTTTTTTAAAGGATTCAAGTTAGTTGTATTCAGCAGTCTTAATGAGGACTGTAGGCCGAGGCCTCCGGCTTGGGAGCAGTCCTCTAAGACCGTCTGGCCCAGTGTTTCAGCCCACAGCTTATATCCAGGTCATGGGGGCTCAGTATGGGCAAAATCACATCAAAGTTACTCAGAAGTTATATTGAAGCAGAATCACATCAAGGTTTGGGTGTAAGAATACATTTGGTTTTACATCACTAAAGTTCATTTGCTTATAGTTTATAGAAGCACAGTCACTAACCCTGTCACATGTAATCTTCTGTGTATGAAAAAGAAAGGACTAGGGTCATTTATCTTTTGAGGAATACAGTGACCCAGGCAAGAGACAGGAGAGATCCATGTGCTCTATCCTGTTTTGTCTTCAAAGCATCTTTCCGGAGAGCTGCACATCGTCACAGAATCAGGGGCTTTGTGAAGTTACCCTGGCAAGCAGAAATAAACAAACATGGCTTTTGTTTGCTACTTTGTCTCACATATCCAACTTCTACTTCACCGAAACACCTTTTTCTCTGTGCACTCAAATTTCACTGATTTGCATAAATCCAATTTACATAAATTAATTTTCTTTCATAATTACAATAACAATTATAATTTGAATATATTTGGTAATAAACCCAGTAGACTCTTGGTAAGTAACCCTGTTATCAAGGCAGAAGAGCAGTGCCTGGGCTTACTAGAGAGACGCTTTGGCCGAGGAGTGGGAATGTTTGGGTCACTGTAGTGGAAGCTGGCTGTAGCCATCATTGGCTCCTGGGCCCACTTTTGCCGTCACTGCAGCATTGCTGTCTTCCTTCCTCAAGTGCCCATGCCTGTCTACCTGAGGGAAGTCTGGAATTACTGTGGTGCTGGGACTCTCAGGCATAAGATTCATGAGGGACAGGTGTTGATGGGTAAATAGTCCAGCATTCTTCTACTTCCTTGGGACTGTTCTGAAACAGATTCTACCCAGTCCCCAAGCTGTCCACAGTAGTCACCTGCTCACTGATAGACCTTTTCTTGGTTCCCTTTCCTTCTGCCTCCCCTTCTCCACTCTCATGAGTATTCCTGGTATCGCTTCCCAAATCAACAACTTACACCCAAATCTTTGTCTCTAGATCTTCTGAGGGGATCCAAAGTAAGACAATCACCCATCAACATGCTGTAAAGACAGAACTGAGAAAATTGATCTGGTGAGCGTACTAAATAGAAGCTACATAAGAAATATTCCACTGTTTTTGGAAATCTCATCTGGTCTCTCTGTCTGCTGACTGTTAAGCAGTTTTCATCCTTATATTTACACACAGGGTCCTTTCCTGCAACCAACATTTTGCCTTCTTCTTTGTGAGCCCAAGAAAGACGTGTGTTGGGGAATGTGTTACAAGTCCCTGGGACCAGAGTTTGACTGGTGTCTTGCTTTTGTCCTTCTGTCCCAGTTCACCTTTTTAACTCTTTATTTGCCCTGAATTTTACAAACTCGTCATCCTGGGTCTTTGGTACCTTTTGTGGCTCTACTTTGGTCTCCTATCCTCTAGCTCTGCCTCACCTAGAACTTGTGGTTCTGGGCCCTACTATAGGGAATCTACTCTAAACTGAGATCCTGTCTTGGATTTATGCCCTGAAACTTCCATTCCCACTTCTCATTCTGTCTCTCTTTTCCTCCTAACCCTTCCACTTTCCTGGGCTGTGCTCATAGCCCTCTGGCCCATCTCTTGCCTGTGCACTTCAGGTGGTATTTCTAATGCATGGCTTTCAAAATATTTTCCTGTAAAACTTACCTTCCTACCACTTAGAGCCATCTAAATGTTTTTCCTGAAAGATACACAATATTGAATTAATGCTCTTTCAGAAACAGAATGAAACTATTGTACTGTCTCTCCCCCATTCTTAAGAACAAGTGTTTGGATTGTAAAGTGATTGAACCACACTCCATTCTCTCTTATTAATGGAAAATTGGCCATAAATTGCTGAGGCGTGACTAGCTCATTTCCCAACACAGCTGCAAATCCTTTATGTGGGGATCACTTTCGATTTCGGAGAATGAAAGGAGAAAACTCTACAGAGCTGACACCTCACTAAACGGTACCTTGTGTCACTCCCTACAGAGAACAACTGTTCTGAAGAGGCAACGAACTGAAGATAGTGCCACCTTCAGCCAAGGCTGTTTCCTTAGAGTGCATATTTTTAATGTTTTTATGGTGTGGTAGATTTGGCTGCAAGCTTTGAAAAGGCAGCCATTAAACGTTTTCTTTTTTTCCCACCATTTAAAAAGCTAATCTAAAATGCATATATGCCTGAGAAGTGCTCTGTATTTAGTGCACAATTCATAATGACATCTTATTATAATTTTGAAAGCACATTACATTTTGCAAAGCATATTACATTTTACAAAGCATCTTCACCCATAAATTATCCATTTCAATCTTTAGAAATCCTCGTAATATATATATCAGTATCCCCATTTTATTGGATGTTTGGATAGATTCATTGATATATACTCAAGGACACAATACATAAAAAGATACTTAAGCTCATATCTTCTGATACCATGTCTAGTATCCCGGTAGATATCCATCTTCTGTCTCCCACACCAAATCTTCTTTTCTCCTGGGATCAGCCCTTCCTTTGGAAAATTGTTTTTTTCCTGACTTCAGATGAAAGTCATAGAGTGGCTGCTAAACACTGTGCCCCACTGACCCCATTTCCCAGGGTCTATAATCTGTGCAATAAAAAGAGAATCACAGTCAGTATTTTTTTTCCTTTTAGTGAGAACCAAGAGTTGCTTCTTCCCTCTCAGTTAATGAACTTCAAAGCTCTTCTCTGTCATATTTCCAGTCTCACAAGAAAAGCAGTAAAGTCCATGAGAATGAAGCTGACATAGGAAGAGGAACAAGAAATGATGAAAGGGAATCCTTATGGTTTGTAAGTAGCTTGTGCCAACCCATGAGGCCAGCTGATCCCATTCCTTATCTAGCTTTCTTACCATGTCAATACAGTCACTCCTGCCCCTAACCCTAGGAGTTGGAGTCTGCCATGTGCGTTAAAGACACAGGTATCGGGCAGGTGCGGTGGCTTAAGCCCATAACCCCAGCACTTTGGGAGGCCGAGGTGGGCAGATCACTTGAGGTCACGAGTTGGAGACCATCCTGACCAACATGGTGAAACCCCGTCTCTACTAAAAATACAAAAATTAGCTGGGCATGGAGGCATGTGCCTGTAGTCCCAGCTACTCAGGAGGCTAAGATAGGAAAATCGCTTGAAGGATTCAGAGGAGAAGGGGCAAAGACAGGAGGCAGAGGTTGCAGTGAGCTGAGATCACACCACTGCACTCCAGCCTGGGCGACGAGAGTGAAACTACGTCTCAAAACAAAACAAAACAAAACAAAACAAACAAAAAAGACACAGGCATTTCAGTGCTGCATTAGTTCACTTGAACCTTACAAGAACACCATGAGTTAGGTGGCACAGTTATTAAATATTAATTTTTAAGTTGAATTAACTGAGACTCTGTTCATTTGAGTCTAATCCACTGAGATAAAGTTAGTAGGTGACCAAGATGAGATTACAGCTCCCTTCTTTTTTATACCAAGTCCAAAACCTTTCTTCCTTACCACATAGTATATCTGCTGCTGGTGGTTAAAGAAGGTGAAACAAGACAGAATTCTACCAGTTGACAAGGTATACTTTTCCACTGCTGTGGAACTCAAAATCTCCATGTGGTATTAACTCAGATGATCCCCTTTTTAAGTTAATAACCATTTTTTCTCCAGCTCACTTTATAATACTATAATTTCTATTTAGTTTAATCATTTATTGAGCACATATTTCACCTAAGAACCAATACTATTGGTGGAAAATTGAACAAATGTATAAATATAATCCCTGAATTCTATGCATTCTATAGTCATTCTATAGCTTTTATTATTATTATTATTGCTCTAATGTGCCTGTTATTTTTCACACCAGGGGTGGTGTCCTGTACAAGTCCCCTTAGCCAAGATGGAGACCTGTCTCCTCCCAGCTGCTGTGTGTTGGGTGTTGACTCACAGCTTCCTCGTTTTCTGAAGCAATTACCTTCAGCTTCCAGGAGGCTGCTGCAAGTGTCTATAGTTTGTGCCCTTCCCTTGAGGCAGCTTTCAAACAATCACAGAGTGATCCTGGTGCCATTCACACTTTAAAACTCCCTGTGGGACCAGGATGAGCCTAGATTTGATCTAAAGCTAATATTTGCTTACCTTCTTTCCCTGTCCTGTTCTGCTTTTTCTCCCTCCTCAGCAGGCCCCTCCTGAGAGTACCCCACCACTTGCCAAGCATCCCCATCTCAGGCTCTGCTTTTAAGGAACCAGACCTCAGACACCCTCTTCTTAGTGTCTCATCTGCATCTTCACATCCACATCATCTTTGTCTTTTCTATTGGCTCTTGCACCCAACCAATCACACATTTGCTATGCTGATCAACTGGAATAGAAGGAGCAGCTTGGTGGTTTCAGGATTTGGTAGTGAATCCATATACCCCATGCTGCACAGGGATACTCAGCCGGCTAAGCTGGTGGATGTAAAGAGTGAAGGGTAGCCTGTATTTCCTAAAATAGTATAGCAGCAACTGCACTAATTTTAGATAAGAACACAAAATGCCTGGGGATATAAAGATGTGTGTGTCTGCGTTTTAATCCTAGGTGAAATTATACCAAGAAGCTTGCAAGAAGCACAAGAAAAAAGAACTATGTTATGATTTTCACTTGAAGTAGATGCAGGGGCTGGGAAATAGATGCCAGGCAGCCCTCTCCAACATGGGTATGCCTGGCTGAGTCCCTGAGACCAGAGTGGCAGTGTTGAGTGACCACCGTGTGTTCAGCGAGGACGGAATGCCAGAATATGCTCTAAGGAAAAGTGCAGAAAATAAACTTAAAAAGACAACTTATCAAGATTGGTAGTTTCTCAAGGAGTTGGGGGTCACCAGGTGAATAGTGAGGACAGAGCTAGCCATAGGATAAGAAGAAAAAAGGCAGAAGAAGGGAGAAGGAGCTCAGTAAATGCCAGATGGGGTGCTCGTTGATCTATGTATTCCAGAAAGTTTGGCTGGAAAAGGTGGCCAAAGAGAATTGATCTTGATTGGGCACATATATTATAAAACATGAAATAGTGCTTACCTTTTAACAATTACATGAAGTATGGACAATGTCCCATCTTCCATTTGAGGAAACCAGATTTGAAGTTAGATAACTTGTCTGAGGTCACACGGCCAGCAAGGGATGGGAGCTGAGGCTCAAACCCAACTGTTCAATGCTAAAGCATTACATGCTGTGTTGCTTCCTGTGCCAACTATTTTTCTGCTCTATAACCTCACTGCATCCCTTTGAAATTTATTTTCTCCACGTCGAAGAATTGGAAATCTGCAGCTCACTATTGACCAGACTCTGTCACTGATATCGTACAGCTAATTATATATGTATATTTTGTAACTGTAATGGTTGTTAAGGTAACATTAAATAATACGTTCTAAGCATCTGTTTATGAAGAGTTATGTCCTCTGCATAGTATAAGGTTCAGTTTCTTTTTACTTGTTCTCAGTTTTTCCCCTTTTTCAGCTTTAAAAGGTACTAGAGGCTGGGAAAGAAAGGGCAAGGGGAAGTGGGTGGGAGGGAGAGATTGGGAGAGATTTGTTAAACGATATAAAATTACAACTAGATAGGAGGGTTAAGTTTCAGTGTTTATACCATTTTAGGATGATTATAGTTAAAAATAATATATTATATATTTTCAAAACAGCTTAAAGGAGGATATTGAATGTTCCTGTCACAAAGATATGATACATGTTTGATATGATGGATATGCTAATTACCCTGATCTGATCACTGAATCTTACATGTATGTAAACATCACTATGTGCCTCATAAATAGGTACAATTACTATATGTCAATTAAAAACATATCTAGTTAAATTTTTTTAAAATGATGGTTAAAAAATGAAAAGATGCTTTCTAGGTATGGAGCATCCAGAATTACTGTGTTCAAGTGAGGGGGCTCAGTAACATCGCGATGTGGCCTTTTATCTTATGGTTTCTCCCAGATTCTACTTCCAGAAAAATGTAGAAAACACACATTTTTAAAGTGTGTTCTCACTTCAGTCCTCATTCTCTTCCTTCATTAATTGAGTTGTCTGCCTTTCAATCATACTCAGATCTAACGTGGAACCACCATAATTGCATCACAACCCTTCTAACTCCTGACCTCTGATCATTGCCTTTGTCCTTAACCAGTTCTGCATTTCTTCTCATAGCAGTAACCAAGCAAAAACCACTTCCTAGAAAAGTCTTCCCCAACAGCTCCATAGGTTATAACACCGCTATCTTTCTAGAGCCGTGTAGCATATGTGAATATGTATTAATACCTCATTCATACACATGCATACGTGTAATATGTTATTTTAGATTAGGAAAAGTTCCCTGAAATCACCACAATCCCCATTTCCCCATTTTATAAATGAGGTGCTGAAGCCCAGAGCTGTGACTTTGTCTAGGGCTACACAATCACATTGTAGAAAACCCAGGACCACAGCCCATCATCATCTGTGCTTTTCCCCATGACTCTGCCACCACTCAAGAATGTCAGGACAAGGCACATTACATGTTTGGCAGGTTTTCTTTCTGTGTGTTCTTTTTTGAGATGGAGTCTCACTCTGTTGCCCAGGCTGGAGTGCAGTGGCACAGTCTCGGCTCACTGCAGCTTCTGCCTCCCTCATTCAAGCGATTCCCCTGTCTCAGTCTCCCAAGTAGCGCGCCACCATGCCTGGCTAATTTTTGTATTTTTAGTAGAGACAGGGTTTCACCATATTGGTCAAGCTGGTCTTGAATCCTGACCTCAGGTGATCCTCCTGCCTCGGCTTCCCAAAGTGCTGGGATTACAGGTGTGAGTCATCACACCCGGACCCTTACGGGTTTTCTATGACTCATGTTGGTGTGGAGGACATCCTGGGGCTGCTTCCAGAAGCATATCCTGCAATGAGGATTGGAGTGAAGGTGGTTTATTTAAACTATGCTTGAAACCAGTGAGGTTACAGAAGCAGCAGTTCAAGAAAGAAGAAGGACCAACCAAGGATATGAGTTCAGGCAAAGTTTCAGCCTTGGCTTGATCCCATGAGACTCTCAAGAGTGCAAGCGGCACTGCAGAGCTCTTTCTTTCTGGGTTCAAGGAGCTGAGTTTTCATATATCATTATCAGTCAGTCACTGGGTTTGGCTCCCCTTAGGAGACATAAACTTCTAACTCCGTGCCCCAAGTGGCTCCAGGAACCCAAGAGAAGACCTCTGAAGGAAGCTGCAGGTGCATATGTACAGGTGTACAGCTATCTTCTTCATCCTTCATGTCTGAAGACCTCTTCAAAAAGGCCTTCCATGGCCCCCGTATCTAATTCAGGTCTGTCTCTACCCACTACTCTCTACACTATTGCCCTGTTTTATTTTCTGTAGTGCACTTAGTTGCTCTCTGAATGTATTTGTTTATACGTTTAAAAGCTCTAGGTCAATGAGGCCTGAGATTTCATATTTCACCAGTTTACCTTCAATCCCGAAAGAATGCGTGGCATATAGTAGTTGTTTAATGTATATTTGTTCAATAGCAATGAGTGGATGGATTAAAAAAAGTCATGAAGCTTCTGTAGAGAAATGTGGAACTATTAGAAAGTTCTGGCAGTATGGACTATGGCACACCAAATTTGTTATTCTCTCCTTATCATTGTGCAAGGGAACATATGTGAAGGATTGCATTAAAGTTTAATCTGCGAAAGGTGTATAGTCTTTCACATCATTGTAGATAATATTAGTCCTAATGGGTGTATTTTACAGTGGTGTAATGCTTCCAGAATACTTTTTGAAGAAAATTATGGCGTTGAAGGGAGCCTTTTAGTTCTTTGATACATTATATCTCTCAATAGAATGTAATAGCTTCTTTTTCCCCCAGAAGATGTGTGCGTTTCATTATATGTCATTATCTGATATATATGTTTGGCATAAAAGGCACTTTCCCTTTTTTTGCATGGGACACATGTAGTAGAAAATTTCCATGAGTTGATGTCGTATTCTATTCTGCCACGTATTACATTTGGGATAGCTGCAGTCCCTTTTCTTTTCTGCCAAGGTGTGGAGAATATATTGATTCATTACATAATTTGTATTCTATTACTCAGATCAGAAATTGGCCTAGGCATTCATACTGGCACAAATCTTTCCCCTGCACCAATAACTTTTTTTTTTCCTTTAGCCAAATACTGTTTCCCTGAGCAGCAATTTAGTCATTACCCCGTGATATAAAAAAAATGTGAAATCTGTCACAGGGAAGATGATGTTGTGACACAAAGAGGGATCCTCTGGGAGGTTTAAGCAGGTTTTCAACAAGATTGAAATGAATGTGACATTGTGTTCATATTCATAATTAAATGTATTCTTTTTGATGTGTGTGTGAACGTGTGTCTTCTTTACTACAGAGAGAATGAAAATTGAGAAAATGTGATTGACTGCAGACTAAGAACAGAAACCAATCTTAACTTTAAATATAGCATCTTAAATATGTGGGTCATGCTTTAATTTAAGTTCCAAGGCACTCAATCTAAAACATCAACTGTATAATTGTGACTTCAGGTATAGGCTAATAATAGATAGCTAACGTCACCCCCAAGAGGGCTGCAGTCATCTTCAGATGTCTTTCTCCTGTGCTAGGCATGAGAGAAGCAGCTATGGCTCACCTCTTCACTGCTGTGTCTCCAGTATGTGAACAGTGTCGGCATAAATAGGAACCTAACAAATAGTTGTTGAAATTGGAAATAGAAATAGGTATGATTAAAATGGGAGTGGGGAGATGTGGGAGAAGAAAGAAGGGAGGAGGGGGGGAGGGGAGGAGAAGGAGAAAAAGAGAACTTCTGAAACAAATATGCCAGAAGCTCAGTCCCATGAGGGCAGTACTACACCCACTGCATTGTAAAGAAGTGCTCAAAACAAGTGAAGCGACTTGAAGATGTCAAAGTCCTGAG
This sequence comes from Macaca nemestrina, assembly GCF_043159975.1. Classification (NCBI taxonomy): domain Eukaryota; kingdom Metazoa; phylum Chordata; class Mammalia; order Primates; family Cercopithecidae; genus Macaca; species Macaca nemestrina. The sequence continues at coordinate 45,754,612 of NC_092139.1, forward strand.
ATGTTAATTAGGAAGAAAGCAAATCAACTGTCAGTATAAGATGTGGAGGATTGCAATATAATTATCTAGATTCTTCACTCCTCTCTGTATCCATTCCTTTGCCAGACAACTTTGCAGTGTTCTCTAGACCATGAGGTGAGTGATTTGTTCCATTCCTTGATATGGGCTCAGCCATCTGCTTTCCTTTGGCTAATAAAGTGATAGTTCAGAGACACAATGAATGTGTGTGTGATTCTGGCAATTCTTCTGTGGGGGACCTCAGTTTATATTGATAATGAGATTTTAAAAAATGTGTTACAAAATTTATGAGCCTATGTGAGAATACAGTGATACATTGATGAAGATATAAGAATTAGCCAGGTGTGGTGGCACACACCTGTAATCTCAGCCAGTCTGGAGGCTGAGGCAGGAGGATTGCTTGAACCTGGGAGGGGGAGGTTGCAGTGAGCTGAGATCACACCACTGTACTCCAGCCTGGGTGACAAAGTGAGACTCTGTCTCAAACAACAACAACAATGTAAAAGAACAAACAACAACAAGATAAAACAGGTAACAACCCTGTTATTACTGAGATTATTACAGGCCATTCAGAATCTGTTTGTATGCTAATAACTTGAAATGATATAGAACTTTTTTGACTGCAGTTCCTTAATACCACATATTTACTGCTGATGAGTTTATTACTCATGATGGTGCATCCCCCACTATGCCACCATAAGTCCTGTTTTCTAGTGACTCTCTTGAAGGTTGTTGAAGAGCATCACAATTGTAAATCTTGACCAAACTATGCAGGAAAATAGGTGTAATTGTTTTCTGGTCATATTTGTACCATTTGGATTTTTATAGAATAAAAATAGAACAACACACCTTCCAATCACTTTTTATCTTGAATTCTTATGCTATAATAACTATCCTAGAGGGTGATTTCTTAATGTTGATCTCATTCCTGTCTTTTTCTCAACACCAGCAGGAAGAGTAGGTGAGGGGCTCTTAGATGGAGCAAGTAGAGAGGTTCCACAAGAGCAAGGAATCTCTTGTGAGGCGTGGTTAAGACTGATTCGGGAAACCATTACTTCGTTACATCAACTGGAAGGGTCTAGTGGCATTGGAGACCAGTGGTCACTAAACCCTTGGAGAAGGCAGGAACAGCCGACTCCAGATAATTTCTTGACATGGGCATGGGGTCTGAAAAAGAGACAGTGTGACAACTCTGGGAAGCAGTGCAGAAGCTCAGAGTAAAGGATGCTTCTGTCACACTCATTGCCTTCAGGTATTGTAGACTCATGGAGGCACCATGATCAGAATGCAAAATGGATAAGCTCCAATCAAGCCCAAGGATGGGCTATAGATCATCAGTAGCCCAGAACCTCCTTATTTTGTCCCATGTCTGATGTGAGGTGAGTCACCACAAAGTAGCAAGTCAGCACTGTCTTGCTGGCTCAATTTCATGTAACCTCATAAAAGAAGAAATATTCTGCTGGCCAGTCAGTGCAATCTGCTCACTCTGCCACCCTCCTGGAACCCCAGAACAACTGCATAGGCAGGAGTCCTGGAGATCTTTGGGGCATCTGGTCAACTCCGTGCATGGGATAAATGGTCAGAAAGTGTGCTGAAGGGAGAAACAGTGACCAAGCCCCACACGGATCCCACTCTGGGCTTTGCATGCCCTGCTTAGATTGCACAACCAGCTCCAGCTGGTCCCAGCCACCAGAGAGGGATTTAGAAAAAGTCACAATAAGTGCCTTAGAAGACCGGAACCCACATGAAAACAGGTTCAGGGTTGAGCACGTGTCCTTCCAGATTACACTGCTGACTCCAGCTGGTCCCAGGCACTGGAGGGGATTTGGAAAATTTGAGAAAGGCACTCCAGAGCATGGACCCACTGGTATCCTGCATCCAACTTGACCAAGTCTGAGGGAGTTACAATGGAATTCTCTGCTAGCTCCCAGCCCAGGCCTCAAGAAGACTTGAATATTTCTGCTTGCTCTCTATCGCCTCTGCCATCTCATGAGAACATGCCATGCTAGCACGTTGAAAGATGAGACACATGAAGCTGAGCTCTGTTGTCCTGGTAGTTCCTGCTGATAATTAGCCAGCCCTGAGACATGTGAGAAATCAGAACCAAGATCAGCAAAACCACGTAGGCAACACCCATCTGAACTCAGTTATGAGTGCAGTGAACATATGATTGTATACCACCAAAGTTTTATGCTTATTTGCATGGCAGTGTTATTACAGCAATAGGTAACTAATCCAATTGGCTAGCTGAAGGTTTAGAAGCTAAGTGGAAAATCACTGCTCCACAGCAAGCATCAGACATCCCAGCAAAGCTTTTCCATTGTCAGCAGCAGCTGGAAGGAATGTCTGTGTGTGCAGACGTTTGATTCTTCCGATATAGAAATGACCAAAACAGGGGAATTCTGCAGATGAAGAAAGATGAGTATGAAGGCTTTCTTCGGGTTGAAGGCAATAATAATTGCTTTTCTCAGCAGACTTTTAGGTACAGTCTCCGAGTGTACAGATTTGAGCTTGAAAGACTTCAAGGAACAATACTAGAGCAATGCAAGATGGTAAAGGCCAAATAAGTGCTGTTACAGTACAGGATGGAAAATAAAATCTTCTCAGGCAAAATTGGAGTCCTCAAGTATCCTCAGGGACAGAAGAGAATCTGGATTGGACATGAAGAACTAGTAGGACTTGTGTAGATGAGAAAGACAGCATTTTAGGTGGCAAAATCTTGTGTGGCAAAATAGGAAGAGTTCCTCAAGGGAAGAACGCAATGGCAATTTGTACTGTATCTTCTGAGTTCAAGAAAAGGTCCTGGTTTAAAGTAGGAATGGGGGCATAGATTGGCATATACTGATAATATTAGAAATAGAAGGAAGATCCTTTCTCTTCCTTTGAATCTAAAAAAAACATTCTTTGCTTCATGATCAAGAGAGCTGATGTGCTTTGTGGTAACATGGATGTGGCTGGAGGGCATAATCCTAAGTGAATTAATGCAGGAGCAGAAAGCCGAAAACCCATGTTCTCACTTATAAGTGGGAGCTAAACATTGAGCACACATGGACATAGACATGGGAACAATAGACAGTGGTAATTACTGGAAGGGAGAGGAAGAGAGGGGAGAATGGTTGGAAAAGCTACCTGTTAGGTACTATGCTCACTACCTAGGTGACGGGATCCAAACCCCAGACCCCAGCATCACGCAATATACCCATGTAACAAACCTGCGCATGTGCCCCCTGTATCTAAAATAAAAGTTGAAATTAAAAATAAAATATAAAACAAATAAGTCAAGAAAAAGAGAGAGATGATATCAACCTTCGTGTAATTCTGGACTGGTTCCAGTCCTGCTTGTTCTCCACTATCATTCACTCATTTTACAAATAGGTATTTGTTATTTTTTATGGGTTGCATGCTTGATGGGGTAGAGATAGAGCAATAAGTGAACATGGCTGCTGGCCTCAAGGGCTCACAGATAAGCAAGGAGGAAAAAGGTGCCAACAAAATTGTTGTACAGTGTGACAAGCAATATAAAAGACATTATACTGGGTACCAGGTGCTGTCTTCTGTAAAGGAGATCCAGTCAGCTCAGTCTTGGTGGGATGGGAGAGGAGCTTATGTTGGGATTCACAGAAAAAAAAGGTATTGATCCAAGTCTTTAAGGATGAGTTGGAGATCACCCAGTAGACTCAGAGACTAGTGACTTTTTCCGTCACTGGACCTAACACGAGCTTTTGAAGGCATAAGTTAATAATTAATCCTTATAAGTTGACTGTATGTTCTCTCTGATGACTCCAGCATTTGATTTATATTTTCCTTTTCCTTTTTTTTTTTTTTTTTTGAGACAGTGTCCCACTCTCTTGCCCAGGTTGGAGTGCAGCTTTAGAATCATAGCTCACTGCAGCCTCAAACTCGTAAGTTCAAGCAATCTTCCTACCTCACAAGTAGTTGAAATTACAGACACACACCACCACACTGGGCTAATTTTTTCTATGTTGCCCAGGTTGGTCTTGAACTCCTGGCCTTAAGCAATCCTCCTGGGCTGGCCTCTCAAAGTGCTAGGGTTGTAGGTATAAGTCGTGGTTCCCAGGCCAGCATTTTCTTATTTGATAAGTTCAGCTAGTCTCAAGGAGGCACTTTCTGCTGCTGTTATTATTGTTATTACAATATGTGACTGGTTGAATTTGATACTCTTCTTTTGGTCCATAAGTGTTTATTAAATTCTTCAGGTAGGTGATATTCATGGAGGTAAGGCATTCTGATGCTTGGGTTGGACCATGTGGGATATCTTAATTTAAAGCTAAAGGAGGTGAAGCCAAGGGGATTCTGAACTGTAATTAAAATGGAAAAAAAAAATAGCAAAACTGGAGAAGTGATACTGAGTGTAAACCCTAAAAGGCGAGATAAGGTCTATCTTAGCTCAGAGTCCCTAGAAGCAGAGCCTGCGATGCAGATTCTTGTTCAAGTGAGTGATTGGGGAAGGACATTCAGAAGAAAGGGACTAAGAGAAGCAAGACGGGACAGAGGAAGGAGTTAAACAAAACTGTAGCTTCAGCTGAACTCTATGCCTCAGGCTGATCCCATGGAGAGTTCTGGTGTATACATGCACTGTAGCACTGGTCACCTTGAGTAACAGGCCTTTGTGCTCCCCTTTCAGTCTATCAGTAGTTACAGGCTGCTACCCTCCCATCTGAAGTGGGAAGAAGCAGCATAACTCCTAGGCATTCTTGCCCAAGGTGATCCCCATTGGTCAGGGACAATTCTCTGGAAAAGACAGCTGTGAGCAGTTTATAGTCAACTCTCATAGCAGCTGGGGAATGGTACACTGGCCCAGGAGAGAGAATTTGGATGAAGCATCAAAATCAAGGAGACATTTGGGAAAAACATGCCATGAAACACAGACAGTCATTAAAAAGGGGTACTGGGCTTTTCTTTCCTGGGTACTGGTTCCATCATTTTTAGCTTGGAAAGTTTCTCTGTGTCTCCATTTCCTTGTCTATACAATGTTAATAATGGCAGTGTCTACTTTATTTATTTTGGTGAAGATTACATGAGATATTTCATGTAAAACTCTTAGAAAAGTACCTACCACATATTAGAGATTTAAAAGTGTTTGCCATTTGACGGAGCTTCTGACTATGACCATCTCATGCCATGCTTCTCGGGGTTCCCAGTTGTCTTTACCTTTTACTAAGCAACGTTTGTCTCATTGAAATGCACAAGCTCTCCAATTAATTGCACAACAAAATTCCCGAATCTTTGAAAAAAAAAGCAGGGTCAGAAATTTGAGACTTTGGAGCACAAATAAATTGGCCAATTAATGAGTAGGTGAAGGGGATCCTTCACATTCATAAAAAGGTCCCTGGTTCTGGATAGAGAAGATTTAGTGGTTTTATTAACTAGCTGGGCATATTACTTCAGTCAAAAACATGTGCATGCTGTTCTGCCAGAAAGATGGAGCCACACCAAAGACTTTCTGCGGAAGGCATACATGATAGATAATAGAGGTGACAGCTATTGGTGTACAAAAAAAAAAAACAAAAAAAAAACTTGTAAAACTAAGATTATAAGTGTTATTATTTTTCCTTCCTCCCCTTTCTGTTACCATGACTTCTAATATTATTGGTACTTTTACTGCCATTTTTTGAACGTCCAATAAATGTCAAGCACTACACAAGATGTGTGCCATAGAAAGAAAATGAATGAACAATGCTTTATGGTTCCAGTGAGGGAACAAAATGTCTGTATACTTTCAGAGTCACAAAATCAAAACAAAACAAAAAAACCAAAAAAAAACTCTGTTATTTAGTAAAGGGGCCCTGGGTTATCTGGAAAAAGCTTTCTTTTTCTTTTTTCTTTTTTAAATTGTACATCCAAAAAAAGCAGTAATGTATATGTGACTTTAAAAAATGTATATTTATTTTAATATATTAAATGTAAAACAGGAAGCCTTTGTGTCTAAATGGGTGATAATCATATCTGGAAAATTATTTTATATGGAATTATTAAAATTGGCCAATTAATGAGTAGGTGAAGGGGATCCTTAACATTCATAAAAAGGTCCCTGGTTCTGGATAGGGAAGATTTAGTGTTTTTGTTAACTAGCTGGGCATATTACTTCAGGTATTGCAATTAAAAAATAAGAATGTTGAAATAAGTGGACTCAGCCTGTGATTGTTTGCCTAAGGTAAACAAAATGTTGTTAGTATTGTTTTATGGGAAAGCCAGCAATGTCACTTCACACTTAAATTGGGTACCATAATGATGTCCTATTTTTTAAAAATTCTGTAACAATTGGTCAGGATAATACAGGAAAATCCAGTGGGTCTTACTTTGGGAGAATCATTTCTATTTGTTATATTTCTATATTTTATCACAAATTAATTTTCTAAAGACCTTGGAGTAGTTCCAACTCTTGTTAATTCATGCAATTCATGCTGAGACAAAAGAAAAGTACAAAATGCAAGAGATGGATGGCCAAAAAGCATGTGAAAATACACTTATGCTCATTAGTAATTATGGAGGAAAAATTACAACTATAGTAAGGTATAGTTTCATAACATCTTATTGGCAAAGATATTTAAATCTGATAATATTGAGTGTTAGCGAGATGTGGGAAAGCACTTTTGGTGAAAGTGTAAATTGGTTCAACTCCTTCAGGGCAATATTCAGTAATATCAAGCATATCAGTTATCTTTTACATGCAATAATACTGTGCAACAAACCACCCTAAAATTTAATGTCTCAAAATAAGAATTATTTATTGCTACTGATAGGCTCACTGTAGTATCTACTGTTAGCTAGACATGTCTAACAAGTTTAGGTAAGTCATGTGATTGAGTTTTGACCAGCTGAAAGCTGGTCTAGGATGGCCACTGATACACGTGGACTCTCCTCCACCTGTTTCTTACATGTATCTGTTATACCCTTTTAGGCTAGATATATTTTTGACAATTTTAGATAAACAAACATGAGGAAGTTTAATTATGCAAAGAAGCAAGTAGAAATGCACAGTTTTCATGCCTGTACCTGGATAACATTTGCTACCAACCAACTGGCCAAAGTAAGTCATATGGCCAAACTCAGACTCAGAGTACAGGAGGGTTACATTGTTATAGGGAAAACCGCATGGAGGAAGGGAGGCCATTAACTGGGGCCTGTCTAATTCATTAAGTAGCATGGAAGATTTACGTATTCTATGACCCAGTGATCTCATTCATAAAATCTCTGAGTCAAGGAGATATTTATAGGTTTGTTGATTGTGGTATTGTTTTTAATTGAGAAAAAAATATTTGAAAAGGTACTAAATGTTTACCAAAAGAAGAGTTAAAAATGTGATAAAGTCGTGTGACAAATGCCATGGTAGAGAGAAAATGAATGAACTGGAACTATGACTAATACAAGACATGAATCTTCAAACTGAAATCTTAAGTACAAGAAAGCAAGTTGAGAAAGGATATTTAGAAAATGATATTATTTATAAGAATTAAAATAAAGAAAACACACCTACATGCAAAAGAGATTCTTTGTTTATAGAAACATATGCAGTAAAAGAAACACCTACCAATTTATGTGGTTACCTCTGGGAAGGTAGGAAAAAAGAGGAAGAGAAGAAGAGAGGAAAGAAGAATGGAAGAGGACTTGATTCAGTTGTGTATGAATTATGTCTTTAAGAAGTTTTTAGTAAATATATAGGTGTTGGAATACCTTCTCCATTTTGAAAAATTAATAATAGTAGCAGTGTCTTTAATTTCAGCCCATGTCTGTCCTTACATCTAAAGTAACTCTCTTTAAACAGCATATAATTGGATCTTGATTTTTATTCACTCAGCTACTCTATGTAGTTTGATTGAGGAGTCTAATTCATTTACATATTATGTAATTGTTAATAGAATGGAAAAACATAGTCTATGCAAATGGTAACCAAAAGAGAATGGGGTTGGCTATTTTATATCACACAAAATAAACTTTAAGTAAAAAAAAGTTACAAGAGACAAAGAAGGACATATAATAATAAACAGGTCAATTTAACAAAAAATAGCAATTATAAATATATATGAATCCAACATCAGAGCACCTAAACTTATAGCAAACATCTGCAGAACTGAAGGAAAAAATAGACAGCAATATAATAATACTAGGAGACTTCAGCACCTTATGTTTAAAAATGGATAGAGCATTCAGATGGAAAATCAATATGGCAACAGCAGACTTGAAAAATATTGTAGACCAAATGGATCCAGCAGACATATACAGAACATTCCGCTCAATAGCAGCATAATATGTTCTTCCAAACACACATACAACATTTCCCTGGATAGATTACCCAAACAAGTCCTAACAAATTCATGAAGATCAAAACCATGCCAAGTGTCTCTTCTGATCACAATGAAATGAAACTAGAAATCAATGTCAGAAGGAAAGATCGAAAATTCACAAATATGCAGACATTTAACAACATATTCTTGCACAATCAATGGGTCAAAGAAAATAACGAGAAAATTAGAAAATATTTTGGAACAAAAACGAAAACCCAACATATAAAAACTTACAGGATGCAGCAAAATCTTTACTAAGAGAATTTTTATAGTGATAAGTGCCTACATTAAAATATGGGAGAGATCTCAAACAAACAAACCTCTTACTCCAAGGCACTAGAAAAAGAAGAACAAACTAAGCCCAAAGTTATCAGAAGGAAACAAATAATAAAGATCAGAGCAAATAAATGAAATAAAATACAGAAAACAATAGAAAAAAGAATAAGGGTTTTGAAAAGATAAAATTGATACAACTTTAGCTAGATTAAAAAAGAGACAATTTAAATAAATAAGGTCAGAATAAAAGAGATAATACAAATGATACCACAGAAATGAAAAAGATCAGAAGAGACTACTATGAATAATGACACAGTAATACATTTTATAACCCAGAAAAAATTGATAAATTCCTAGAAACATACAATCTACCAAGACTGACTCATGAAAATATAGAAAATTTGAACAGACCAAAAACTAGTAAGATGATTGTGATGGTTAATACTGAATGTCAGCTTGATAGGATTGAAGGATGCAATATTAGTGTTGGGTATGTCTGTGACGGTGTTGCCAAAGGAGATTAACATTTGAGTCATCAGGCTGGGGAAGGCAGACCCGCCCTTAATTGGGTGGGCACCATCTAATCAGCCCCTGGCAAATATAAAGCAGGCAGAAAAACGTGAAGCAATGAGACAGGCCTAGCCTCCCAGCCTACATCTCTTTCCCATGCTGGATGCTTCCTGCCCTTGAACGTCGGACTCCAGGTTCTTCAGTATTGGGGCTCGACTGGCTCTCCTTGCTCCTCAGATTGTGGACTATTGTGGGACCTTGTGATCATGTAAGTTAATACTTAATAATCCCATATATATATATATATGGCCATAAATATACACACACACACATATATACACATACATATATACACACACATACACATATATACACATACATATATATACACATACATATATTACATATATATATATATATATCTCCTATTAGTTCTGTCCATCTAAGAGAACCCTGACTAATGCAATTATTGACAGGTAATCAAAAACCTCCCAAAAGAGATATTAGGACTAGATAACTTCACTAGTAAATTCTACCAGATATTTAAAGAATTAACACCAATCCTTCTTAATCTTTACCAAAAAAATGAAGAGGAGGGAAACACTTATAAAATCGTTTTATGAGGCCTGCATTATCCCAATACCAAAGCCAGACAAAGATGCTAAAAGAAATCTATAAATCGATATCCTTGATAACCATATATAAAAATGCTCTCAATGAAATATTAGTGGCCAGGCATGGTGGCTCATGCCTGTAATCTTAACACTTTTGGAGACTAAGGCAGGAGGATTTCTGGAGCCCAGAAGTTTGAGACCAGCCTGGGCAACATAGTGAGAACCCATCTCTATTAAAAAAATAACAGTAAAATTAAAAAACAAAAACAGAATAAAAACCAAAATATTAGCAAACCAAATCTAACAGCACATTAAAATATCAGATAGTAAGATAAAATGAGATTTATCTCTGGGGTGTGAGGATAATGTATTATGGAAAAATCAATTAATGTGACACATCAAATTAATTGGAGGATAAAAACCACATGATCATCTCAATAGAGGCCCAAAAAGCATTTGAGAAAATTCAACACCTTTTCATGATAAAAACTCTTAACAAACTAGAAGCAAAAGAAAAGTTCCTCAACATAACAAATACCATTTATGAAAAGCCCTAACATCTTACTCAACTGTGAAAAACTGAAAGTGTTTTCTCTAAGATCAAGAACAGGGCAAGCATGCTACTCTCATCACTTGTATTCAACGTAGTCCTAGATACAGGAAGTCCTAGTCCTAGATAGAGCAATTAGGCAAGAGAAAGAAACTAAAAAGCATCCACATTGGAAAGAATGAAATCAAATTCTCTTTGCTTGCCCATGACTTGATCTAATACATAGAAAACTCAAAAGGCACCACGAGCATCCTTCCCCAAACTACAAGAACTAATAAACAAGTTCAACCTAGTTGCAGAACACAAAATCTACATACAAAAATCAGTTGCATTTCTTACACCACCTAGGAACTATCTAAAAAGGAAATTAAGAAAACAATCTCACCATAGCAACAAAATAATAAAATAATTAGGAATAAAACCTAAGGAGACAGAAGACTTATTACATATTGAAAACTATAAAATATTGATGATAGAAATTAAAGAAGATGCCAATATATGGAAAGACATCCTGAAATCTTTCTGTTTATACAGAAAGATTTAATGTTATTAAAATGTCTATACTATCCAAAGCAATCTACAAGTACAGTAAGATCCCTATCAAAATTTCAGTGGTGTTTTTTTAACATAAGTAGAAATAATAATTCTAAAATTCATTTCAAACAACAAAGGATCCCAAATAGCCACAACAGTCGAGAAAGAAGAACAAAGTTGGCAACATCATACTTCCTCAATTCAAAAAACATTACAAAACGATGGCAATTAAAACAATACGATACTGGCATAAATAGATATTTAGACCAATGGAACAGAAAAGAGAGCTCAGAAATAAAACCACATGTGTGGTTAACTGATCTTCAGTAAGGATGACAAGAATATGGAATGGGGAGAGGATAGTTTCTTAAACAAATGGTGTAGGAAAACTACATATCCACACGCAAAATAATAAAATTTGACACTTATCTCACACTAGAAACAACCATCAATTCAAGATGGATTAAAGACAAACATAAGAAGAAAACTTAGGGCAAAAGCTTTACGACATTGGTCTTGGCAATTATTTCTTGAATATGACACCAAAAGCACTGGCAACAAATGCAATATAAACTAGTGGAACTACAGTAAACTAAAAAGCTTCTGCAGAGCAAAGAAAACAATTAAAAGAGTGAAAAGGCAATCTAATGAGTGGGAGAAAATATTTGCAAACCATATATTTGATAAGGGGGTAAATATTCAAAGTATATAAGGAACTCTTTGAACCAAATACAAAAAAAAGAAAAATTGGGCAAAGACCTTGAATAGACATTTCTACAACGGCGAACAGGCATGTGAAAAGATGCTCAACATCATTAATCATCAGAGAAATGTAAATCAAAATCATAATGAGATATTAGCTCATACTTGTTAGGATGGCTATGATTAAAAAACACAAAAGTTAAATGTTGGTGGGTATGTAGGGAAATTGGAACCTTGTACAATGTTGGTGGAAATGTGAAATGATGCAATCCTTATAGAAAACAGTATGGAGGTTCCTCAAAATTAAAAATAAAAATACCATATGATCCAGCAAATTCACTTCTGGGTATTTCTAAGATAAATGAGGATCTCAAAAGACGTCTACACTCTTATGTTCATTAAAGCATTATTTGAAGTAGCCAAGATGTGGAAACAACCTAAATGTCCATTGATAAATGAATGCATAGAAAAATGTGGTATATGCATGCAGAACAATATTATTCATCCTTGAAAAATGAAGGAAATTCTGCTGTTTGCAGCAACATGGATAAACCTTGATAACATTATGCTGAGTGTAATAAGCCAATACAGAAACAAAAGTACTGCATAATTTCATTCTATTATGTATGTATCTAAAATAGTCAAAAACTGGAGGCAGAGAGTTGAATGGTGGTTGCCCAGTTGTATTAGTCCGATCTCATGCTGCTATGACAAAATACCTGAGACTGGGTAATTTACAAAGAAAAGAGGTTTAAGGCCGGGCGCGGTGGCTCATGCCTGTAATCCCAGCACTTTGGGAGGCCGAGGTGGGTGAATCACGAGGTCAGGAGTTCGAGACCAGCCTGGCCAACGTGGTGAAACCCCGTCTCTACGAAAACTACAAAAAATTAGCCGGGTGTGGTGATGGGCACTTGTAATCCCAGCTACTCAGGAGGCTGAGGCAGGAGAATCATTTGAACTCAGGAGGCGGAGGTTGCCATGAGCCGAGATCGCGCCACTGCACTCCAGCCTGGGTGACAGTGTGAGACTCTGTCTCGAAAAAAAAAAAAAAAAAAAAAAGAAAGAAAAAGAAAAAAGAAAAGAGGTTTCATTGACTCAGTTTCACATGGCTGGGTGGCCTCAGGAAACTTACAACCATGGCAAAAGGCACCTCCTCACAGGACAGCAGCACTGAGTGAGTGCAAGCAGGGGAAATGCCAGACGCTTATTAAACCTTAGGATCTCATGAAACTCACTCATTATCATTGGAACAGAATGGAGGAAACTGCCCCCATGATCAAATTACCCACATCTGGTCCCCACTTTGACATGTGGGGATTATTACAATTCAAGGTGCAATTTGGCTGGGGACACAGAACCAAACTATATCACCAGAGCTGTGGCAAGGCAGAAATGGGAACTTGCTATTCAACACTGTAGTTTCAGTTATGAAAGATGATTAAGTTCTAGGGATCTGCTGTACAACAGAAGGCCTATAGTTAACAATACTGTATTGAACACAAAAATTTGTTGGGAGTAGATCTGTTAAGTGTTCTTACTGCAATGAAAAAATAATATTAACATTTTAACGGGATTATTCTGCAAACGTAAAACATTTAGAGAATTTTACCTTGGAAAAAATGGAGAAAGAACACTTTCAATCATCAAAGAAGTGTACACATGTGAATTACTAAATCTACCAATGCAAATAAACTGACATTTTCTTGAATGACGTAAGAGAAGGGCTAGTAATGTATGTATCCTAGCGAACTGGACCAAATAAGTTGCTATTCAGTTTTTAAGCAAATTCTCAAAACAGACCAGTTTCTATTGAAACAAAACCAACAGAGCCCACTTATAGATAAATCAAGTTTAAAAAAAGTCCCTGTGCAAGCATTATCACCCACCATAGCAATGGAAATAAATGCTTTTTATATGCAATTTGGTGCAGATCCTTAATCTTACTTTGGTGGCCCCACTTCATGGAGCGGTTCAGAAATGGACTAGTGATAGAGGAATGAAACAGCACCCTTAGAGTCCAACTGACCAGTGTTACTCCAAGGCTGGTCCATTATGCAGGAGCACCGGCATCACCCTGGAGCTTAGGAGAAATGCAATACTCGGGACCTGCGTCAGGCACTCTGAGTCAAGATGCCTGAGGGTGGAGCCCAGCAATTGGTATCTTAACCAGCTTCCCAGGTGGTTCTCCTACACACCCAACTTTGCAAAGCATTGCCTTCACCTCTTTTCAGATAACAACAGTTAGTTGTATTTAAGCAATGAACACACCCACAGAATAGCAGTGACATGTGATTATTCCACTTTTACTGAGAAATGCTCACAGGAGGTTTCCATAGGACTGTGATGAGAAATGGGGCATCAAGACAGGGATATCAGTCCTTATTGCACTGAAATATATTTATTACACTGGTCATGTGAGGATAATACCAAACAAAGTTGGGGACTGAAGAGCTAAGAATGAAACTGGAAGATACACATATTTGCACTTATTTCCCATACTTTGAATATTTTCATACCTTGAATATTGCTTTTTAATGTAAAAATATATAGCTTTTTGTCATGTAGTATATACATCACTGTCTATTTCACAGAGATTTCTCACAGAAAGAAAAGAGACTGCTCAGCTTCAAATCACAGTTTTATTTGCCTTAATGAAATAAAACGCCTGTGGAATTTAATGGAATACGGTACATAAAAACGAAGTTAACTTTTATTCTAGTGGCCACATCTATAAAAGTACAATTTTCAATGAAGGTAGAAATTCTGTAAAATTTAATCACCAACTATTCCCAAAATAGCTGACTATGAAATATGTTATAATTTTCATTTATGTGTCCATTTGTATCTTATTTTACTTGCCATCTATGAATTGTAAAGAACATTAACATCCTCAGAAGAGTATATTCTTTGTTAAAACACCTGTATGTTCTCTTATATTACTATTGACATTCATATGGAAGGAAACCAAAATAATTCACCCCACAGTATATTTCCTTGACGTATTTTGAGATGGCTATTTAGAGAGATTGCAGATAGGAATAGCCCTGCAAAGCTGTCTTGTTGTAGAAGAGATTTGTACCTGTAGAAAAACTAAAGTGAAATAAAAAGCAGATACAAACAGTCTTTCTCTGAGGCTCTCCCTTGTTCAGATCTAGGAAAGAATAATGAGAGTTTGACACCTTTGAAAATCTGACTAAGAAACTTCAACCACAGACTACCATCTATTTTTTTTGAGGACTGTTATATGTGAGGTTTCATCTGCATAACAAGAATGTTTTTGCTAGCTCAAACTTTTCTCCTTTTCTATTTCTGTCCCTCAGCACTCTTAGACCCTATTTTTTCTGTAACCTCAAGACGGTTAAAAGCATTAACTATTTGGACATTTTTGGTGTCTTTATGTTTTGTGTGTCTCCTGTGCACATATTGTGTTTGCCTTTTTTTCCTGTTAATCTATTGTCTGTTTTATAGACTCAAATTATCAAAGCTTCAGGGAAAAGATTTAAACTTCCCTACAATATATTAGTTTAACAAGTGTATATTGAGCATAAAGTATATGCCAGCCACCGTTCTTGGTGGTCAAAATAAATTAGCAACCAAAACAGACATGGCTGCTGATGGCATGGGTTTACAAGCTAGGCCAGGTTTGGGAAGACAGACAAAATACAAATGCACAGTTTTATAATATGTCACAGGGTGACAAATGTTGTAAATAAAATTGAACCAAGGTGAGTGCATCAAGAATCATGGTAGTGCTATGAGCTGGGTGGCCAAAGATGTTCTCTGGTTAAGTGACTCCCTGGAGTAAGAAAGAAAATGAAAGGGGTGGGGGTGGTAATATGGGAAAAAGGATATCAGTGAGAACCAATAGACAGTGCAAAGACTATGAGGCAGGAACATGCTAGGAGTTTAGGAAAGTAATGGGTCCAATTTGGCTGAAGCTGGAGAAGAGAGGAAAGTGCCAGAGGTCAGTTGACAAACCTATCTGATTTGGTAACTTGTGGGCAATTGGCTCTTTTAATGCCAAAAGAGATTTTGGAGGTTTATCTCAAATCAACTGACTTAATTTTTATGCCATAGGCAAATTATTCAGCTAACAGCAAAATACCATTTAGAGGATAATTTGCACTCCTGTCAGTATTAATGAATGCTTTATCTGTTGTCTGCAATATAAGATTGACTGCATGGTTGGGGAGACCAAAAAGAAAACATGCACTTCTGAATGGTGTCCCCTTCCTCTCTTTTAGGAGAGCTCTCTTGCCCATCTCCCATCATTGTATTGAAATTTAGAAACTTTTTTTTTTTTCCCTGGGCCAAGACTCAGAGCAGGATGGGAATGGAGGGTTTTATAAATGACGTATAATCACCTTTATTTTTTAACCTAGGATGATCCTTGGAATTTTGGCGAAATCTTTTTGACCTCACCTATTACATTCCTAGCGGTGAATTTTTAATACAAGGTAAAATGTTTTAAAATACTTTGGATAGTAGTGACTCAGGGCAAGTCCATGTCACAATGTGTCTGTGATGTATCTGCAGCTACTGAAAATTTTGGAGGCCATGGCTTTCTTCACCCTGGCCTTCTTCAGCTCCTAGAACCTGTCAAGTCTCCTCCTGCCACAGAACAGTGCATGTGCTGTTTTTTCCTGCTTGGGCATACATTGCGATGATCTGGAGATGCCCAGACCACACCCCAGGCACATTAAACCAGGATCTCTGGGGTAGGATCCAGCCACCGGTATTTTTCAAAGTTCCTATGAGATTTCAATTTGCAACCACTGGTACTTTGCTTCTCGCTCACCTCCCATCGCACTTCACCCTGCTCCTCTTTGGTTTCCTTGCTTAGTATTACTTCCTGAGACACCTTCGCTGACACTCCCCTGTGCCAACCCCAAGTCAAATCCTCCTATTCTATGTGTACCTTCCCTTTGGAAGGTTTTATCATAGCAGTAATTTTACATTTCTTTGTGACAATATTTGCTTAACGTTTGTCTTCTCCAAACTCTTTAATAGACTTACCGTGACATCTCACACTCGGAATCCTAGTATCTTAATACCAAGAATAATGGTTAAATCTGTGTTCAATTACTTCCCTACCTTATTTTTTCATGAATTATCAAGTGACCTCTGTAAGCATAGCAAAATAATGCTGATGGAGGTCATTTAAGGCAATTTATTTTTCCCAAACAGAGCTTTGTAGTTCAAACTAAAGTAATTGAGAGGACACTCATAACAGGAGACTCTAGTTAGAATGCATGTCCTTATTTTCTGCTAAACAATTTTTGTGAACGTGGACTTTGTCTTATGTGCAGGAAATCATATGGTGTTTAAAAAATGTATTTTCTCCTCTTTGTGAGCTCCATAAAGGAAGTGACTATGTCTGATTTTCTAACCATTAAATAAATTCCCAGGGCCTAGGACTTGGCATCCATTAAACATTCAATAAATGTTTGTAGAATGAATGAATGAGGCTTGCGGGGGACTTCTCTAGTGGGTTATTTTATGTTTCAGGAGACTCCAATTCACTTAAGGAAGAAAAGCAGTGATTCTCCTTCCTGGCAGAATGTCAGCATCACTTGGGATAGGAGGTGCTGAAAAACACTAATGCCTAGACCCCAACCCAGACTAACCTCCCAAACCAGAATGTTGGAGGTTGGGGCTTTTCAGCTTGAGACCTCTAATTTTCTGTTACTGATTAATAAATTACCTGCTTAATTGTCAGTTTAATTTATCAGCTTGAATCAACATAGAGTTATTACCCCACAGGCTGTGTAGGTCAGGAGTTCAGGCACATAGTAGCAGTGTTCTTTGCTCAGGTTCTCATCCAGCTGAAATTAATTTGTTGGCCAGGGCTACAGTTCTCTCTGTGGCTCTTGATGCTCTTTCAAGCTCACTGGTTGTTGGCATAAGTCATTTCCTTGTGGTTATCGGACTGAGGTCCCTGTTGTCTTCCTAGCTGTTGGCCAACGAACACTCTGTTTCAGGAGGCCATGCTAGGTCCTTGTCACGTGGGCCTCTCTATCTCAGCAACAGAGAATCTCCTTGCTATAGAACCTGCTTCCTGCTTCTAATCTCTCTGATTTCTCTTCTGTAACCAGTGAGAAAAACCTCTCTGTTTTTAAAAGGCTTGGATGATTAAGCCTGGCCTATCCAGATAATCTCCCTTGCTGTCAATTGTGACACAGAACATGACCCGATGACAAAAGTGAAGTCTATCAAATTCACGTTCCTGGTGAGGCAGGAGAATAGGCGCTGGAGGCAGGGAACCTAAGGACTTCCTAGAACTAAATCAAACGGAAACACTTCAGCTATGACAGGAAATATCCTCTTCATTACACAAGGTATACACCAAGTAACCAATGGGAAACCTCTAAAGCATATTGACACCACAGACAACTCTGTGACCAAGGCCTTTGAGCCACTTGCTCGGGTCCACTCCCACCCTGTGGAGTGTGCTTTCATTGTCAATAAATGTCTGCTTTTGTTGCTTCATTTTGCTTTGTTTGTGCATTTTGTCCAATTCTTTTTTTAAAGTGCCAAGAACCGGACACCCTCCACCGCTAACACTGGGGAATATGCAGGGAGTGTAAACTGGGAATGGGTGTACAGTGCATTTTGGAGACTATCTTATTGTGCTGACCACAACTGGTGTTAAACAACTTTCCAGCTGAGATTGAGAACCATTGGACTAAACATATCAAATATTTCAAATGGCAAAGTATTAAGTGATCTTTCAACAAAGTAAAACTAAAGTAATTGAGAGGACATTAAGTATAAAGCATGTCCTTATTTTCTGCCAAACTATTTTTGTGAACACGGACTTTGCCTTTTGTGCGGGAAATCATATCATTCTGCTGACCACAACTGTTATTAAACCTTCTAGCTGAGATTGAGAACCACTGGACTAAACATATCAAATATTTCAAATGGCAAAGTATTAAGTGATCTTTTAACAAAATAAATTTTTAAAGAAATTCTTCTTCTAGTCATCAAAAAAAAAAAATCACCAATTAAGGGACATCAATAGAAATTCTAACAGAGATTTACTTAGGGCATGATGTGAATCACAGAAGAAATACCATCTGAGAATGCCTACCTGTGGAATTGAAATTAAACCATTTCTAGAATCTGGTATATCTGTCAGGTTCCAACCAGAAATGGCACTCACCCAGGCAGTCCACTTGAAGACACTTGGTGAAAAGATTGATTACTGAGATTGAAGTTGAGGTTCAGGGAAAAATCATGGGGTAAAGAAACAGACCATCAGGAGGGGAAGATAGCCATCATCTGGGGGGAAGATTTGGCATCTCTGGAGTCCCTGAAGAGTCAGAAGTGTGGAGGAGGCCATAGATGGGAGAGACAGAGCTGCTGTCAGAGCCCAGGTAGGGAAGCAAAGACAGAGCAGGGAGAAATTGACTTTCTCATTTCCCATCTGTTGATCTCCTGCGAGTACTTCCTAGAGGCCTGGCTTAGGTGGAAATTGGAAGAGAGGCTGTACAGAGAGGAGAGCCTCCTGGGGTACAAAGCAAGGAAGATAATGGGAGAAGGGAAATTGGTAGGCAAATGGAGAATAAACATCACATCTTAAAGATGATCTTTTTTTCTGATTGAGGAAATATCTGTTGAAAATTGAAAAATGGTGTAACATGGGAATTCTTTATGCCCTAAAATAACTTACCAGACTGGTTTCTTACATGGGTAGGTGTTGCCACCCAAATTACTTACTATCAGTCCTGGGGCCCGGGTTCCCCGCTGGTTCTCTTTTTAACTTTTTAATTTCCATGTAGATTGGCTGAAGGGAAATGAGGTTGGCAATGGGGTAGGAGGCAGGAAAAGAGAAGTTGAAGATGTGTATGTATCTTATTTTCAACACCGATTATATATATATATATAAACATATATATATGCATTTAAAATACTATAAGCAAAATGTTATCTTGTTAATAGAAAGAGTAATTGTGTCAATAAGTTAGGACATTCCTAGGTAATACATCTCACACAAAATATGAATAATCTACTTGATATGTAAGAGTAAAATGAAAACAAATGATATTTTTAGCAGACATGGAACTTTGAATTATTTGTTAATTTCTAATTTATGCTAAGATTTATAGTATAGGCAAATTTTAAATCCTCTTCCAGCACATTTCTGATCATTCTTCATTACAATCAGAAAACCACCTAAGCAATTGCCTAGGGAGAGGGACAATTTCTCTACTGTTTTTGTTTTTCTTCTCTTTACCTATGCATGTGTTTGCATGTTTAACTCTCTCAAGTGTTGTCAGAATAACACTGAACATATTATACAATCACTTTACAATTCCTCAGTTGCATGTTATTAATATAAAAGTAATAAACAGTATTCAAAATTTAAAAAATTTTAAAATTTAAATTTAAGAATGTTGCTTCATTATATATTAGCCTTACCTATTTCTAAAAATATAATAAAATGCTAAAACAAAGCAAAACAAAAGGTAAAAGATTGAAATGATGGGAAGAAATTATAATAGGAGACAGGAATATCAGCAGAATGAAATCCGACAGATTTCTGGAAGACAGAAGTTAGTTGTAATCATGCCAACAGGTGATTTGAATGAGCTCAGAAGTTAGTAGTTGTGTTTTGAGTTCCTCATTCCATGGCCTGTGAAATTGGCTCATATGTAGAACAGAACTGAAACCAGATAGGAAGTAGGGGGCTGATTATATTGTTTGCTAATTGGCTTATAGAATGTCTTCTCCAGCCTTCGTTCATCATGAATGCAGCTGCAGGACTCATTTCTGAGATAAAGCCAGAGAGGGACCTTCTAGAAAGAAGTTCTCCCGACCAGAGCTTGGGCATCCAGAATAGGGGTTAGCTCTCCAGATTGGGACCCATCTTATTATGCCATTTGGAGAAGTAGCCCAGCTTTCTGGGTACTCTGTTAGTAGAGTGTGGAAAAGAAGCCTACCAACTGAACATCCTCATAATATATACAGAATTTTAGTGAGTCCTCTCCTTAATATAGAAGTTGGTAAGGGCTGAGCATACCCCAGCCAGCTACTGCTGTTATAGTCCTATGATAACAAATGACTAGAAAACAAATAATTTCCATATATTTGTAAAAAACTATCATTGCAAAGGAAAAAGATGCAAAAAGATCAATAGACTCAAGGGGATATATACATAATTCAGAAGAGATACAAGCTTATGGTTAACATCTTAGAGATATTTGAGAGGCACCAATAAGGAGAGAAATGTCTTTAAATTGAATCCATAATTAAATAAATTAAATTGGTTAGTAAAATATTTTTTAAAAAACCTTTAGGCAAATACGCTGTCACCAGAAAATTCCTCCATATATATGAAAGAAATAATACATATTTTATGTAAATTTAGTAAAAAAGGAAACACTTTGAAACTCATTCATTGGGTCAGCATAACTTTGATAATAACACTTATCAGTCATATTCCAGTGAAAGAGAAATAACAGGTCAGTATCTTATATGAAAATACATGAAATAATCCCTTAAAAGTTAGCAAATAATATATACATCAAACATCAGATTACATAAGTATGTAAAGCAAACATTGACAGACAGAATTGAAGTAAGAAATAGACAGCAATACAATAATAAAAGAAAACTTCAGTACCCCACTTTCAATAACAGACCAATTAGAGAAAAAATTAATTAGAGAATAGCAGACTTGAACAACACTTTAGACCAAATGAACCTAACAGACATATGCAGAACATCCTACTCAACATCGGCAGAATATACTTTTTTCTTAAGCACACATGAAGCATTACTAAGGATAGATCACATGTTTAGTCACAAAGTAAGATCTAACAAATTTAAGATCAAAATCACATCAAGGATATTTTCCAACCACAATGCTATAAAACTGGAAATTAATAACAGGAGGAAATGTAGAAATTTAACAACATACTCCTGAACAATTGGTCAAAGAAAAAATCAAAAGGGAAATTTAAAAACATCTTGAAAGAAACAAAAACACAACATATCAAAACTTATGAGATGCAGTGAAAACATTACAAAGAGTGAAGTTTATATTAATAATTGTGTACATTACAAAAAAAAATCTCAGATAAACAACTTTTTACCTCGAGAAACCAGAAAAGGAACGAACTAACCTCAAAATGAGTAGAAGAAAGCAAATAATAAATATCAGAGCAAACCTAAATGAAATAGAAACCTAAAAAACAAAATATCGAGGAAATTACAAGCTTTTTTAAAGAAAGATAAAATTGACATACCTTTAGGTAGATTAATAAAGAAAGAAAGAAGAGATACAAATTTAAAAAAAACCAAAAAACATTTTATGAGGCTGGCCAGCATTACCTGACAGCAAAGCCAGACGAAGACACTGCAAGAAAAGCAGTATTCCTGATAAACATAGATGCAAAAACACTAAACAAAATACTAGAAAACCAGATTTGACAGCACGTTAGAAGTATCATTGAGATTTAACCCTGGGATGCAAGAATAACTCAACATAAAAATCAATTAACATGATACCTCACATTAACAGAAAGAAGGATAAAAACTACAAGATCATATTAATAGATGCAGAAAAAGCATTTGACAAACTTCAACACCCTTTCATGATAAAAGAGATTCTCAACAAACTAGAAATAAAAGTTCCTCAACATAATAAAGATTATATATGAAAAGTGCAAATGTAATATTATACTCAAATAAACAACTGAAAGCTTTTTCTCTAAGATCAGCAACAAGGCAAATATGCCTACTCATCACTTCTATTAAACATGGTACTGGAAGTCCTAGAAGGAGCACTTAGGCAAGGAAGAAATAAAGATACTTAAATCAGAAATAAAGAAGTAAGAGTATCTCTGTTTACAGATGATACAATCTTACATGTAGAAAGCCCTAAAGAGTTCACCAAGTGAGAAAAAGTTGGTACTAATAAATGGGTTCAACGTAGCTGCACAATACAAATCAACATACAAAATTCAGTTGCATTTCTTACACTAACAATGAACTATCCAAAAAAGAAATTAAGAAATCAATCCTATTGACAACAACAACAATAAGAATACAATAACTAGGAATAAACAACAAAGGAAATGAAAAACATACACTGAAAACTGTACAATATTCATAAAGGAAAGACAGAAAATAAATAGAAAAACATCATGTGTTCATAGACTGGAATAGACAATATTGTTAAAATATCTATACTACTCAAAGCAACTTACAGATTCAATGTGATCTGTACCAAAACCCCAATGACATTTTTAACAGAAATAGAAAAATCAATCCTATAATTCATTTGAAACCACAAAGGACTCCAAATAGCTGAAACAATCATCAGAAAGAAGAACAAAGGTGGAGGCATCATACTTCCTGATTTCAAAATACATTACAGAGCCAAAGTAATTAAACAGTATAGTACTAGCATTAAAACACATATTTAGACCAATGGAAAAGAGAGCCCAGAAATAATTTTCCACATACACAGTCAACTGATATTCAACAGGAGTGCCAAGAATATACAATGGGGAAAGAATGGATAGTCTTTAACAACTTGTGTTGGGAAATTTGAATATCCACATGCAAAAGAATGAAATCAGACTCTCTTCTCATGCCATACGCAACTCTCAATCAAAATGGATTAAAAACCTAAATATAAGACTTTTATGTGTAACACTCCTAGAAGAAAACAAAGGAAAAAGTTTTATGACATTAGTCTTGGCAATAATTTTATGTCTATGACACCAAAATACAAGCAATGAAAGCAAAAATAGATAGATGGAGTTACAAAGAAACTATCAATAGAGTGAGAAGAAAACCTGTGGAATGGGAGAGAAATTTACAAAATGTGCATGTGATAAGGGATAAATATTTAAAATCTATAAAGAACTTCCACAACTAAACAGAAAAACAAGACAAAACAAAACAAAACAAAATAAAACAAACTATCTGATTTTGAAACTGGGCAACGGTACATTTGTGTAGTACAGCTAAGAGGAAAATAAAAGAAAAAGTAGAGAAAAGAAATTGGAGAATTCACTTTGAATGGATTTCTTTTGAAAAAAGACATAAATGGCCACAGGTATATGAAAAGATACTCAACATCATTAATTATTGAAATGCAAATTACAACCACTATGAGATATATCATCTCACATTTGTTAGGTTTGCCATTATTACAAAAAACAATGACAACAAGTATTGGTGAGAATGTGGATAAATTGGAACTTAGACACTGTTGGTGGGCACATAAAGTAGTTCAGTTACTATGAAAAACCATATGGAGGTTTCTAAAATAATTAAAAATAGAATTACCATATAATCAAGAAATCCCACTTCTGTGCATTTATCCAAAAGAATAAAATCAGGATCTCAAAAAGATATATGCATCCTCATGTTTATTCAGTATTATTCATAATAGCCAAGATGTGGAAACAATATAAACATCCATCGACAAGTGAATGGATTAAGAAAATGTGGTGTGTGTGTGTATAATGAAATATTATTCAGCCATAAAAAGGTAATCCTACCATATGGAACAACATATATAAACCTTGAGAATATTATGCTAAATGAAACAAGCCAGTAACAAAAAGAGAAATACTGCCGATTCCCTTTATATAAGGTAAATAGTCAAACTCATAGAAGCAGAAAGTGGAATAGTGGTTGCCTGAGACGGGAGGGAGGAAAAAATGAAAACAAAATAACTTCACATTCATAAAAAATCTCCCCTAACCCAGGTTCTCCACTGAGCTATCTTCATAATATGTATTTCTATGAATACTGGAATAAAAAATGAAAACAAAATTTTATACCAAAAATATATTCAAGCGTTAAAAGTTGTATGGAATAAAAAAGTAAACAATGTGTGTAAATACATACATAATAGGTATTGTGAGCAAGTTAGATTTATTCCAGGAATGCAAGATAGTTTAAATACTTATCTATTAATGTTTTCTATATCATTAACAGAATCTAGGAGAAAAATTAAATAATCACTTCAGTCAATGCCAAAAAGCAGTTTATAATATTCATTCTTTTAAATGTTGCTTCCTGATTTGTGATAAAAATCTTTAGCAAACTAGGAATAAAAGGAAGCTTTCTTGAATCTGCACCTTTTAAGCTTTCTTAAATCCTAGATATCTAGGAAAGAAACTTGAGATCAGGATTAAGATGAGAATATCTGACTATCATTATGTATTTTTAATTTTGTACAAGAGGTTCTACCAAGCTGCAACAAGGCAAAAAGGAACAAACAAACACATAGTTTAAAATTGGGAAAGAAGAAATAAAACTTATTATTAGGAAATAACATGACTTTATTGTTTTTTGTGTGTGTTTGTGTGTGTGTAAAACATTTAAGGAGATCTTCAGAATTAACATTTAGTTTGGTAATGGGACATAAGGTCATCTTAAAATCATTGTGTCATATACACCAGAAGCCAATATTTAGAAAATAAAACTTAAATATGTGATATCATTTATAAAGCATCAAAAATATCAAATGCCTAGACTAAGTCTAACAAAAATTGTGCAGGACCTTTACATAGAAAATTATAAGATGTTATTGCTTAAAAATAAACCACACAATAATACATACCATTTTCATAAAAGAGAAATATTAGTATTTTTAAGGTATTAATTCTCCTCAAATACATCTATATATCTATTTATCTATTTACATTCCTTCTGCCATGATTGTAAGTTTCCTGAGGCCTCCTCAGCCATGTGGAACTGTGAGTCAATTAAACTACTTTCCTTTTTTTCTATTTTATAGATACATCTATCGAATATATCTATTTTAATCTATTTACATATATATGTAAAATTTCTATCAAAATCATAGGAAGTTATTTTATGTAAATTTGCAAGTTGATTCTAAAATTTATATGGAAAAGTAAGATGTCAAAAATAGTTAAAGCTATTTTGAAAAGTATTGTGTTGGTGCACCTACAGTACCAAATCTACCTATATTATCAGTATAAATTTATTATAATTTAGGAATAGGTAGCATGATGCCAGGATCAACTGATAGAACAAAGGAACAGAGCAGAGTCCAGAAAGACCCAGGCATCAATTTACTTGATTTATGTCAAAGGTGGCAACACAAACTAGAGGCAAAGGACTTTTCCCCCTTAATAAATAGTATTGAATTGATTGGTCATTAATATGGAAAATATGAACATTGACTCCTACTTCTCACCATATGCAAAAATCAAGTCCAGGTGATTATAGATCAAAATATCAATGATAAAGCAACAAAACTTCTAGAAGACAACAAAAAATATTATCTCATGACCGAAGTGTAGGGAATGCTTTCTTCAAGGGGACACAAAAACATTAACCATAAAGGAAAAGACTGATAAAATAACTCTTCCTGTTCATTAAAACATCATTAAAAGGGTATAAAAAACGAATCAAAAAATGGGAGAAAATAATTGCCACACATATAACTATCTACGGGCTTCTAAACAGGGTATACATTCCAGTTAGAATAGCTACAATTAAATACACTAACTATACCAAGTGTTGGTGAAGATTTGGGGGGAATAGAACTCCCAAGCATTGCTGATAAGAGAGATACTGATACAACTGCTTTGGAAAATAGCTTGGAATTATCTTCTAATATTTATTATAAATACATTCTATTACCCTAGGTGGAGTAAAATAGAAAACATTAAAAATGTGAGTATATGTGCAACAAACAAAAATGTTCTTAACGACTTTATTTGTAATAGGCAAAGATTGAAATAAATCCAAATGAGTATCAACATAATTTCCTGTATATTGATATAATAAACAACATTCAGATATCGATATGAATAGATTATTTTGTAAGCAACCATGTGGATAATCTCATTATCATAATATTGAATGACAGCAGTGAATCACAAAGAATATATGTTACCTTGTTTCTATTTTGTATGAATTTTAAAAACGATAATCTGTTATATGATATTCAAAGTCAGGTCAATGATGCTTCCTGGGAAGGAGGGGTCAGTAATTGAGAACAGGGCACAAAGGGAAACTTCTGAGGCACAGATACTGTTTTATTTCTTGACTAATGCTGTGATTATGCTGATAAGATTATTTTGAATAACTCATCTAGCTATAATTTGTCCACTTTTTGTATGCATAATTAAATAATTTTAAATAAGCACAACTGCGTTGCATGCTTGAGATAAAGATTTAGATTGACATTAACATTCTCACTTCAGTAACCTTATATCTTAAAAAACGCTTCAAAATTCTGTTGGGAAAAAAAAACCTAGAATTTTCTAGAATTCTATCCAGGAAATGAAAGATATATTTATTTTTGTGATGAACTCATTATGTCCATCTTTTATACACTATTCCTAAAAGAATTCAGGAGAAATACAAAGGACTTAGGAAACAATAGAACTAACCCAGAAGAACAATAAAAAGAAATAAGACAGCTGTATTTATGGCCTTGAAGCATTTTATGTCATCCAACAGGTAGTATGTTTTTAAAAAAGTGGATGCTTTTTGGAATGTGATAAAATACAAATTTTGACAACAAGAAAAAAATAAACAAATACAATGAAATTCTCCAGGAAATTTACAAAGTTGTATAAAAAGATCATGTTACACATTTGAAGAAAAACAAAATGTACCTTATCTTGAACAAGTGATGGAATGTAATAGAATACATTTGACATTGACATTTGAAATATTCTCTCTTTCAAGTGACTCAGCCTGAAGGACATACTACCTCTTTGTGAGTTAAAGCACAACATTGATTACTGCATAATCATTACTGTTTTAACACTGTTTATCAGTTCATAATTTTCAGAACCAAACTATGGATGCAAAACTTTATTAAAATACAGGTCAGACTATAAATGCCATACAACGTAACATTGTTAAAGTCATACAAGACTTGGAAAATTCTGACAAAGTGGTAGCGGTAGAGGCTGTGAAAGCCAAATTAAGGATTTCACAACATTAAATACCTCATCTCATATAGCAAGTCATCAAGAGCTGCAGCTTAAAGTTGATGGGTTTAAAATAGAGATCTTAGTACATGATGTAAAATCTTTATAGATTTAATTTAAAAAATAAGAGGAACAAGGTAGGAGAGGTATAGAGAAAATGTGCTAAATGGTCCTTGTGTATTGACCCTCACCAACTACTGCTTAGTATTGATAAATCCAGACATAAAGGCAGGATTTTACTTAGTGTTACCTCTAAAAGACTGAATGCAGAAACAGTCCAAAATTCTTGTCTATTAGGGCAGGGTATGGAGGGGTGAGAGAATGTGAAAGATATGGGAAAAAAGTCTTGTTTTTTTTTTTTTTTTTTTTTTTTTTTTTTTTGAGACAAGGTCTCTCTTTGTTGCCGAGGATGGAATTCAGTGGTGTGATCATGACTCGCTGCAGCCTTGACCTCCTGGGCTCAAGTGATCCTCCTACCTCAATCTCCTAAGTAGCTGGGACTAAAAGCATGTACCACCGTGTTGGATACTTTTTAAACTTTTTTTTTTTTTTTTTTTTCTGCAGAGACAGAGTCTTATTATATTGCCCAGACTGGTATCAAACTCCTGGGCTCAAGTGATCCTCCCACTTAGGTCTCCCAGAAGTGTTAGGATTATAGGAGTTAGCCACCATGCCCAGTCCTGAGAAAAGCCTTCTCATTTTGTACCTCTTTGTTTTCTGATGTTTTATTTCTATGTGATTATATTACATCTGTTAAAATAACAACTAATAAAAGTGCTCAATTAAGATAAAATAATTGTTAAATTGTCTAGAAGAAGCAGAAATATTTAAATAACCCATATACCATGCTCATGTTTAGAAATTCCATGCTAAAGACCTAATTTTGCTACCACTGTGAAATGTCCCTCATTTTGTTTTATGTGGAAAATTACAAAATTAACCACATTTTGCAGCTTTTACCATATAGAGGTGGATTTTTCCCATCCCCTAAAATCTGGCTGGTCTTGTGACTTGCTTTGGCCAATGGAATGGTAACAAATTTGATGCAAGAGAGGTGGAAATTACTTACGAATTGTGATTTCCTTCTCTTGCTGCTCTTAAACTTGAGATTTCCGTGTGAAGAAATCTGGGCACGGTGTCTGAAGGATGAAAAGCATATGGTCGCCTATAGCTGGCCAAATTCCAGGAAATGAGTGAGGCCATGCAAGATTATCCAGCTGTCAGCTGACCTGTGAGCTCATCACAAACTCCTGTGTGATCCTGTCCAAGATCACTTTAATAATCCCAGATAAGATAAACTGTCTAGTCATCCTACAAAATTGTAGGCTAAGCAGACAAGCAGTTATTATTTTGTGTTTTGCAGTGGTTCTTTGGAGTAGTACTAATTGATAAATTTCTTTTAAAATAGGGACATTTTGATGATTAACATCTCATAGGAAGATTGTAGATAGTAACAAGATCATATTAAAGTAGATTCTTGAGAGATGACTAAATAAAAGGTCATATATCTCCTACCTTCATGACATTGGCTAGTCAAAGTTTGATATAATATCAAGCATCAAAAGAGAGGTACATTAGATTTCATCAAAATTAAATACTTTTGTGTTTTAAAGGATACTGTCATAAATAAATCTATCTTAAAATGGAAGGTGAGTTTTTCTGGACACAACATTTATGTGACTTTCTTCATTGTTCCACGTTTTGTGATATAAATATTCATGCAAAAAATACTTATACCTATTTAGATTCATCTAAATCTGCCCAGGTTATGTTTTGCAATGCTTTGTACATCAAACCAGCTTTGAGATACTGCCAGAACTGAAAAAGACTCCCACATAATTGAACTAGGATTAAATATTAGGTTTTTTCAACTGTAAAATTCACAAGGGAGTATTAGTTAGAACATTCAGTTCTTTATCTAACAGAGACAAGGATTTGCTGAACAATATTCAAATAAGTCAGTAGTTGTTTCCAAGAATGTTTACATCTTCAGAGATAGTAAAAATTAGGTTCCATTAGGAATTAATCTAAAAGATCATTTAAAGTTTAGGATTGAGGCATTATGTATGTTTTATTTTAAAGAATTATCAGGCTATAGAAATCTCCAAAGGAAAATCTTAACAATCTGGATTTACTGTAGTCAAACATCTAGATTAGGTGCTTTAAACTTCTGACAATCAATTCAAGGGTAAAAAATTACAGCAAAGTGCCAAAACAACTCAATGAGGGAGAGAACAGCCTTTTCAATAAATGGTGCTTGAACAAATGGATTTCCACAATGCAAAAAATGAATTAGGACATCTCCCTCACACCATAACCAAAGGATTAATTCAAAATAGATTATAGATGTAAATGTAACAGCTAAAACTGCAAAACTTTTAGAAAAAAATATAGGAATGAACCTTCATTATACTGGCTAGGCAAAGTTCGACATAATACCAAGTACAAGTGCCAAAAGAAAAGAGAGATATATTAGACTTCATCAAAATTAAATACTTTTGTGTTTCAAAGGATACTATCATAAAAGTAAGAAGACAATCTTCAGAATAGGAGAAAATATGTGCAAATCATATATCTGATAAGGTTGTGGTATCCAGAATATATGAACAATTCTTAAAACACTGCAAAAGACAATTCAATTGAAAAATGAGCAAGGACTCTTAATAGACATTTCTCCAATTAAGATGCAAATGGTCAGTAAGCACAGGAAAACATGCTCAACATCATTAGCCAGAAAGGAAAGGCAAATCAAAATCATAATACTATAACACTTCGTACTCACTAAGATGGCTAAATTTAAAAAGACAGATAATGACAAGTGTTTGTGAGTATGTGGAGAAATAAGAGTCCTTATACATTGTTGCCAGGAATGTAAAATAGCATCGCAGCTTTGAAAAACAATCTGGCGGTTCCTCAAATGGTTAAGCAAAGAGTTACTGGGTGGCCCAGCAATTCCATTCCTATGTATATACCCCCCAAAAATGAAAGTATATGCCTACACAAAAGCTCATATATCATGGTCACACTAGCATTATCCATAACAGCCAAAAAGTAGAAACAACCCAAATGTCCATCAACCAATGACATAAACAAAATGCAGCATATCCATAAAATGTAATATTATTTGGTCATAAAAACTGAAGTACTGAAACCTGATGTAACATAGACAAACCATGAAAACATGCTAAAAAGCCACTCACAAAGACCACATTTTTTTTTGTAATTTTACTTGTATGAAATGCCAAGAATAGGCAAATCCATAGAGATAAAAAACAGTAGTTGCCAGGTACTATAGGAGAGGGAATGAGGGATGTGGAATTCCTTTTGGGGGTGATGAAAATGCTCTAAAATGAGATTGTGGTGTTGGCTGCAGAAATCTATGAACAGACATAAATCAGCTGAGTTGTAAACTAAAATTGAGTGAATTATATAGTATGTGAATTATATCCCAATAAAACTGTTATGTTTTAAAAATTATATCAGATGACTTACTTGACCTCATATGAATAAATTTCCAAAACCGTAATGTCCTTGACCAAATAAAATTGAATTTGACAGATTTAGATATTTAAGAGAAAGCCAAGGAATCTTTCATTTTCAGTCAAGGATAAAAAGCTAAATATCACAAACTCAAATCTGCTAACTTGGGATGAACTTCCTGTTCCTGAATACTTAGAGAAGAAAGTGTTTGGCATTCTATCCTTGGTCAAGAAACAATTACACTGTTCTAAGTCTGGCTTGTTATATATTTCTTTCTTTCTGTTATTTTTTAAAAATGTATTATTTATTTATTATTTTTAAGATGGTGTCTTGCTGTGTCGCCCAGACTGGAGTGCAATGGTGTAATCCCGGCTCACTGCAACCTCCGCCTCCTGGGTTCAAGCAATTTTCCTGCCTCAGCCTCCTGAGTAGCTAGGACTATAGGCTAGCGCCACCATGCCCTGCTAAGTTTTTGTATTTTTAGTAGAGACGGGGTTTCACCATGCTGGTTAGGCTGGTCTTGAACTCCTGACCTTGGGATCTGACCTGAACCTTCATGACATTGGCTAGGCAAAGTTTGACATGGGGTGGGGAGGGCCACCTCGGCCTCCTGAAGTGCTGGGATTACAGGCATGAGCCACTGCAACTGGCCTATATATTCCATATCTGGGTTGTCCAAGCTATTATTTAGGAAAAGCATCAAGAGAAGTTATGAGGATTTTAAAAATACGAAATATAAATAAAAACAAAATAAAAGTGAGCTCTTAAAAGTACATTTCCCCAACATATTCATGTGAAAAACACATGCTTATATTTCATCTTCGTTTCTGTCTTCAGCTTGCCAATGAAACAGGCAAGGTGTGATATTTTAATCACCGGTGTTGCTTTAATATTCTAGTGACATCTTTTTTTTTGCTCTAAATTCTGCACAGAGTAATTTCTCAAACAGACACTTTGAGAAGAAGTGAGAGAAACTTTATCTTGTTTTACATGAGAAATTTGTCAGATGAATTGATAAATAATAAAAATAGCTTATGGGAAGGGGTGACGAGTGGGTGACGAGGAGAAAGAATTGAAATCAAATTACTCATTATTTTTAGTGTTAAATAAGATAATTCAAAAAGTATAATCAGTGACTCGATTGGGTTCAAACTACAGTTATGTATTTAGATTAATTTCCAATTTATGCTTATTCATTTTTTTCCTTGCTACATTGTAAACTTCTTAAATCCAAGTAAGAAATAACTAGTTTCTTACCCAAAGTATCAGTGAAAGTCACAGAGTGCTTAATAATAATGACAACAACCACTTGAATTCTGCATTAGATGAAGCATTCCCATTTAGTCTTCAAAGTATTGTCAGGGGTAGAGGTATATGATTATTTCACGTCACAGATGAAGAAATGGAACCTCATTCAGATCAAATTATTAAATTATTACTGAAAAATTGAATATACATAGAGGACTTGAATCTAAGTCATTTGCTGAGTCATTTATTTAAGAATTTCACTATTCTTTGGGAGGCCAAGGTGGGCAAATCACGAGGTCAGGAGATCGAGACCATCCTGGCTAACACGGTGAAACCCCGTCTCTACTAAAAATACACAAAATTAGCCGGGCATGGTGGCGGGTGCCTGTAGTCCCAGCTACTCGGGAGGCTGAGGCAGGAGAATGGCGTGAACCCGGAACGCAGAGCTTGCAGTAAGCTGAGATTGCGCCACCACACGCCAGCCTGGGCGACAGAGCAAGACCCCGTCGCAAAAAAAAAAAAAAAAAAAAAAAAAAAAAAAGAATTTCACTATTGATTGACCTAATGATGATCCTATACAATGATTGACAGATTTGTGGCCATGGACCTGCTTTCCAGCTCACTCAAAACTCAGGGTATTTGTGTACAAACAGGTAAGTCTAAGTTTCCTGGGGGCCCTGAGTGCCTTGAGTGCATTCTAAACACATCCACTCATGTGTACAAGTGCCATTTGCTCCCCTATTCGGGAACCTAGAGACTTTGCCTTTTGATGGAGCTGAATGTTTTCCTCTAACTTTTATTCTCATGGATGTGTTTCATCCATATCCTCTACCTATGGTCACCCTGTTCCATTTTTTAAAAAATATCTTCCACTTTATGAACCCAAATCTCTCTCTATATGTCATTTTCATTCGGTAACTCTATGTGTAACCTTCAGAGCTAGGTATCAAGTCTGTTCTTTTTCTCATGATAAATTTCAAATGTTCAAAGATAGCTTTTATGTATACTCCTTTAGATAAGTTGTTTTCTACACTAAGTAGAATGCTTTCTCAACAAGTTTTGATAAATTGTGCAGTAAATGAATGTATTCATTCCTCTTTCTATGTGACGATATATTGGGGTAACTATTTTTTTTTATTTCAAAAGGTTTTGGGGGAATAGGCAGTGTTTGGTTACATTGATAAGTTCCTTAGTGGTGATTTGTGAGATTTTGGTGCACCCATCACTAGAGCAGTGTACACTGTACCCAATGCGTAGCATTTTGTTCCTCACCCTCCTACCACCTTTCCCCCTGAGGCCCCAGAGCCCTTTGCATCCTCATAGCTTAGCTCCCACTTATAAGTTAGAAAAAACAACTTTTGGTTTTCCATCCCTGAGTTACTTCACTTATTAGAATAACGGTCTCCAGTTCCATCCAGATTTCTGTGAATTCCTTTATATATCACATTTTCTTCGTCCATTTGTTGATTGATGGTCATTTGAGCTGCTTCCATATTTTTGTAATTGTGAATTGTGCTGCTATAAACGTGTGTGTGCAAGTGTCTTTTTTATATTATGACTTCTTTTCCTTTGGGTAGATACCCAGTAGTGGGATTGCTGGATCAAATGTTAGATTCTACTTTTAGTTCTTTAACAAATCTTCATGCTGTTCTCCATAGTGGTTGCACTGGTTTACATTCTCACCAGCAGTGTAAAATGTTCCCTTTTCACCATATCCATGTCAACATCTATTATTGGTTGATTTCTTAATTATAGCCATTCTTGCAGGACTAAGGTAGTATCACATTGTGGTTTTGATTTGCATTTCTCTGACAATTAGAGATGTTGAGCATTTTTTCATATGTTTTTTGGCCATTCATATATCTTCTTTTGATAATTTTCTGTTCATGTTCTTAGCTTCATTTCTGATGGGATTATTATTATTATTATTTTTCCTGCTGATTTATTTGAATTCCTTGTAGATTCTGGGTATTAGTCCTTTGTTGAATGCAAAGTTTGCAAAGATTTTCTCTCACTCTTGGGTCATCTGTTTACTCTGCTGATTATTTCTTTTCTTATGCAGAAGCTTTTTAGTTTAATTAAGTCCCATTTATTTATCTTTGTTTTTGTTGAATTTACTTTTAGGTTCTTGGTCATGAAGTCGTTGCCTAAGGCAATGTCTAGAAGGGTTTTTTCTATGTTATCTTCTAGAATTTTTATGGTTTGGGGTCTTAGGTTTAAGTTTTTGATCCATCGTGAGTTGATTATTGTTTAAGGTGAGAGATGATGATCCATTTTTATTCCTCTACATGTGGCTTGCTAGTTATCTCAACACCATTTGTTAAATAGAGTATCCTTTCCCCACTTTTTGTTTTTATTTGTTTTATCAAAGATCAGTGGGCTGTAAGTATTTGGCTTGTCTCAATTTCATTCTACAGGGTTTGGATTGTGCCGACTCTACCACCAGATTCATTTTCCTTGCCTGTCTAAGCAGTGGGTTATTTCTTCCTATCTGTAGGGATGGATGCAACCCAAGTCAGGCCAATGAAAATCAATTCTAGGACTTTTGTTGCAAATATTAAGAAAACAAGAATCTTTCTTACTATTGGTAGTACTAAGAAAAAATGGTGATACATGATTCTAGAGCTCCTAGGAATTAACAACCACAAAGAGACTGCCCAAGAGTGGAGCTCACACAGAGGAAAGCAGTGCCAAGAAAAAGAGAGAGAGATTGAGAACATTACTTTTCATATACAAAAGCTAATATGGTCTTTTTTAAAAGTGTTAAGACCATTTTATTTGCATTTTGTGAATTGTTTCCAAAATGATCTTTTTGAAAATCTATTTTTTATTTTTATTGATATATCATAGTTGCACATATTTTGGAGGTATATGTAATATTTTGATACATGTATACAATGTGTAATGATTAAATTAGGTAATTGGATTATCCATCATCTCAAACATTTATCTTTTCTTTGTGTTGGGAATATTACAATTCTCCTAGCTATTTTGAAATATAAAATAAACTATTTTTTAACTATAATTTTACTAGTCTGCTATAAAATGCTAGAATTTATTTCTTCTAACTATATTTTTTTTACCCATTTACCAACTTCTCTTCATCTCCTCCTCCCCACTTCCTTTCCCAGCCTCTAGTAACCACCATTCTACTCACTATCTCCATGAGAGCCACTGTTTTAGCTCCCAAATGTGAGTAAAAACATGTGATGTTTGTCTTTCTGTGACTGGCTTATTTCCCTTAACATAATGAGCTCCAGTTACATTCATGTACTGCAAATGACAGGATTTCATTCTTTTTATGACTGAATACCATTCCATTATGTATATACTATATATGTATATATACATTCATGTTACTGCAAATGACAGGATTTCTTTTTTTAATTGCTGAATACTATTCCATTGTGTATATATACATTTTTCCATTGATGGACACTTGGATTGCTTCCATGTCTTGGCTATTGTGAAACGTTTATAAACTTAGGAGCACAGATATCTCTTTAATATACTGATTTCTTTTCCTTAGGATATGTATCCATCAGTGGTATTGCTGGATTATATAGTAGTACTATTTTTAGCTTTTTGAGGAACTTCCATACTGTTTTCCATAATGGCTGTACTACTTTATATTCTCAACAACAGCATATGAGTGCTCCCCATTTTCTGCATTGTCACTAGCATTTGTTATTTTTGTCTTTTTGGTAATAGCTGCTCTCACTGGGATGAGATAATACCTCATTGGGGTTTTGATCTGCATTTCCCTAATGGTTAGTGGTGTTGAGCACTTCTTCATATACCTGTTGGTCAGTTGTAAGTCTTGTTTTGAACAACATCTATTCAGATATTTTGCCCATTTTTAAATTGGGTTATTTGCTTATTTATTGTTGAGTTGTTTGAGTTCCTTATATATTCTGGTTATGAATCTTTTATTGGATAAATAGTTTGCACATATTTTCTTCCACTTTTTTACATTGTCTTTTCACTTTGTTAATTGTTACCTTTGCTGTGTGAAAGCTTTTTAACTTGATGTAATCTAATTTTGGTTTTGGTGACAGTGCTTTTGAGGTCTTATCCAAAAAAATATTTGCCCAGACTAAAGTCCTGAAGCATTTCCCAAGTGTTTTTAGTAGTTTCATAATTTCAGATTTTATATTTAAGTCTTTAATCCATTTTAAGTTGATTTTAGTATATGGTGAAAGATGCAAATCTAGATTCTCCTGAATTTGGATATCCAGTTCCTATCACCATTTATTAAAGAGACTTTCCTTTTCCCAATCAATGTTCTTGGCACCTTTGTCTAAATGAGTTGGCAGTAAATTTTTGGATTTGTTTCTGGGTTATGTTTTGTTCCACTGTTTTATGTATTTATTTTTTATACCAGTACCATGCTATTTTCACTACTATAGCTTTGTAGTATAATTTAAAACCAGATATTATGATGTCTTTAGCTTTGTTCTTTTTTCTCAGGATTTATTTAGCTATTCTGGGTCTTTTGTGGTTCCATATGAATTTTAGAATTGTATTTTCTATTCCCGTGAAGAATGTCATTGGTGTTTTGATAGAGATTGCATTTTAACAATGTTAATTCTTCCAATCCATGCAGATCTTTTCTTTTTATTTGTGATCTATTCAATTTCTTTCATCTATGTTTTCTAGTTTTCCTTGTAGATATCTTTCACTTTTTTGATTACATTTATTCCTAGATATTTTTATAGCTATTTTAAATGAGATTGTTTTCTTAATTTCCTTTTCAGATTGATTATTTTTAATGTATAGAGGTGCTCCTGATATTTGTATGTTCATTTTGTATCCTGCAACTTTACTAAATTTATCAATTGAGTTTTTTTGGTGGACTCTTTAGTTTTTTTCTAAATATAAGATTATGTCATCTACGAACAAGAATAATTTTACTTCTTCCTTTTCAATTTTATTTATTTCTCTTACCAAATTGCCCTGTCTAGGACTCCTAGCACTGTGTTAAAATAAAAGTGATAAAAGTGGTCATCCTTGTCTTATTCCAGATCTTAATGGAAAGGTTTCCTATTTTTCCCCATTCAGTATGAGAGTAGCTGTGGGTTTGTCATATATGGCCTTTTTTGTATTGGTGTATGTTCCTTTTGTACCCAATTGTTAATGGTTTTTATCATTAAGGGATGTTGAATTTTATCAAATGCTTTTTCAGTATCTACTAAAATGATCATATAACTTTTGTCCTCAATTCTGTTTATGTGGTATATCATATTTATTGATTTGTATATGTTGAACCACCCTTGTAGCCTTGGAATGAATCCCATTTGATCATGATGAATGATCTTTTCATGTGTTGTTGAATTTGGTTTGCTAGTATTTTGTGAAGATGATAAATCTATATTCATCAGGAATATTGGCCTATAGCTTTTCTTTTCTTATATCTTTGATTTTGGTATCAAGGTAATACTGACCTCATAGATGGAGTTTGCAGATATTGCTTCCTCTTTAATTTTTAAAAATAGTTTGAGTCAAATTTGTATTAGTTCTTCTATAGATGTTTGGTAGAATTCATCAGTGAACTCATTAGGTCCTGGGCTTTTCTTTGATGGGAGAGGATTACTACTTCAGTTTTATTTCTCATTAATGTTCTGTTCAGGTTTTCAGTTTGTGGTTCAGTCTTGGTAAGTTGTATGTATCCATGAATTTATCCATTTTTGCTAGGTTTTTCTGTTGTTGGCATATAGTTGCTCATAATAGTCTCTAATGATTTTTCCTTCCTGTGGTATCAGTTGTAATGTTTCTTTTTTCATCTCTGATTTTCTTGAATCTTCTCTGTTTTTTCTTAGACTAGCTAGAGGTTAGCTGATTTTGTTTATCTTTTCAAAAAGCCAATTTTTTGTTTTGTTGATCTTTTATGTATATTTTAATTTCAATTTTATTTCTGTTCTGATTTCTATTATTTATTTTTCTACTAATTTTGAGTTTGATTTGTGCTTATTTTTCTAGTTCCTTTAGATTGATAAGTTATTTGGAGTCTTTCTTCTTTTTGATGTAGGCATTTATTGCTATAAACTTTCCTCTTAGTACTGCTTTTGATGTATTCCATAAGTTCTGGTATGTTGTGCTTCCATTTTTATTTGTTTCAAGTAATTTTTAGATTTCCTTCTTAATTTCTTCATTGACCCATAAGCCACTCAGGAGCATATTTTTAATTTCCATGTATTTGTACAGTTTCCAAAGTTCCTCTTGTTATTGATTTCTAGTTTTATTTCACTGTGGTCAGAAAAGCTACTTGATATGATTTTGACTTTTTTGAATTTGTTGTGATTTGTTTTGTGTCATTACATATCATCTATCCTGGAGAATGTTCCATGTGCTGATGAAAATAGTTTGTTTTCAGTAGCGGTTGGATAAAATGGTCTGTAAATGTCTGTTAGGTCCATTTGGTCTAGAATGTAGTTTAACTATTGTTTCTTTGCTGATTTTCTGCTTGGATAATCTGTCCATTGCCAAAAATGAGGTGTTGAAGTCCCATGCTGTTATTGTGTTGCAATATATTTTCTGCTTTAGATTTATTAATATTTGCTTTATATGCTTGGGTGCTCCATATAAATTTACTATTGTTATGTCCTCTTGCTAAATTGACCCCTTTCTTGTTATATTATGACCTTCTTTGTCCCTTTTTACAGTTTTTGACTTAAATCTCTCTTATCTGATATAAGTACAGCTAGTCCCGTTCTTTTGTTGGTTTCTGTTTGTGTGAAATATCTTCTGCATCCCCTCACTTTCAGTCCATTTGTGTCCTTACAGGTGAAGTGAGTTTCTTGAAAGCAGCATTTAATTAGTTTTTGTTTTTTAAATCCATTCAATCAGCCATTCTGTCTTTTAATTGAAGAAGTTAATCCATTTACATTCCTTGTTATTACTGATAAGTAAGACATTACTACTGCCATTTTGTTACTTGTTTTCTAGCTGTTGTGTAACACCTGTCTTTCTTTTTACCTTTCTTACTGTCTTCCTTTGTAGTTAAGTGATTTTTCTCTTAGTATGTTTTAATTCACTGCTTCATATAGATTCTTCACCATCTTGGTCATTATTATGAACACTTTTGGCTATGGTAATGTAAACGAAGCATGCCTCCAACTAATACATTGTTAACATGGTGATTATTATGTGAATAGAAAAGTGGGCATTTTATTGGGGGATAAAATTGAATAAGTGTTTTAGAAGCAGTCTTTGAATCTTGATTGCCTTGCTAAGACTTTAGATTTTATTTTATACAAAAAGACACCATTAAAGTGGTTTTTGTTGTTGTTGTTTAGGTATTTTTTTTTTAAGAGGAGGCTGATATTATGCAGGCTGTGTTCCTGTGCTTACTGAGGTTAAACTAAAAACCTCTAGGGGCAAAGGAAGGCTATATTAAAAAACACAGGGCTTGAATAGGAAGAGAAATTATTCAGGCAATGAAGCAGAAAAGCAGAGAAAAGATGAACCTGGTCTCCAGCACTTTGAAAGAAGAAATAATAAAAGTGTTGGTAAAAGTTTCAAAATTTCACAACTGATGGGTCATAGGAATAAGCAAATAAAATGTGTGGTTATGAGCCAGAATCTTTTTCATTTTTTTCCTTTGTATTACATTATTCCACTCACAGGTATTCTCTAAAACTTACAAATAAATAAAAAGAGCTTAGTTGAATTTAAGTAAAGTATAGAGTCCATTCTCATGACTTTTTTCACTGAATTATTTTTCAGGACACCATTGTAAAAGAAAATTTATATTGTGCATTATATCTATGCTTTGTTATATTTATGAGTAAACTGCACATTTTAATGTTATTGAATTATACTTTAATTTTATTGAGTTACACTTTAATTTTATTTGGTCCAATGTTATGATTAATTTTTTTCTAGAAACTGTTTCTATTAAAAAAACACCCACCCAAAAGGAGAGGCCATTCAACAATTACCATTTTTTTATGTGCATGAATTTCCTGGGTTAAGATTTTAAACAAGAATTGCTTTTCTATATTTCATGATGTCTGAGGTCTCGGCTGAGAAGACTATCCTTGTGATGATTTGAATTTCTTAGGGGTCTGGCATTTTCTGGGAGTTTCTGAAGTTTAGCCAAGGATGACTTGAGGCTTAGGCTGGCGTAACTTGAAGGCTGAGCTCAGCCAGGACTGTCAACTTGAGCACTTACATGTGACCTCTCCAAATGGCTTGCAATTCCTCACAACATGCCATCTGGAGTCTGGGTTTTTAGCATGACGGTGTTTTAACATGAAGGATTTTTAATATGAAGCAATGGTAAATGTTATCAACAGACTTTTCTGCATCTATGGATTTGTGTATGTTGAACCAAACTTGCATCCCAGGGATAAAACCTACTTGAGTGTGTTGGATTAGATGTTTAATGTGGTGCTAGATTGGATTTGCTAGTATTTTGTTGAACCTTTTTGCATCTGTTTTCCTCAAGGATATTGGCCTGAAGTTTTCTTTTTTTGTTGTTGTGTGTCTGCCAGGTTTCAATATCAGAATGATGTTGGCCTCATAGAATGAGTTAGGAAGGAGTCCCTACTCTTCAATTCCTTGGAATAGTTTCAGTAGAAATGGTATCAGGTATTCTTTATATATCTGATAGAATTCAGCTGTGAATCTGTCTTGTCCTAGGATTTTTCTGACAGGTAGTGTTTTCATACTGAATAAGCTTTGGAACTCATTAATGGTGTGTTCAGGGTTTCAGTTTCTTCCTGCTTAAATCTTGTGAGGTTGTATGTTTCCAGGATATTACTAATTTCTTGTAGGTTTTCTAGCTTGTGTGCATAGAAATGTTCATAACAGTCTCTGATGGTGTTGTATATTTCTTTGGGTTAGGTGGTAATGTCCCTATTGTAATTTCTGTTTGTGTTTATTTGCATCTTCTCTCTTCCTTCTTTATTAGTCAAGCTAGTGGTCTCTCAATTTTATTTATTCTTTCAAAAAACCAACTTATGGATTTGTTGATCTTTTGTGGGGTTTTTCATTTCACATCTCAATTTCATTCACTTTAGCTCTGATTTGAGTATTTCTTATCTTCTGCCAGCTTTAGGGTTGCTTTATTCTAGTTTTTCTAGTTCCTCAAGATGTGATGTTAGGTTGTTAATTTCAGATTATTCTAACTTTTTGATGTGGATAAACTTTCCTCTTAGCACTGCTTTAGCTATGACCCAGAAAGTCTGGTATATTGTTTCTTTATTCTCATTAGTTTCAAAGAATTTCTTGATTTCTTAATTTTGTTGTTTACCCAGAAGTCATTCAGGAGCAGGTTGTTTAGTTTTCATATAATTGTATGGTTTTAAATGATCTTTTTAGTACTGATTTCTAATTTTATTGTGCCGTGGTCTGAGAGTGTGGTTGGTATAATTTTGCTTTTCTTTCCTGATAATTGTCTTGTGGCTGTGGTCAATTTTAGAGTATGTGCCATATGCAGATGAGAAGAATGTATAGTTTGTTGTTTTAGGTAGAGAGTTCTGTAGATGTCTGTTAGATTCATTTGGTCAAGTTCAAGTTCAGATCTGGAATATCTTTTTTTTCTGCCTCGACAATCTGATACTGTCAGTGGTGTTGTCAAAGTCTCTCACTATTATTTTGTAGTCATCTAAGTCTATTAATAGGTCTCTAAGAACTGTTTTATGAATCTGGGTGTTCCTGTGTTGGGTACATATATATTAAGATAGTTAAGTTTTCTTGTTGTATTAAACCCATTACCATTATGTAATGCCCTTCTTCATCTTTTTTTAATCATCATTTTTTAAAGTCTGCTTTTCTGAAAGTAGAATAGCAACCTTTGCTTTTTTTCTGTTTTCCATTTGCTTGGTAGATTTTTCTCCATTCCTTTGCTTATGTAATGCCCTTCTTTGTCTTTTTTGTTTATCATCATTTGTTTAGAGTCTGCTTTCTTCTGAAAGTAGAATAGCAACCTCTGCTTTTTTTCTGTTTTCCATTTGCTTGGTAGATTTTTCTCCATTCCTTTGCTTTGAACTTATGATTGTCATTGCATGTGAGGTGGGTCTCTTGAAGATAGCATATAGTTTGGTTTTTCTTCTTTATCCAACTTACCACTGTATTCCTTTTAATTGGGGGCATTTAGCCCATTTACATTTAAGGTTAATATTTATATGTGTGGATTTGATTCTGTAATCATGTTGTCAGCTGTTTATTATGCAAATTTGATCATGTAGTTGCTTTATAGTGTCAATGGTCTAAGTACTCAAGTGTGTTTTGTAGTAGCCAGTAACAGTCTTACCTTTCTATATTTAGCACTCCTTTAAGGATCTTTTGTAAGGCAGGCCTGGTGGTTACAAATTCCCTCAGTATTTGCTTGTCTGAAGAGGATCTTATTTCTTCTTTGATTTTGAAGCTTCAGTTGGTTGGATATAAAATTTTTGGTTGGGGTTTCTTTTCTTTACATATCCTAAATTTAGGCCCCCAATTTCTTTTGGGTTGGAGGGTTTCTGCTGAAAGGTCTGCTGTTACCTCAATGGGATTCCCTTTGTAGGTGACCTGTCTCTTCTCTCTAGCTGCCTTTAATAATTTTTATTTCATGCTGACCTTGGAGAATCTGATGAGTATGTGTCTTGAGTATGGTTATCTTGTACAGTATCTCACAGGGGTTCTCTGGATTTCCTGAATTTGAAAGTTGGCCTTTCTAGTGAGGTTGGGGAAATTTTGTGAATGATATCCTTAAATATGTTTTCCAAGTTGTTTGCTTTCCCTCCTTCTCTTTCAGGAATACAGATGAGTCACAGATTCGGTCTCTTTACATAATTCTATGTTTCTCAGAAGTTTTATTCATTCTTTTTAATTCTTTTTTCCTTATTTTTGACTGACTGAGTTAATTTAGAAAACAATTCTTCAAGCTCTGAGATTCTTTCCTCAGCTTTATTCTTCTGTTAATATTTGTGGCTGTGTTACGACATTCTTGTAGTATAGTTTTCAGCTGTATCCGATCAGTTTAGTTCTTTCTTAAAACAGCCATTTCACCTTTCAGTTCCTGTATTGTTTTATTGTATTCATTAGATTCCTTGGATTGGGTTTCAACTTTCTTCTGAATCTTGGTAGTTTTCATTCCTATCCATATTCTGAATTCTATGTCTGTCATTTCAGCCATTTCTAAGAAACTAGTGTGGTCACTTGGAGAGAAGAAGACACTCTGCCTTTCTGAGTAGCCAGAGTTCTTGCACTGGTGATTTTTCATCTGTGGGGTCTGAAGTTCCCTTAATCTTTAAAACTGCTGTTCTTTGGATGGGTGTTTTGGCTTTTATCTTCTTTGATGCACTTGGGGTTTGATTGTGGTATAAGGTGGGCTCAGTTAACTAGCTTTGACTCTAGAAGACATCAGTGGGCCAAAACTTAGCTCTGCACTCCTGGGCTGCATGCTGTAATTCTAGAAGGCCAGTACTAGGTCCCCAGTTTTGTTGTCTGACTCCTCAAGATTAGGAACCTGGTGTGCTGGAGGGGCCAAGTTGTTTCTTAGTCTGCTAGCCCCAATGATCCAATGAGAATGCCATCCAAAGTTTTTCATAGGGGCGGTGCCAGTGATATCCGTGCTTGCTTGTACACACCAGCAGTCATGGTAGTGCAGCAGGCTGCACACACATCAGCTGGAGAGGGGCATTTGCAGGAGCAGGTCATCAGTGGTGATGGGGTATCAACAGGGGTGTTGTGTATGCACTTTCACTGGGGTAAGTGGTGGTGGTGGCTTTTATGATCATTTAAAAGTAGAATATGTATATTGAAAAATGA
This sequence comes from Macaca nemestrina, assembly GCF_043159975.1. NCBI lineage: Eukaryota > Metazoa > Chordata > Mammalia > Primates > Cercopithecidae > Macaca > Macaca nemestrina. The sequence continues at coordinate 45,798,554 of NC_092139.1, forward strand.
GTTTATGTTTTTTAAAAGTTATTTTCATGTAAAACTTTTAATTGCAGGGCAATTAAAAAATTCTGTTAATATTTCCTTTAGATTAGCCAGTGTTTTTCCTGATTTCCTTTCTGATTCAATTATTCTACCCTGTCTACTGCCCGTTTATCTCTGCAGTAAATACTCTAAAAAACTTGAAGGCTGCTTTCTTTATATGGAAAAGGGAAAAAAAAAAAACAATCCTTTGGGTACCCATAATCATTCCCTGTCTAATGAAGCTACTTGGTCTCATGTGGATCTATAGATTTCCAACATTTTTCCTAGAAACTCTCCTATAAAACATTGCTGTCAACTTCATTTTCTTTTTTTTTTTCATCAACTTTTATATTAAATTCTGGGGTACATGTGCAGAATGTATAGGTTTGTTACATAGGTACATGTGTGCCATGGTGGTTTGCTGCACAGATTAACCCATCACTTAGGTATTAAGCCCAGCATCCATTAGCTATTATTCTTGATGCTCACACTCTCCCTGCCCCCAGACAGGCCCCAGTGTGTGTTGTTCCTCCCAGTGTGTTCATCTGTTCTCATTGTTCAGCTCCCACTTATAAGTAAGAACATGTAGTATTTGATTTTCTGTTCCTGCATTAGTTTGTTTAGGATAATGGCTTCCAGTTTCATCCATGTCCTTGCAAAGGACGTAATCTTGTTCCTTTTTATGGCTGCATAGTTTTCCATGGTGTGGACGTTTTCTTTCTATCTTTCTATCTATCAGTCTATCATTGATGGTCATTTGGGTTGAATTCATGTCTTTGCTATTGTAGATAGTGCTGCAATGAACGTATGTGTGCATGTATCTTTATAATAGTATGATTTATATTCCTTTGAGTATATACCCAGTAATGGGATTGCTGAGTCAGATGGTATTTCTGCTCTAGATCTTTGAGGAATCACCACACTGTCTTCCACAATGGTCGAACAAATTTACTTTCCCACCAACAGTGTAAAAGCATTCCTTTTTCTCCACAACCTTGCCAGCATCTGTGGTTTCTTGACTTTTTAGTAATTGCTATTCTGACTGGTGTGAGATGATATCTCATGTGGCTTTGATTTGCATTTCTCTAGTGATCAGTAATATTGAGCTTTTTTCTTATGTTTTTTGGCTGCATAAATGTCTTCTTTTGATGAGTGTCTGTTCATTTCATTTGCCCCCTTTTTAATGGGGTTGTTTTTTCTTGTAAATTTCTTTAAATTCCTTGTAGACTCTGATATTAGACCTTTGTCAGAAGGATAGATTGCAAAAATTTTCTCCCATTCTGTAGATTGCCTGTTCACTCTGTTGATAGTTTGTTTTGCTGTGCAGAATCTCTTTAGAGTAATTAGATCCCATTTGTCAATGCTTTCTTTTGTTACAATTGCTTTTGGTGTTTTTGTCATGAAATCTTTGCCTGTGCCTATGTCCTGAATGGTATTGCCTAGATTTTCTTCTAGATATTTTATAGTTCTGGGTTTTACATTTAGGTCTTTAATCCTTCTTGAATTAATTTTTTATAAGGTGTAAGGAAGAGGTCCAGTTTTAATTTCCTGTATATGGGTAGCCACTTGTCCCAGTACTATTTATCAAATATGGAATCCTTTCCCTATTGCTTATATTTGTCAGGTTTGATGAAGATCAAATAGCTGTAGTTGTGTAGACCTATTTCTGAGTACTCTATTCTATTTTGCTTGCCTATGTGTTTTTGTACAAGTACCATGCTGTTTTGGTTACTGTAGCCTTGTAGTATAGTTTGAAGTCAGGTGTGTGATGCCTCCAGCTTTGTTCTTTTTGCTTAGGACTGTGTTGGCTATATGGGCTCTTTTTGCTTCTGCATGAATTTTAATATACTTTTCCCTAATTTTGTGAAGAATGTCAATGGTAGTTTAATGGGAATAGCATTGAATCTATAAATTGCTTTGGGGAGTATGGCCATTTTCGTAATATTGATTCTTCCTATCCATGAGAATGGAATGTTTTTTCCATTTGTTTGTGTCACCTCTCATTTCCTTGGGTAGTGCTTTGTAGTTCTTCTTGAAGAGATTCACTTCCTTTGTTAGCTGTATTCCTAGGTATTTAGAAATGATATGGGGAATATCACCACTGACCCCACAGAAATACAAATAACCACTAGAGAATACTATAAAAACATCTATGCACATAAACTAGAAAATCAAGGAGAAATAGATAAATTCCTGGATGTATACATCCCCCCAAAACTGAAAAGGAAGAAATTGAATCACTAAATAGACCAATAATAAGTTCTGATATTGAGGCAGTAATAAATAGCCTACCAACAAAATCCAAAGCCCAAGACCAGATGGATTTACAGCTGAAATCTCCCAGAAGTACAAAGAGGAGCTGGTACCATTTCTACTGAAAATATTCCAAACAATTGAAAAGGAGCGACTCCTTTCCAACTCATTTTATGAGGCCAGCAGCATCCTGATACCAAAACCTGGCAGAGATACAACAAAAAAAGAAAACTTCATGCCAATATCCTTGATGAACATGGATGCAAAAATCCTCAGTAGAATGCTGGTAAACTGAATGCAGTAGCACACCAGAAAGCTTATCCACCACCATCAAGTTGGTTTCATCCCTGGGATGCATGATTGGTTCAACATATGCAGATCAATACATATAATTCATCACATAGACAGAACTAAATACAAAAGTTACATAATTATCTCAATAGATGCAGAAAACGACTTCAATAAAATTCAACATCCCTTCATGTTAAAAACTCTCAATAAACTAGATATTGAAGGAACATATTTCAAAATAATAAAACCTACATATGACAAACCCACAGCCAATAGCATATGGAAGGGGAAAAATCTGGAAACATTCTCCTTGAAAACCAACACGAAATAAGGAGGTCCTCTCTCATCACTCCTATTCAACATGGTACTGGAAGTTTTGGGCAGAGAAAAAAGGCAAGAGAAAGAAATAAAGAATATTCAAATGGGAAGAGGGGAAGTAAAATTATCTTTATTTGCAGATGACGTGATCATATATCAAGAAAACCCCATTATCTCAGCCCAAAAGCTTCCTAAGCTGATAAGCAACTTCCATAGAGTCTCAGGATACAAAATCAATGTGAAAAAATTGCTGGCATTCCTATACACCAACAACAAGCAAGGAGAGAGTCAAATCATGAATGAATTTCCATTCCCCATTGCCAACTCCCTTTTCAAAATGGCTGATATTATGTAGATTCCTGGTTCTGGGTAGTTTAATCTTCTTTTCTGCTTGTACCTAATGTTATCCTAAGGTTTGTACGCTCTGTGCCCCCATCAAAAATCAGTTGATAACTCAAGTGATGGTGAACCAACCCAGAGCCCCAGGAGTTCAGAAAGATAGAGAAGTGGATGTCTCAGTAGTAAGTCAAGTCAGGAGATCCAAGGAGGAAAGTCAGTGCCAGAAATATTCAGTGGCAGAGAAAGCAAAAACAATAGGGTCTGAGGGAGACAGGTGAAGGATTTTTGTTCTTGGAGAGATGTGGTGTTTGGGCTGCCACTTTAAGTTGGGTGCCAGACATAGATTTCAAAGATAAGAGAATACAACACAGCAAACAAAGACACAAACAAAAAATATTTTATTTGGCTGGCAGTAAGTGATGGGGCAAGGAGATGGAGAATGTAATAAAATTACTGCAAATAGCTTACAATATAGGTACAAATTTGTAGATGAATAAGGCAAGAACTAAATTTTTATGTCTTTAAGTATATTCATTTTCTAGGATTGCCATAGCAAAGTAAAATAAGCTGGGTGTTCAGAGAAACAACTGGGTGGCTTAAAACATCAAATATGTATTCCCTCATGCTTCTGAAGATTATAAATCTGAAATCATGGTGTTGACAGAGTTGGTTCCTTTCTGGAGGCTTTTTCCCAGGAAGGTCTGTCCCATGGCTTTCTCCTAGCTTCTGTTGGCTACTGGCATTCCTTGACTTGTAGATGCATCACTCCAATCTCTGCCTTCTTCACATGGCATTCTCCTCTCTGTGCATGTCTGTGTGCAAATTTCCCCCTTATTAGAGTGCCAGTTATTGGATTAGGCCCACCCTAATCTAGTATGTTCTCATCTTAATTAGATTAAATTTGCAGACTCTAATTCCAAATAAGGTTACATATACAGGTACTGGGGGTTAGGACTCGAACATATCTTTATTGAGGATACAATTCAAACCATAATACCAAGATAAAGGTGTGTAGAAAAGACATGCAAATACTTGTCTCAGATTATTTCAAGTCTTCCCATCTAGAATCATGGTTGACCTCAATATGTAGAGCCCAAAAAACCCCACACATGAGATCCAGCTCTAAAAGTTAGTGGGGCAGGGCGCGGTGGCTCATGCCTGCAATCCCAGGACCTTGGGATGTTGAGGTGGGCGGATCACTTGAGGTCAAGAGTTCAAGGCTAACACGGTGAAACCCCATCTCTACTAAAAATATATAAATTAGCTGGTCATGGTGGCACATGCCTGTAGTCCCAGTTACTTGGGAGGCTGAGGTGGGAGAATTGCTGGGAGACAGTGAGCTGAGACCGTGACTTTGCACTCCACCCTGGGTGACAGAGCAAGACTGTCCAACCATGTCTCCCACCTCCAAACTAACAAACAAACAAACAAAACAAAAATAAAAGTTATTGGGAAACGAGTAGAAAGGATCCAGCAAATGGTGAGAAAGCCCACAGAGAATACCAGAAACTTGGGATGAGCAGAATATACAAGTGAAGAATGAAAATCCCCAAACAAAAACCCGTGGTAACAACTTGTGTGTCTGCGGCAGATTGCATAGTTGTCCTCAATTATTACCCTTCCTTGCATCCACACCCTTGCTGTAGTTTCATAAGAGTATATTTTCCAGCCTCTTGACTTTGACTACGAGACTTGCATAAGTCAATGGAGTGGAGATGAGGTGATAGGGTGTCAATTCCAAATCACACAAGACCTAAAGCATTTCTGATTCCCTCTTACGTCTCTGCTGTTGCCATAAAAACAAGTTTGCTGGTGCAAGAATAAAGAAACACATAGAGCAGAACTGCGTCAGTCTCTCAACAGGCCTGGAGTGAGGAGCACAGCCATCCTGGTGCAGTAGGCTGTAGCAGAGTCATTCATCACTGAGGATTCTCCAGGGACACCTGGGAGAATAAATGACTCCTGTCTTAAGACACCAAGTTTAAGGAAGCTTTGTTATATAACATTATCATGGCAAGAACTGATATAACAACCATAGCATGAAACTTCAGAAGTCTTAATTTCAGTTATCTAGAATGCTTACAATTTTTTTAAAGGACTAAAATAAATTAGACAATCTCGTACTTATACAAGAAGGTACGGATGTGGCAAATCAAGGGTTAATATTTCACACAACTGCAAGAGAATGTTAATTTTAGGGGATAAAATGCTGGGGAAGAAGAAAAATCAGTAGGGCATGTCCAGTTGGAAAAAGTGCTGAAAATTAAAACGAAAAAAAAGAAACTGAAGGTTTTAAAGATAGCTGTTTTAATCTCCTCGGTCTGCTATAACAAAATGCTGTACACCGGAGGGCTGCTTAAGCAATAGAAATTTATTTCTTACAGACCTGAAGGCTAGAAAGTCCAAGGTCAAAGTTCCAATAGGGTTCAGTTTTGGGGGAGCACTCTCTTCCCAGCTTGCTGATGACTCCCTTTCACTGTGTCCTCACATGGCAGAGAGAGAAGGAGATCTCTGGTACTTCTTTCTCTTTAATAAGAATACCAGTTCTATCAGGTCAGGTTTTCAGCCTTATGACCTCATTTCATTTTAATCATCTTCTTAAAGACCCTGTGTCCAATACAATCACATGGCTGGTTAGGGCTTTATCTTAAACTGTTTTCTGTTGCTTATACTAGAATATCCGAAACTAGGTAATTTATATTTAAAAAATTCTTACAGTTCTGGAAGCTAGGAAGTCCAAGGTTGAGAGGCTGAATCTGGTGAGGGTCTTCTTGATAGTGGGGACTCTCTGCACAGTCCCAAGGCAGTGCAGGGCATCACATCACAAGGAGGCTATGCCTACTAACTCAGGCATCTCTTCCTCTTCTTATAATGCCACCAGTCGTGCTCTGATGATAACCCTTTAATCCATTAATCCATAAACAGATTAATCCATTAATGAGGGCAGAGCCCTCATGACCAATTCACCTCATTAAGGCCCCACCTCTCAATTCTGTCACACTGAGGAATAAATTTCAACATAAGTTTAGAAGGGTACAATTATTCAAACTGTGGAAGGCTTCAACTTAGGAATTTTGAGGGAACGCAATTCAGTCCATAGCAATAACTTACATAGCACTCGTGGTCCTGAATTCTTAAGTAATAGAATGAAGAACAGAAATAACTAATAGTAATAATAGTTCCTTACATTGAGATGATATTTTATATTTTTCACTGTTTTATTTTCACAATAATTAATGTTCTTACCATAGCGGTATAGATAATTACTGCCCTTATTCTATAAATGAGGAAGCCAAAATATTTTACAAATGAGGAAAATGAGTGATTTGCTTAAAGGGTAAGACTGATGATGACTCTAGAGTGGAAACCTAAAAAGCCTGAGTACTCACCCCCAATGTCCTTTTATAACGATAGCTTTTAAAATCAGAGAATAGAAATTTGGCACCTAATATTACATAAGCCACTCCCATTCTGCAAATTAGATTTGAGAAGTTCTCCATTTTCCAGATAATTTCAAAATCCATCATTTTAGAGATGAGTGTACTGAGGTGGAAGAAGTTGGGTTGGCTTGTTCTAAGTCACATGTGATGAAATCTAGTTCCATCTTCCCAACCCAGAGCACCCAGCTTAGACACCATTAGCAGATATAAAGGTAACAGTAACTATTGCTAAACTATCAATTTTCACTTGTAAATTAGACACGATGACAAAGCATCTACTGAAGATTAGTAATGAGTTTGCATTCTAACAGAGACTGCAGGTTGACCAGTGCTAAAGTAAAGATACATTGAAGTGGCTGTGGGTATATAGAAGTGAGAATTACAAAAGTTATAAGACTAATTAAAATCTGCTCAAAATCAAAATTAAAGTCTAATTCCTTCCAAAATTAGAAAGTTACTCATTTAAATATATTAGCTATATGTTGTCCATTTCTTTCTTTTTACATTGGAAACCATTTTGTATGCTCTATGTACCAGGCATTGTGTTACAAGTTGTACAACAGTAGAAAACCAGAAGAAATGCTTAAATATAAATAGCAAGTTGTTGGCGGGGGGAACACAAACTATTGAAGAAAACTGAAGTGTGGGAAAAAAATCTGTAAGTATCTAATTTCAAGAATTGAAAAAAAATCTTCTTACAGAATATTCTCACCTGATCTTAGAGAAATTAGGTTCAGATATCTAAATGCACATATTTTCCACCCATGCCCTCATAACTAGGAAGCTATTGGATAATGTCCTCCCACAAAAGAAGAAATAACACAAAGGACAAGAGAAGGAAGATCCAAAAAGGAGAGGAAATGTGACACACAAGACCAGTGAACGAAGCCCAAAATGAAGCAAAGATGTGTCCCAGGAAGACAGGCCTACAGAAAATATCTGGATTGGAGCAAGAAGGCAGTAGCTCTGAGACAAGGGTTTTCATGGGGAAAAAGGGAAGGAATTATTAGGTTGTCTATTATGATATGCCACTTGGAGTAAATAAATCTTCCAAGAGGTATCATCATTCCCTCTTACTCATAGGGAGCACATTTCAAGACTGTAGTGGATGCCTAACCTATGGATAGTACTGAACCCTATATATACTGTGTTTTTCCTATACATACATGTCTATGATAAAGTTTAATTTCTAAATGAGGCACAAGAAAGGAAAAAAGCAATAACTAATAATAAAATAGAAGAATTATAACAATATGCCAGCATCACTGCTCTTGTACTTTGGGGCCATTGTAAATAGAATTAGGGTTACTTAAACACAAGCACTGAGTCAATCTGCTAAGTGAGATGGCTGCTAAGTGACTAATGAGCAAGTAGTATATACAGCGTGGATCCTCTAGACATGGGGATCATTCAAGACCCAGCTGGAATGGAGCGGGAGGGCGAGCAATTTCACCACACTACTCAGCACAGTGTGCAATTTAAAACTTATGAATTGTTTATTTCTGGGATTTTCCTCTTCATATTTGCAGATCGCAGTAGACCACGGTCACTGAAACCCTGGAAAGTGAAACTGTGAATAACTGGGGACTATCATATATTGTAGATCTGATGAAGTATTCTGAAAAATCATTAGGATAGATACATGGATAACTATGCCTGGTAAAATTGGCAATTTTTACTTCCAGGTAGAACAAATAAGTTCTAAAAGAAGGGACGTGCAATCAAAATTAATTAATTGGCTCAGCAGTGGGTAACATTTACTTAGGTAAAATATAAAGAGATGTTATTGATTAATTGTAAATGTTATGTAAGTATGTTATGAGTATGAGATAAATGTTTTTAAAGTACTTTATTAATTATACATTTCCATATAACAAAGTATCCAAAAATTTGTAGCCTAAAGCAGTTAAGTATTTATCTTCATACTTTTTTTCATTCAAAAGTTTGGAAGCAATTTAGCTGTATGAATGTCTCATGAAGCCACAGACCTGAGGCTGGCAGAGACTGTGGTCATCTGAAGACTTGACTGGGAACATGGCGACCATTTCTAAGCTCATTCACATGGTTGTTGGCAGGAAGCCTTGGCTACTCAGTGGCCACTGGAGAGATGCCCAGTTCCTCACTATGTAGGCCTCTCCTCATAACATGACTGCTAACCTCTCCTGGTGCAAATACTCCAAGAGAATGAACAAGAGAGAGACCACAATGGAAGCAACAGTGCCTTTTTATGACCTGGTCTGCAAAGTCCAACACTGTCACCTCTGCTTTCTTCCATTTGTTAGAAGCAAGTTACAAATTTCAGCCCCATTTAACAGGAGGAGGATTCAGCCTTCCTCATAATGAGTATTAGAGAATTTGTGGATATATCTTTAAATCCCCATAGAAATTTTTAAATCAATTTAAAGAGCACCAAAACAAAAACTTTAAATTTGATTAATCAAAAAGTAGTATAAGCATTTTATTTTAAAGTACAAAAATAATTGATATTAAAAACAACTGAAAGAAGTAAAAGTGATTGTCTTTGGAGAGGAAAATTGAGAAGGCAGGGAGAAAAGAGGTAGGAAGCTAGTTTTTACATTATTTTGCAGCCCTTTTGTAAGTATTTTTTAAATTAAAAACAAAGAAAGAGAAGATGGAAAATGAAAAAAAAAAAACTTTCTCACCATGTGTTTCAGCATTATTTAATGCCATATCTGTTTACCATTGAAAGTTTTCTTGTATAACACTTGCGTTACTTCTTCCATGCTGTGAGATTACAGACCTAAAGAAAGAAAGTAAAATGTTAATGCAATTCTTCTCCCCACCTGTCTTTCCTGAAAGAAAGACAAGGGAAGGGAAGGAAAAGAAAAGTAAGAGAATGAAAGAAAAGGGGAAGAAGCAAAGGAAGGGAGAAGAAAGGGGAAAAGGAAAGGACGTAGTTATATTCTTCTTCAAAGTCACCTTATCTGGCAGTACCTTTAATATTTTGTGAAATAAGAAAGCATTAACTAAATTTAAATAGAATCACCATACATCAATTATCCAGGAGCTTGATTCATATTTGTTGAGTGAATTAGTGAATTTCCAGAAACCTTAACCCACAAATGCTGTCAAGTTGTCGAATGTTATTGATTTTTCCCACAAGGATAGTAGATGAGAACAATTTCTATATTCCTGGGGAAAATCTTATCTGCAGGCTTTCTTGTTTTTATTTCAATTTGTGTACATTTTTATCTTTGTACCCATGGCACCAAATATTGCTTCAGAAATATAATTTTTGAAAAGAAGGTATCCAATACTAGGCTGTGCTCTAGGGCATGAAGCCATCATTTTCGCTCTAGGACAGATCTGGGTGGGATTGTCTCTCTGGTCACTGTGTCCTTGTGTCCTTGTTCAATTTACAGTGACCCAGGAGACCTACCTGGAAGCATGTTTTCTTGTTTCTTTCTCCTGTGTGGCCGCGACATTGTGAATATGTTAACTGAGTTTCCTGCACCATGATGTGCCACGGTGTTTGTATCAGTGAGGATGTAAATTCAGCCCCACTGAATGGCAGAAACGACCTAACATAGGTCAAACTAGTAAGAAGTTTTATTTTTCTCCTATAAAAAGTGGTAGGGAAATAGCCTACAATTGTCTCCCTTTTCCTTTCTGGTCTGCCATCTTAGGATGTGGCTTTCAGGCTCACTCTTGTTGCCTCAATGTTTGCAGACACTGGCTTCTCCTCTGGCATTGCTTCTGCATTCCTGCCTTAAGGAAGTGGAAAATTGAAGGCCAAATATGTGAGTCAGCCAAGCCTTTCCTCTTCTAAGCAGGTTTCTCAGAAGCCCCAAGCTATGAACACAGATTTGTTGCCTGACCACCCTTCAGTGTAAGGATGGCTGAAAAATGTAAGATTCCTTTTTCATTTTCAGTTTTTTTCTCTTTGCTTATTTCTTTTCTTTTCACCCAGACACATTGCTGCTTGTCCTAAACTATGTATATTGGTTATGACATGGTCAAGCCAGTGCAGCCACTGGAGGAAACAAAAATGAAGCTTGCAAGAAAGAAGTTGTTTAAGTCCACAGATCCCAGAGAGGGGGGGTCACCCTATGTTATGCAAGGCCACAAGGGACAGCACCAGTGTGGTCAGGGGACAAAGACAGGAGGCAGGGGGAAATCTAGGCGAGACAGTTTTTTGGGTTTCCATGAGAGAGGCAAGGCAGGGCAGGATAAACAGTTTAGGACTGACTAGTTTAAATAATGCCAGTGAGCTTCAGGACACTGTGGTGGTCTTTCGTTGGCTGGTACCTGGTCCTGCGATGATTTGGGGCAGGGAAAATCATGGCTTGATATGTGAAAGTAAGTTACATAAAGAAGTGGTTGGGGCTAAGAATTTGAGACTTTATGTATAAAAGATGTGCTCATGGCCGAGCTCCTTGATCTGTAAGAACCTGCTAGCCTTGGGAGAGCAATCTCTGGCTTTTAACATGTCAAAACATCATAAAATACAGAAAATAAAAACATTATTAATATACTGCTATGGCAAGTTGCTTGCAAAACAACAGCAATTATTTCTCTCCTTTTTCCCAGTCCCCTTGCAATATGACTTTGAACCTTCTCCCACTGAGAGGTGGCGTCTACTTCCTTACTCCTTAAGTCTGGGTTTGACTTGTAACTTGCTTTGGCAAGTTGAATGAAGAGGAAGTGATGCAGTGCCAATTCCTAGCCTAGGCCTCCAGGGGTAGGTGCTTGAATGCTTTGTATCACTCTCTCAGAACTGTACTGATTCCCCCATCCAGGCTATCCCACTGGATGGTGAGAGACACAGGGCCTGTCACCCCTGTCATGCAGCCAACAGCTAGCCAATCCCCAGAACTAGAGTTATCTAGTTGAAAAGCAAGTGATTGCAGACATATAAATGAGACTAGCTGAGACCAAAAGAACCACCCAACTGAGCCAAGCCCATATAGCTGACATACAGAATTATGAAAAACTTGTTTTAAGCTGCAAATTTTGTGACAAATTATAATGCATCAAAGGCTAACTGACACAATTGCCCTGTAAAAGTAGGGTTACATTAGTAAGGGAGAAGGTAAGAAAGGAAATTGATTAGGCAACTAGTGGAATCTGCCATGGGGTGAACCAATATTTCCCAACTCTGTGGTATTCTTGGGACTTAGTGGAACTGATGTCTTTTTTAATTAATTAATTAATTAACTAATTTTGTTAATGATTTAAATTTTTATCAGGATTGCAATCAAAGAGAGAGATGTTTACTGCAGCATTCCAGTCCAAGTAAATCAAGAAATAATGACAAAACAGAGTACGAGAAATTGACGCAATATTTTACAGGTTGAGATGGTGGGGAAATGTGTGCCGTGTGACTGCCCAGAACCCTACTCCAGAGCATCCTGTTTTGACTTGGCAAAGTAAGAGTAGGTAAGAGTTCCCAGCTGGGTGAGGCTAGAACTCCCTTTTCATTTCCCAGCTTGACTGCCAGGTATTCACTATCTGGGGGAGGCTGAGTCTCCAAGTGGAATTTCTTCAGTGGGTGAAGCTCCAGATGTTTGAGGAACTTAATTATGGGCAGATATCATTCAACAGTGTTCAGTTCTTAAGAATATAGGGCTATTCACCAGAAATGCATCACTCAGGAGCCTGTAGTTCCAGAAAATATTTATGGGGATTGCATATTGGTGGCCCAGTGGTCAAATGCAATCTGTATAAATGCTTTACTGAGACTCTACAGAGCTTTATACATCTTGAAATAATTTTCTATTTTAAAAATCAGAGTGTTTTCAAATACATATGTGGATGGTAGGGACTTTGTGAGAAATTCATGATGGTGTACTCACATCTCTACATTTTTAATTTATTTTTAAAAATTCAATAATATGGCTGGGTGCGGTGGCTCACTCCTGTAATCCCAGCACTTTAGGAGGCCGAGGTAGTGGATCATCTGAGGTCAGGAGTTCGAGAACAGCTTGACCAACATGGTGAAACCCTATCTTTAATAAAAATATAAAAATTAGCTGGGCATGGTGGCGGGCACCTGTAATCCCAGTTACTCAGGAGACTGCAGCAGGAGAATTGCTTGAACCTGGGAGGTGGAGGTTGCAGTGAGCTGAGATCTTGCCATTGTACTCCAGCCTGAGCAAAAAGAGTGAAATTCTGTCTCAAAAAAGAATTCAATAATGTGATAAATATTTAACTGTTATTGCTTTTTTCACTTTTTTTTAACTTTCAAAATTTTCATTTTACTGGCATAAGAACACTTGACATGAGATCCGTCCCCCTAACGAATTTTAATTATGCAATTCATTATTGTTGACTCTAGATATTTGGAGAGCATATTCTTAGAGCTTATTCAACTCATTTAACTGAAACTTCATGCCTGTTGATAATAACTCCTCCTTTCTCCTCCCCTCACCCCCTGGTAACTCCCATTCCAGTCTTTAATTTTATGAATTTGACAATTTTAGATGCCTCATACAGGTGGAATTATACAGTAGCTGTCTTTCTGTGACTGTCTTATTTCACTTAGTATAATATTCTAAAGATCCATGCACTTTACCATGATTTTAAAACAAAGCTGAGATAGTCAGATATTCAGGATGCATATCATCTGGGCACATGGAGGGCGTCTGTGCATGTGACAACCCTGTGTCTTTCTCGGCTTCTCACTCAATGGAACAACTGCAGCCAACATGGTGGTTTGGGCCATCATCAGGTTTAGATGTTTTCATTTTTACTTATATATTATTTAATTCATGCCAGGTAGGACTGATGGCTAGATAGGAGAATGAAGAAATGCTAATGTGGAAAATTAACAAGTTGCCTACAAATCTCATTAAATTGTCTTTAGCAGCCTGTGGGTTACAGTCATGTTGTCTGCTTCTTGGATAGCAGGGAGACCTTTCCATGGCTCTTCAGGAGCCAGTGGTAAAAAGGAAAAATATAGCAATGATTATTATATCCAATATGGCATATCATTTATTGAAATAAGCACTAACTATACTCATAGAATGTAATTTGGAAAGAAATACTCTTAAGTACGTGTCAGAAACCTTTTCTTGCATTTCCTCATTTTGAAACATGAGAAAATTGTACATATAAACCATTTTATGTCTTATGCAAATGTTACAATTCCAAATATCAGGTCATAAAATTTAGTATTTGTGGTACATACATTGAATGCTATGATATTAAATTTTATCAAGTACAGTTTTATGTATATTCATTGTGAAAACTAATTATGATATATCTTTGATTATCAACTTAAACAGTATGTCTCATATGAAATTAGAAAATTTAAAAGTATAACTTTATAGATTTTGTATAATTATTAACTACTTGAATACATACATATATCGTATAATATATTCATATATATAGACTATATATAGGTATATATGTATATGTATTGATACGTGTTGCGATTTTTTTCTCTCAGATTTCAGTCTTGAGTTCTCTCCCTCTTGCAGGTGGCTATAAACTCTAGCCCTTACGAGACTTCAGGTGATTTGGTCATGGATGTTTACAGTACGCCTTTCATGGGGTACCTTTTTATACTGGAGGATGGCCTAGTACCTAGGTGTCCCACCCATGAGCAGGTTTTCTCACAGGAAACTTGTTGATACTGGCAGATGCTCTTGTGGTTCTCCTCTGACCTGTGTCCACTTTATTTCTAGCAAGATACACTGTCTAGAAGAGCCCTGACCTGGAGAGACATGAGTTTCAGGTGTAGGGTTCAGGTGAGACACAGAGGAGGCAGCACCGGGGACACATGAACTCACAGAAGCAGTGCATTACAGTGTATCCCTAGAGGCCACCAGAGAAGAGGAGAGCCGTGGAGGGCAGGGGAACAGTCATGGTGTCACTGTGCTCAGACAGCAGGTAAGGAGCCCACGGGAGAGATACCTGTGGGCCTGAGCCTTAAAGGGTCCAGGGCATTGCCCAAGCAGCTTTCCCTCAGGCAGTTCTGATGGGTGGGTTTAGAGAAAGCCAACACGAGTCCCAAAAGGCCACACTGTGACTTGGGAAATGTCAGCATAGCATATGTGCACAGTCCATGTGGGATGGAAGGGCCAGTGGAGTGAGTCTGGTGGGTTGTATGTATCTGTATGTCCCATAAGGAGATGGTGTACCAGCAGGCAGGTGTATAGGACAGTTTTCTGGATCCACCGCATGGAGGAGGAGGCAGAGAGCTAGAAACTGTGTCAAAGATGACTAAGCCCTTCTTGTAGGAGATAGTTAGCCGTATACTCAAAATGGATGCCAAGGCAGGGCAAAATTACAAGTGTTCACTACAACATGTGTGTGTATAAGCTGGGTTGATGTATGAATGTGTTTCTCCAGGGCTGCTGGGCATCTTTCCAGATTTTGAGTCGCTTCTCTCATCCGTAAGCTTGACTATGCATCAGACTCTGGGCTTTGACAGAGGACAAGTTATCTGCAGCTTTAACCACAATGTCAGCAGAATCCAAACTGGCTGCCCCACTCTGGGTGTCTCAGTTTCTTCAGTCTGGGCATCCCAGCTGTTCCCATGTCTCCCAGCAATGTGTTTCTTCTTTGTTTCTGAAATGGCCTTTTCTTAGCAAGCCCTTTCATGTTGTGGACTCTTTGGGAGCTGCAGGTAAAATTAATTTGCCAGGAATGATTCTCATTGGAATTTATTTCCGAGAAGTCAACATCTGATCATTTTGGACCAATTCAATAGAGGAGCGCTGAAATTTTCAGAGACTAAGCAGGACAAAAAATAATGAAGGCCATCTTCTTGCTTTTTACCCGAGGGATGATGGAAGTCTGGAGTTTCAATCTACTTTGAAGTTCCCAGCCAGAGGGATAATTTAAATTAATTAATATAAAACAATAATGCTTTGTGCAGATGTGGTTGAGCCTGCATATAAGAAACTCCACATGCTTCATAATTAACTGCTTGTATTAATCTTCTGTCGTAATTCACAATGGGCCTGCTCTCTGAACATCTCCATCTGTAGCAGACCTGGTTTCTTTTCTTAGCAGTAGGTACTAGGGCAGAGAGAAGTTAAGTGGTTTCCTCAGCTTCCCACAGATTTGTAAAGAATAATTAACCAAGGGCCAACACTAGAACCTATTTTCAACTCACTTGACATAGCTATGTTTTCTGGGTGCACAGCTGAGATTTTCCAAATTACAATAAACATACCTTCTTCACGTCCTTACTGTGAGCTACTGAGCTGCTGGGAGTGATTACAAGTAGGTCTCTTCTTAAGGAGACTAGACTTTCACATAGAAAAACAACCTCATGCAGTTTTCACATTTTATTTCTGAATTGGATTTTATATCTCTCAAGGGACTAGACCATATTTCACTCTTCATTATTATTGCAAATCTATGTTGGGAGCACAGCTATTTATATATATTTGGAGCACACAAAAATTTATTGATGGAATTTATAGAGGACTAAGTTGATATATTCATTATTAAAGGAAAGAGCTTCTCATATTTGTGCATTGGAGTCATCTCGTAAGAATTCCAGAAGAACACGGGTATTATTTGTTCAAATCTGGACAGGTGTATGGTGGAGAATGGTTTAGGTAATGAAAGAAGCAGTCCCTTAGGGGCTGGGTGAAGACCAATATGTGAGAAAAAATGGAGCGGGGAGAGAAGGAACAGGAGAAGGGAGGACACATTTGATAACACAAGGTCCAAGTGAGGTGAGACACCTTCATCCCAATGGCATTGTTTGGAACATTCTATGATATAATCCAGACAAAGCCCTTTCCACGGTGTCTAATGCACAGTAAGCACTCAGGAAATATTTGCAGAGGATTTTCTATGGGGCAGGCACTCCACTCAGTGAGTTTTATGAAGCTCACATAATTTTTAGAACAATCCACGAGAGCGATGCTATTGTTACCACCAATTTACAGGTGAGGTAGCTGAGAAGAGAGAGTAAGTTACTTGCCCAAGGTTATGTAACCACTAGCCAGGAATCCATCATTTAGTTGCTAGAGTACTCTGCTTCTTTGTTAGCCCTTATCATTAGTTAATGTTAATTGGCTATTGTTATTAGCCATTATTATTATTTGTTAATAATACTTCATACTACTAATACTCCATATTACCACTCTGCACTATCTTCAAATGCCAGTTTTTATTACCATTCATAGAATTTTATTACGATTGTATGCTTTTTAAGAACCTAGGATCTGGTATTCAGGGTTCACATCTTTTTTATTATTTTTTTCTAACTGTGTAAGACTAAACTTAATCTTTCTCAACTGGTACTGTTATCTGAAAAATGGAATCATATTAGTATTGTGACCATTAGTGCATTTGACAGCTGTGTTTTTAACCCTCTCCTTCTGGGCACATGGTAGGATGGCACTTCTCAATCTTCTCTGAAAGTAGGAGGGCCATGTGACTCACATTTGGCCAGTGAAATGTGCATGGAAGAGATTGGTGTAACTTCCAAGCAGCTGTTTTAAGAGCACAGTGAACAATATCCTCTGTTCTGCTTTGGCAATCACGATAGAGGGTTGTCACCTGGGTCCTTGAGTTAACTATATTGAGCAGAGTCCTCAGATGATGCTGATGGGCATGTAGCATGATGACAAGTAAATCTCAGTTAGTTTAGCACTGAAATTTTGAGGTGTTTGTTCTTGTAGCATAATCTACTTGACATAACTAGATCTGTCTAGATCTAGATGCAGCCTAACACAGTCTGTCAGTCAGTCAGTCAGTCAGGACTGGTTAAGTTGTGCTGTAGTAACAAACAATCTTTTAATGACATTATGTAGCTTATGCTTTATATACATCAGGGGTTGACTGAGTGCTTTTCTTCCTATCATCCTCATTCAGGGACCTAGACTAGCAGAGGAGCTGCCATCTTGAAATTTTGTGATTGCCATGGCAAAGAGCGTGACAAATCATGCATGCTGTGAAAGCTTATGCCTGCAGTATTTGCAGGAACTTTTGCTTGCATCTTGAGAGCCCCCACCTAGCTACAAGAGTTCAGAGAACAGCAATCCCACCTCTATTTTATTTATTTATTTAAATATTTTTTTCAATTTCTTCTGGGGTACAAGTGGTTTTTGATTACATGGATGAATTGTACAGTGGTGAACTACCTCTACTTTAGGGAGCCAGAAGTACTTGGTGAATAGCAGTGATAAATTAAACCTCTTACGTCTTTTCTCTGAATCTACATCATTTAATATGCATATAATCTATATTACTCCTTTACATTTTGTATGTTTATATATAAATATCCTAGGTACAAAGAGCAATTTGTCAGCAATTGACATCTTAGTTCTAGGATTAAAAAAATATTTAACGAAATCTATCTAGATAGACTAGAATTTTCTTTGAGACCTCAACACCTTCTCTTAACTTGTATAGAAATTGTTCTTTTGGACGGAAGAAGAGATTATGATCTCCATGTTGTGCAATACTTAGTTATCACAGCCCTTTTGGAAAATACTAAGGCTTAAGGGCATTGAGAGGGACATCAGCACAACTTTTTTCTCTCCAGTTTTCACTTTTCTTCATTCTAGTTTAAAAAATCTTTATTGCGATTATGTTATAGTGTAAATCATAATTATTTTTTATATTTCTTATCGTGTATCCCTTATTACCATCCTGCAAACACATGACTATACAAATTATGAAATTTTCAAGATTAACTAATTGAGATTAAACTTGATTTCAAATCTAAACCTTATTTTTGTATGCTGTAACTTATTGATTATACAGGTCATATGGCTAATACTCATTTGATTTAAAAAATAGAATAAAAGTAGAACAGTGTCCCTGATACCATTACCATAATTTTTCATTTTGATAATAAGCCATCCAGTGTCTGAATGAGTTCCCATATGCAACCATTCATCTGGAACTTCCAATAATGTCACTGTGATTGCCTATACACAGAACTTTAAACCAGCTGAAGGCCAACCAGCTTGCTTGCATAGAAAATTAAATTCTTCTCCTTAGAACACACCAGGGACAAGCAGAATGTGAGGATCAATGCAAATTAATGGCATATTCCTTGATACAGATTAAAACAGACAGAAGAAATGTAGTCTCTCGGGTTTAATCACAGCCTTAGCAGCAACCAGACTTTAGTTCTCAGTTGCAACTCCAGTACTTTTTCTCTGAGATACAGATGCTGTTCAAGCAGCCACTGCTGCCCAGCAGTGAGAGAGGCATGTGTTTGATGGACTTCTATTGCATTGGGGTTAACAAAAGGGAATAGGACCTGTCAAACCAATATATTTGTCAAGGTCCCATAATATTTTTCAGATGTCAGTGACAGGAAAGCCTGTGTGTAGGTACTAAAAGTTTTGTGGCCAGAGTTCACCAATGATTTCATGTGTCTAGCCACTGAATACGTTTCCCTCTTGACTTTGCTGCTGAGAAGTTCAGAGTTGAGTCTGGACATGGTTTAAACATTTTTTTTTTGCAGAATTTAGACAATTTTGGGGTACTGTTCAGCCTTTGTTTTGCTTGACCTAACCTCATGCACTGCCTTTTGTTAATTATTTTAAGTTTTTTTATGAAACCAGGCAGGGAATAGATGAAATCATACATTAATTCATTGATATGCTGATAGCTAAATATCAGTCTTTAAAGTTACAGTGATGAGACCAAGGCTTACCAAAGTCCAAAATACCTCATAGCTGCAAGATATATAAGCCTCTAGAGATTGATGAGGTTGTTAAAATGGAATCCACTTGGATTGAATGGTGACCTATCTCAGAGCTGTTTTAAGCAGAAATGCATTCCTTTCTTAAGGAAATACTAGAAAATGTGAGCAAGCCCTAGAGAAAAAAGAAAAGGCCAACTGTTCTAGATAAAAAAACAAAAATAAACAAAAAGATTGGAATATAGAACACGTCTCAAACATCACCTTTGAAAGTGGAAGCTGGTGCTTCATTGTGAGGAGAAATGGAGAGCTGTTATCAGTATTAATGAACTCCTTATACTTCCCGGGTAAGCCTCAACTGCTTGGGTTCTGGTGTAGCATAACTAACTTAATGAATCAGCAGGGGTGGAAGACAGAGGTTGTGTTTCAGTGGTGTGGTCTGTGACAATCTGTAAGGTACACTATGGTAAGTCAGGAAATACAAGTTGTCTGCAGCTCCTAGGCATGTGGAGTTAAGCTCCTGAGGCTGGTGCTCTATCTGCCTAGTAATTTATTGGCGATGGTGAGCTCAGAAGGGAATCCAAAGGCACTTTGGACAGTGCTCTTTAGAAATTTAATTGAGCCAGAGGCTCTTGATTGGCAGCCAGTGTCTGTGTGGTGTATAGAACGGGAACATATTTTGAGTGGACCAAGTGGTTGTGGCTGGAACAAAGAGCGTGTGTGTGTGTGTGTGTGTGTGTGTGTGTGTGTGTGTTGTGTGTGTGCATGCATGCAAGTATAGGTTGGTGGAGCTCTGTACAGAGGTGGGGTTGTGACTGTGGAAGGAGGCAGGGCTGTGGCAGAATCCTTTGTGATGATACCCATGCATGTTTAGGGTTTGGGAAATGCCAGCGCAGCTCTTGGTCCAAGCATTTTTTAAAGAACTTTGCATATATTAACACTTTTTTAAGATTCATGCTATAGATACTATTATTATGCTCATTTTAAAGAAGGGAAAATTGAGACATAAAACACACGAATGACTTTCCCATGGTCACTCAACTTCTAAGTCTGAGAGCTCAGATTCAAACCCAGACAGTGGGACTGCAGACTTACCCACTGCTCCCCATAGAATTTTCTCTTGTGAATTCCTGGTGGAATGGCCCTGGTGCACCATGCATGGGCTGTCAAGATACACTCAGGAGTGGCAGAGTTGGGAAGATCTTCCAACAGCAGTCCTGGGCTACTTCACTCCTCTACCATCACCTAACATATAGGACCTATTTTATTTAGCTTGGATCTTAAACAGGATAAATTCCCTTTTCTAAAAAAACAATAAAATCATTTCGGGAGACTTAATGCCTTCATGTTCCAGCCAACTGGCCCGTGAGGATCACATTCCTTCACTTGTACATTTCAGGGAACAGAAACTGGGCCTTGATCTTTTCTTTTAAAGTTGACCCACTTTCTCTGCAGTGAGCATCTTGACAACAGGTGTGACTCCTTTTGTCAAGCTTCTAAATAATAGTAGGTTCCCTTTCATCCTGTTCTTAGGATAAAGCATCCCTTACTGGTCCTCAAAATGTACAATGCAGGGAAGAGCTCAAGTGATCCTCTGCAGGATAAAGTAAGTCTGCCTCTCTCAGTTAAAATTCAACAAAACATGGCACCCACTTCGTAGTTAAGCTCTCAGAAATTGGACTCATTAGAATCCCTAAGTACTGACACCACCACCAATTATCTCATGACTCTTTGAACCTTGCTTTTGTCACAAGAGATCATGACCAGACAAATGCCTCCTTGGAGGGGGAACATCCCTCTGTAATAACTTGCTGTAAAGACCATTAATAGTGAAACTTCTGCCTCTGATCTGCAATATGCTCCAATTACAGTTGACATGATATTGGAAGACAATCTGTTGCCAGATACCAATATTGAATACTGTAGCTCTGCTGTTTGAAAAGGGTAGAAGATAGAGAATGTTATTATTACCCAATAAAATATCTGTATTCTAATGTAAACAATTGAGGGTATATGTAAGAAGAAACAAAAAAGAAGGAAATAAGATGCCAGTGCCCCTAATTACTTCCTGGATTTTTTTTCTCCTTTTTTCCCTCACTCTTTTTCTTTTTCCTCAAACCACTCTAGATCTGTCCATTTTGTGTGTTTACTTTAAATTGTTTTTGTCTTAAGAGATTCAGGATCACAATTAGCATTTATAATGAAGATTTAAGGGATGTCAGTTATGTAGGAATTTTAATGGCAATTAAAATGTTATCAGGAAAAATTTAAATTCCAACTGAAGGAAAAGAAAAAGAAAAACAGTATCATTAAAAAATCGGCAGTGACATTTTAATGCTGGAAACAAAACTCTTTTCCAGATCTCACAGGTAATATTCTGTGCATGGTTAGACCTTTTAAAATAAATATCACGTTGGATGGGGACCCACCCACCTGCTTAGTGCAGACCAGGCAGCTTTTCAGAGGCTCCAGGCCACAATACTGGGCTCTCAGAAGAATGGTTTACATATGGCTCATGCCTGGAGGACTGTATCAGTTAGGGTTTAGCCAGGAAGAGAGAGATACTATGAGTAATACCAAATGAGGGCTTTATTATGGGAATTAGATCTTACTCATATGTGGCAAGAACTGGAAGTGCAGTTCTGGAGGGAGGAATTAGAGAACCAGATTAGCTACTAACTTGTCCCATTGCAGCACTGGTGTAGTGACATCAGAACTTGCAGGAACATTCTGTAGCCAAGGGCATCTGGCCATCAATGTGGGAGGATGGATAAAAGAAGGAGAGGCCTATGGGAAGCTGTTGCTGCTTTGAAGACCTCACTTTTGTGGGTCTAGAGCCCAGCATCTGGTGGGCATCTGGTGCTGGATGTGGGATACCATTGGCCGGCGGTTTCTGCAGGAAGAAAGAGGAGTGGGACAAGAAGCAGAGGAGATGTGGACAAACTGGGCCTGCCAGACACTTCTGCTGTGTTCACTGCAGCTCTTTAAGGAGTAATGACTTCTGTTTCACTTCCTTCTTCCAAATCCCATGCATGTTCTTCATTTGGCCAACTCTAACTGAGATCAAATAAAGAATTCTGGGGAACATACTTCGTAGGATAAGCCTAGTTGATATAACGCAATCCAGTACCCTAACAATACAATAGCTTATTTATGTCAAGGATTTTGGTTGTTTATTTTTAAACACTTACTGAGCACTCACCACTATTCTAAACATTCCCATAAAAAGTGTGTTTTTGACCTTTAAGGAGCTCACAGTCTAGTTAGCAAAGAGAGAGATGTGAATAAAACAAAAAAAAAAATCGATGAATTCAAGGTGATAAATGCAGTATTTCAAATATGAAAAAATATATATTTAGAAATAACAAGGAAGAGACTTTATCTAAGGCAGTCATAGAAGGCTCTTGTTGACCATAAAATGACAGTTAATAAAATCCAGCAATTCAGCTCCTAGGCATCTAACCTAGAGAAATTAGAACATGTCCTCACCAAGACAGATATCGCAGCATTTTGTTTATTATTAGTTTTTATTTAAAAACCTTTTATTTTAGGTTCGAGGGTACATGTGCAGGTTTTTACGTAGGTAAACTCGTGTCATGAGGGTTTGTTGTACAGATTATTTCATCACCCCAGTATTAAGCCTAGTACCCAATAATTACCTTTTCTGCTCCCCTCCTTCCTCTCACCCTCCACCCTCAAGTAGACTCTAAGGTCTGTTGTTCCCTTCTTTGTGTTCATGAGTTCCCATCATTTAGCTCTCACTTGGGTTTTCTGTTCCTGCATTAGTTTGCTAAAGATAATAGCCTACAGCTCCATTCATGTTCCAGCAAAACACATGATCTCGTTCTTTTTTTATGGCTGCATAGTATTTCCTGGTGTAAATGTACCACATTTTCTTCATCTAATATGTCATTGATGGGTATGTAGGTTGATTCCATGTCATTGCTATAGTGAATAGTGTTGCAATGAACATTCACGTGCATGTGTTGTTATATTAATTTATATTCCCCTGTGCGTATACCTACTAAAGGGATGCTGGATCAAATGGTAGTTCTGCTTTTAGCTTTCTGAGAATTGCCATGCTGCTTTTCACAATGGTCTAACTAATTTACACTTCTACCAACAGTTTATCGGTGTTTATTTTTCTCTGCACTCTCACCAGCATCTGTTATTTTTTGGCTTTTTAATAATATCCATTTTGACTGGTATGAGATGGTGTCTCACTGTGGTTTTGATTTGCATTTCTATAATGATTGGTGATATTGAGCTTTTTTTTCCATAGGCTTATTGGCCACATGTATGTCTTCTTTTGAGAAGTTCATGTCTTTTGCCCACTTTTTAAGGAAACTATTTTTCTCTTGTAAATTTGTTTAAGCTCCCTATAGATGCTGGATATTAGTCCTTTGTCAAATGCATAGTTTGCAAATATTTTCATCCATTCTGTAGGTTGTCTATTTACTCTTTGATAGTTTCTTTTGCTGTACAGAAGCTCTTATGTTTAATTATATCCCACTTGTAAATGTTTGCTTTTGTTAGAATTGCTTTTGGTGTCTTTGTCATGAAATCTTTCCTTGTTCCTGTATCCAGGATGATATTGCTTTGGTTGTCTTCAAGGGTTTTTATAGTGTTGAGTTTTACATTTAAGTCTTTAATCCATCTTGAGTTGAGTTTTGTATATGGTATAAGGAAGGAGTCCAACTTAAATCTTCTGCATATGTCCAGCTAGTTATCCCAGCAGCATTTATTAACTAGGGATTCTTTTCTCCATTGCTTGTTTTTGTCAGTTTTTTTGAAGATCAGATAGTTGTAAGTTTGTGGTCTCATTTCTGCACTTTCTATGCTGTTCCATGGGTCTATGTGTCTGTTTTTGTACCAGTGCCACACTGTTTTGTTTACTGTCATCCTGTAGTATAGTTTGAAGTCAAGTAATGTGATGCCTTCAGCTTTGTTCTTTTTGGTTATCATTGCCTTGGCAATTCTGGCTCATTTTTTGTTCCAGAAACATTTTAAAATAGTTTTTTTCTAGTTCCGTGGATAATGTCATTGGTAGTTTGATAGGAATAGCATTGAATCTGTAAATTGCTTTGGGCAGTATGGCCATTTTAATGATATTGGTTTTTCCTATCCATGAGCATGGGATGTTTTTTCATTTGTTTGTGTTGTCTCTGATTTCTTTGAGCAGTGCTTTGTAATTCTTATTGTAAAGATTTTTCACTTCTTTGATTAGCTGTATTCCTAGGTATTTTATTCTTTTTGTGGCAATTGTGAATGGGATTGCCTTTCTGCTTTGGTTCTCGGCTTGGGTGTTGTTGGTGTATAGGAATGCTTACGATTTTTGCACATTGATTTTTTATCCTGAAACTTTGCTGAATTTGTTTATCAGCTGAAGGAGCTTTTGGGCTGAGATTATGGGGTTTTCTCGACATAGAATCTTGTCATCTACAAACAGAGAGAGTTTGAATTCCTCTCTTCCTATTTGGATGTGTTTTATTTCCTTTTCTTGCCTGATTCCTCTGGTCAGGACTTCCAATACTAGGTTGAACAGGAGTGGTAAGAGGGGACATCCTTGTCTTGTGTCAGTTTGCAAGGGAAATGCTTCTAGCTTTTGCCCATTTAGTATAATATTGGCTGTGGGTTTGTCATATGTGCCTCTTATTATTTTGAGACATATTACTTCAATACCTAGTTTATTGAGAGTTTTCAACATGAAAGGGGGTTGAATTTTATCAAAAGTTTTTTCTGAGTCTATTAAGATAATCGTGTGGTTTTTGTCTTTCGTTCTGTTTATGTGATGAATCACATTTATTGATTTGCATATGTTGAATGAACTTTGCATCCCAGGGATGAAGCCTACTTGATTATGGTGGATTCACTTTTTTTTTTTTTTTTTGAGACGGAGTCTCGCTCTGTCGCCCAGGCTGGAGTGCAGTGGCCAGATCTCAGCTCACTGCAAGCTCCACCTCCTGGGTTTACGCCATTCTCCTGCCTCAGCCTCCCGAGTAGCTGGGACTACAGGCGCCCGCCACCTCGCCCGGCTAAGTTTTTGTATTTTTTTTAGTAGAGACGGGGTTTCACCGTGTCAGCCGGGATGGTCTCAATCTCCTGACCTCGTGATCCGCCCGTCTCGGCCTCCCAAAGTGCTGGGATTACAGGCTTGAGCCACCGCGCCCGGCCTGGATTCACTTTTTGATGTGCTTATAGCAGCATTTCAATTAATAATCCCAAACTAGAAACAGTCCAATGTTCATCAACTTGTGATTGGATAAACACACTTTAGTACATTCATAAAATGGAATATTATGTAGTAATGAAAAAGAACAAACCACTGAAACACATAACAATATAAATGAATCTCAAAACATTACACTAAGTGATAAATGCCAGAAATACTAAAAGCATATTTGTGCTTGCCTTGGTTGAAGATAGGGGCATGGATTGATTGCAAACAGAAATGAGGCAACTTCAAGGTTGATAAAAGTGTTCTACACAACTGAATATATTTACCAGAAATCATCAAACTGTATACTTTCAATGTGTGAATTGTATGTTGTGTCAGTTAGACCTCAACAAAGTTGTTAAAAGCATTGCTGTTTTATCACTTGGGCATGGCAGTTTTTAACCCTAAGGTGATAAATATATCCCAAGTACATGTATGCATGTGAATTCTACAAAGGTCAGTTTTGCTCATCAGAGACCCATTATGTTAGGCTAATGCTAGCAGTTATAACTGATACATTCAATATCTCCAAGAGTTAAAATAATAGAAATGTATTCTTACTGCTATTAGTCTATAACGAACACTTCCCATTTGGCAGGCAGCCCTCCATCACGTACTTTTTCAGGGACCCAAGCTTTTCCTATTTTGTGACTTTTATATTTCCAAAGTACTTTCTAAGATTGTGCTGTTCATCAGCATCAAACCAAGGCAAGATAAAGAGAGCATGAAGGAACACATGTGGTGGTGGTAGTGTGGTTTAAAGGCCAGGTCTGGAAGTGATAGGCTTCATTTCTATTCTCATTCCATTGACTAAGACTCTATCATTTGGCCATATGTAAAGGCAAGGAATGCTGGGAATATCATCTAGCAGTGTGCTCAGGACAGAGAGAAGACAGGTTTAATGAGATGCTGACTGGGTTCAACCATATCAGCTGTACCTATTTCCCTTCTCATCTCTTTTTACTTGCCCATTTGAGGTTTGCGACTGATACACAGAGACACACTGGGCAGATAAGGATGCTATTTCCAGTGATTAACTGATTTTAAAGAGAGAGTCCTTCCTGACATTACTGGCCCTGAGCATCAGACGATGTTGTTTTTGTTGCATCATTATGAACTGCACTTATCTTTGTCTAGAATGTGCAGCAGAATTCACAGAGGGGGACTGCACTGATATTTGAACTGTTCTATAGTTATACATCAAACTGTGGCAGCGATCACAAATATCATCCCTCCATGACACTTATTTTTCCTTGTGGACTTGGAAATTTGTGGATTAGGTCTGACTGGCGAAAGTGAGTGTGCTTAGCCTTTGAAGGAGCCTATTTCCAGTGATGGGGCAGGCTTCATGATGGCAGAATTTGGCTCATTACCTGTAATGACTTTTGTGACTTAACAATCTGAGCAAAGTCCCTATCTGAGCAAAGTGATGGCTGCTATTTAGAGAACAGATCGATGCAACCACATATGACATCAATATTCTAGCTAATTAGAGTTTTCCACTCAGAGACCACTGGTAGAAGTCATAAAAACAATGGTGCCTTTTTTGTTGACAGACCCTAACCTATTTCATGCTCAGCTCTACTAATTCCCTGCCTCATAAAGAAATTATTTAAGAGGGTTTATTAAAGCTTTCAGCGTGTTCATAAAATAGTCCTAGGGTGGCAGGAAGAGGGTATTGATGGATTGTCCATTATCAGCTGTGCGTGAGATCTGGAGAAAGGGCTGATGCTTGTTGCTTCTCATGATGGAAGACCAGAAGTGCTTAATTACACTGAAGCACTATTATCCCAGCAGCAATTCTGTTATCACTATAAACACTTGAAATCTTTAGGATGAACTGCTCTGACTCAATAGTGGTAATTGACTGGAAAGGAGCATTTAAAAAGTTCTGCTTGTACCTTTCACTTGTCTTGGGAACTCAAGTGTTCCTGCCTAGAACCTTCCAATGCCGTCTCAGCACACAAAGAGTGT
The DNA here is from genome assembly GCF_043159975.1 of Macaca nemestrina. Taxonomy (NCBI): domain Eukaryota; kingdom Metazoa; phylum Chordata; class Mammalia; order Primates; family Cercopithecidae; genus Macaca; species Macaca nemestrina. The sequence goes on from NC_092139.1 coordinate 45,825,993, forward strand.
CCCGCCTCAGCCTCATGGGGTCCAGCCCCACTCACCTCTCCAGAATCATCTCCATCTACCCTGCACTTGTGGCATCCCTACCATCCTGGCCTTTTCTGTTTCTCAAACAAACCAAGGGTACTTTGCCCTGGCAGATTTTCTATTTACTGTTCTCTCCATTTGGAGTCTCTCTTTCCCTAGCTCTTCACAAGGCTAGCTCTTTTTCACCTCTAAGTTTTCAGCTGAAATATCACCTCCTCTAGGAGGCCTTCCTTTACTATTCAATCTAACATTATCCATTCCTCTTCCCCATCATCTGATTCTATTTTCTTCATAACATTTTATCATCATAATACTTCCTTAATTTATCCGGATGCTTATTGTCTGTGTCTCCTAATAGAATATTAGTCCCATCAGGGCAGAAGTCTTTTTATCTATCTTGTCATTAATTTTAGTACCCAGAACTGTGATGCTTGAATAGCTGTGTGAAAATAAGCAAAGGCCACTTAAACGAGAGCAAGTGAGGGCTACTTATTCAGAGCTTGTTCTGGCAAGAGAATCAACATCATTTGCATTTGGCAGACTCAAAGGTAGGTAGAGGAGTGGGAAAGCTCTGGAGTTAGAAAAAAGGGAAGGCTTCAGGTGTGCACTGACTGGAGACTGTTGGCATGAGGAAGCTGGAGGTGAGCTAAATAGATGTGGGATATCCTACAGAATGGGTTACAGGGGTGTATGTGGCTTTCTCCAGTTGTTTTCACATTGGAAGCAGAGGCCAAATTTAGGGAGGCTGACAGTTATTAGTCAAGTCCTGGCCATTTTGAGCCAATTGCTACAGAGGTTGTGGTTTGGCTTCTAGCGCCAGTTGCTTCAGGTTGTGGGTAAGAGTTCTATTTTTACACACAGCCTGGCCATTGTCCTTTCGTATATTCAGTCTCTCAGAAGCAACTCAATACACATTTGTTACTTTAAGGTCTTTTCTGCTTTGATTTTGCATCTGGCATGCATTTTTCTACTCATTCTTCATATTTTTCTTCTATCCTTGTTTTACAGAACATCTTCTTTCTTTAGGGCCTTATCTTTGGACAGGTAATTTATCTCAAATGACGTTTCATTCACTGGGATCACACAACCATCATGCTTATACTACACATTGTTCTAATGGGATGTATACATAGGCCTTAACCTGTCTCCAGGCTCAATATTCCTAGTTCTTCCTGCTTATTACAAATCCAGGATTTCCTTTTCAACATCTACCTCTATTATTTTTCAGTCGTATCCCACCACCTCCACTAAATTCTTACTTTCCCACTATGCATGGAGTCTCTTTCTTTCTTTGTTGGGACCACACACAGCATTGAGTCTTTTCTGTAATGTTCAGATCACATCACTGCATTTGGTCTCTTCCATAATACAATATTGTTACTTCATTTCTTGCTTCTATCTCAGCAGTTATCACTGAGATGCCCCAGATTGTGGGCTACTCCAAGCACCAACATAATTATTTCCTTGTACCTCTCTTACCACCCAAAACAAAACTGTCCTTTAAGGGGGAGAAATGGAAGTTTGTCATACTTGTTCACTAAATTTCTTTTAATTCCTGTGATGTTACAATTCCCTCTTAGACAAAGACACAGTTAGAGGCCTTCTTCTCACTCACCTAAGACTTCCTTACCCACAGGTCTTCCCTTTTATAGCTGAGTTGAAACAGAACTAAGTAAAAGACTCTCTATACTCTTAGAAAGCAAAAGCTTTAAAGAAAAGAAATGAAAAAAAAAAAAAAAAAACTGTGCCAGAAGGGCTTAGAGCTCCCCACAATACTTTTTACCTCCTAGGTTTAAATGGCTTATTGTCCTGGTTGGCCAATTATCTAAGTGCCATTTAGTCATAATTACCTTGATGAAAACTGTATTTATGCTCTCATTTTTCCTCTTTTGAGTGTGAAAACTTGGAGGACAGGAATCGAGTATGACATGGTTTATTTATAGAGCCAGATCAAGACTGGCTCACTGTGGGCACTTAAATGCTATTGATAAATAATGCATACAGTGGAACTCTGGTTTGGAATTGGATTAAACCTCGAGTTCAAGCGTGTTCTCCCTCTGGTTATATCTGCTTCATATCCTAGCAAAATGCATCAGTGAAGTTCAATATCAGTAACTAGAGGAGTGAGAAACCAGCCCCAAAGAACTAAAATTTTTGCACTCTGAGCTATTGAGAATCTTTGTCCTAGAAACATAAATTTTCAGCTTGCTACAATGCTTTTGTTGCAGACACAGCATTGCCTTCTTCCAACTGAATGAGGAATGCAAAATTGGCTTCATAGAATAGGCTGATAATTGCATTCTAAGCATCGTGTGTGCAATTTTTTAGCTTGTAGTTCGGTTACAGCCACATGTGAGACAGACTGCCAAAAAGATGTGATAATCCTTACCCTCGATGAACTTATAGTTTATTAGAAGTGATGAGAAATAGACACATAGCCATAATTAAAAATACTGAGAAAATAAGCTATCAAATATACAACAGTGTGGTCCTACAGATAGATGTAGGACATCAACATCCACTTGGGATAAATTGCAAAGGACTTTAGGAAGGACATAGCACTTGTTAAAAGTATTAGAGAACTGAAAGAAAACTATAGGTAATATTAGAGATGACCTTTCAGATATAACAGGGTGAATAAAGCACTGAGGAAAAAGCAGGATTTTGAGGAAGAGAAAAACAATTAATATATAGCTCCTTGATTAGCAGCATTAGTATTATCGGGAAATTGCTAGAAACAACTCATTCTTGGGTCCAGCCTTGACTTCTAAATCAGAATCTCTGGGTCTGAGGCCATAAGTCTGTGTTTTAGTAAGGACTCCAGATAATTTGATGCATACTAAACTTTGGGACACCCTGCTCTGAGAATAGGCAGAGAGCCAAATCTAAGCTTGCAGGAACGGATATGAGGTTGCATTTTATTTTCCCCTCCTGCTTCCTCTTAGAACTGCTCCATCAGGTTTACCTTTGACCTGTTCTTCCAATAATTCCTTCAGAAGAGTTTAGAAATTTGGCTAAGTCCCCTTCATTCTGAAAATGCTTTTTCTTGAGGCCACATTTCCTTCTAGTTCTTCTATCCAAACACTTCCCCCTTATCAGCTAACTTAAGCCACTGAGTCTGGGCTTCTTTTTCACTCCTCTTTGAAAAGCCCACTTGCTAACGCCACTGGACATCTCCTGATGCTAAGACTATGTTACCCCTTACTTACCACCCCTTGCTTTTGCTACATATAACACTATGCATTGTCCTCTTCTTCTGGAAACGTAATGCCTCTTTGGTGTTTGCAGCCCATACATCCCTAGTTGTCCTGGACGATTTGACTTATTTTTTACTTCCAGTTTAAGATCTCTCTGCCTTCTGTTTGTACTTGGTGTTTCTTGGTCTTCTGTCCTGAGTTCACTACTCTTCTCATTGCTTCTTCTCCAATGGTTTTATTCATTCTCATGGGTTCAAGCATTTTCTATGTGTTGGTGACCCACAAGATTGTATCTAGCCTTGACTGTTTTCCTAGACTTTAGAGTCATATGTTCAACTTCTTGCTAAATATGTCTCCCTGATGCCAAGAAGAATATCAAAATCATTCTGCCTAAAACTGTACTCCTCTTTCCCCTCCAATTGGTCTCTACTCCTGTAGGCCCTTTTGTAATTCTTGGAACTAATTACATGCCAACCTAGAAGCCTTCTCTAGACAAACATCAAGGATTTTAATAAACCCTGAATATCGTCTTGTTTTTTAATTCAACCCCCAATTTCCATCTGTGATACTCTTGCATGAATTCAGGCTGCCATTATTTATAATAAGGAACACTTTCACAGCCTACTTCCTGTTCTTTAATTTTTCTTGCTTCCTTAAATTCTGTATTTCCAACCACCTTCCCAGTGGTCTATAACATTATCATTCCATCCTCTGCTTCAATCCTACTAAAGGTTACTTCCTTACATAAGAAAGAATCTATGGCCTGCCTTTACTTACCTTTTACTTCTTGTCTCTCACCACTCACTAGCTTACCATTTATGACTTAGCAATATTCATCATATATAAAATGCTTCTTGTTTCCCTGCCTATGTTTGTGTTATCCATTCTATCAGGGTATATTCTTTCTGTGAGTAACTCCTACTCAGCCCTGGAGATTCAGCTTGGGTGTAGCATCTTCCAGGAAGACTCAGACTGAGTCAAGTGCCTGGCTTTGTGCTTTTGTACCATTCTGTGTATAGGATCAACATGGTGCTTAGTCCTCTGTACTGCTGGCATCATTTCCTGTGCTCGTCTTCTCTGGATTGCAAGATCCTCAGTGCTTTCATTTTCTGCAGTTACTGTAATGCTCTTTATTGATCTTTATTTTAATCATGTGAATTAAATTTTCCATTTCCATTTATTCTTAAATTTTATTTTAGCCAAACTTTCTTGAATCTATTTTGATCCCCCTCATTGATAATTGTCCTTATTTTCTCAGTTTCAGTTCACTGATTACTTGCCTTCTTTCATGGAAAGTAATGAAGATATATACCCCAAAATTTGTGGTGAATTCTAGAATCATTTTCATATATGCATATATTTTTATGAAACTGTTTTCCCTTTAATCCCATACATTAAAGGGAAAACAGAAAGGGAAAACAGTTGATATTGCATGAGGAGGTCAAATGGTTTCCAATTAAAATGAGGATTGACTAGCTTTATGGCCTACCTTTTCCTTCTGGCATCAAACAAAGCCAGAGATAGATTCAGACACTCTTCTGCCTTTCCCAATTTACTTCCCTCCACTCTCACAACCAAAATCGTTCATCCTGAAGGTCCTCGGTCAGGGTTCTTTCCATTTCTACCCTGTCTTCCAAGGCTTACCCTTATATAACTAAACATTTCAGGACACAACCTGTCTCTAAGCCTCCCACTCTACCTTCTGCCACAGTGCATGCTGGAAGCCACAGTTTCCTAAGGATGAAGTAAAAAAGACGCAGGTGGGGCCCAAGGTGGAAGGAGGACCCTCAGGGTAGCTCAGGGCATGACTTCTTAGCTTTTGGGACATGGCGTTCCATCTTTCAGAATCGTGCAGCCCCTTCATCTAGGAGGTAATACGAAGAGTGAGAATGAATAAGTCTTTTTCTGTCTTCCCTCGGCCTATTTTGAACTTGCTCTGAGTATAGAGCAAGTATTGTGTAGTCTAAAAATAAAGTCCGTAACCCAACCCATTTTGGTTGTAGTTAGTAGAAATTCCCTTCCCACACGGCATCTGGTCTTCTCTTAACTTTTGTTTGCATTGTTATTTCCAATGTTGTCTTTTTCTTTAACTTGTTTATATTTGTGCATATTTTAATAAAAGATAGAAAAATATATGGCAGGCTCAGTTACTTTGCTACTATTTAATCTAGAAATCATGTGTATATATTCTAAGGAAAAGCTTCATAGAGAACAATTTTTAATTAAATGCATTTGGACAGGCTCCTTTTTGATTGAATTTCACTATCAGGAAACACTGAGAGAACCAAGTCACAGGGCTTCACCCTCCTGCCAAAGAGCTGTGCTTCAAATCTTCTCGTATAAGCAAGCTATTCTTCTGCTTGTAGTTTATTTATACCTGTGAATATCTGGATATTTTAGTAGCAGTCATGGTGGACAGAAATTTGTTGCACCCTGGAAATGTAGTGTGGTTTAGTGCTTAGGCATGTCAGCTCTGCAGTCAGACAGCCTGGGTTCAAAAAGCTCCATCATGCAATGAATGTGTTTCTGTTCTAGTTTTTGAATCACTCTGTGTATAGTTTCCCCAACTATGAAGATGGAAGCAATACATAAACTATCTTCAACTCCTTAATACAGTGATGATTTAATACAGGTATTGTAAGTAATCAATACAGTGAAATCCTGAGAGGATCATCTGATGTTATAGATTTGCAGCATATGTTCTTTGTTGTTATTAAGAGAAAGATGGTTTTCTAACACATTTTAAAACATATACAACTTAAAAATTTAAAACTAATTAAATAATTTTTATCTAGAATGCTTTCTCTAGTCATCTTTCTACCTTCTTTGTATAATTCCATTGAAATTGTTTCAAAAGGAGCTTACTCATTTTCCTTACAATTTGATATTTGTCAGTGTTGCCTTTTCCTCAATCTCAAGTGACAGGGAGGAGCTGTTTAGCTTTGCCTTGCTCCTCTCTCTGCCACGCTGTGGGAATAATGTGACTGACTGTAAAGTTTTCATAAAATTGCTCACTGTCACTCCTGGGACACCCACAGTAATGATTAACCCAGCATGAATGGTGCATTGTCACATACTCTGATGAGATGTGTGCAAAACTTTAAAAATAACTCACTTCCTCTTCTCTAGCCAATGCTCCCATTAGGCAAAGAAGAGCCCAGAAACTGCTGAAAAGTGAGGGGGGCAGGAATATTTGGAACCTGCTCTGCTATTTTAAAGTTTAACATCTTCTCCTCAGGTTTGTATTTCAAAGCATGGCCATCCAACTATGTGGCACTGAAAAACACAGCTGCCGGAGTCTGGTGGGTGGCAGGGGTGGTGACTCATTATACATCTCTGGGATCACTGGTCAGTGAAAATGATTTACCTTAGAACCTGGGGGAAGAACAAACCCCAGAGTCCTGCTCTCATATACTAAACATGACATTAAATAGATTTGGTAGTAGGGTTACCAATTGACCTCAGTTGATTGGGACTATTCTGGTTTTAGCACTAAAAGTCCCACTTCCTGGGAACCCCCTTAGTCCAGAGTAAACAGAACAGATGGTCATTCTGCCAGGAATGAAGCTACAGCTTTACCATTTAGAAGCAGGTATATGAACTTGGATAAGCCACATGGCCTAATTCCTCAGGCCTAATTCCTCTTTTATAATGTGGAAATAATAATATCTGCTTAGCAATATTATGAGAATCAAATGCAATATTGTCCATTAAGGTGTTCTGTGTCCAGTGACATACTATGCCAATGTCAGCAGATGCAATCATTGAGGATGTCTTTCCTCTGAGCCACAAAGGACTACCCGGAGAAATCCAGGATGGACATGGTTAGACAGGCTTAAAGCCTGTATCTCGAAGACTTCTCCAAAGCAACCGTGAGCATGACTCCACAAGCAATTGTCTCAAAGTTGGCAGAAGAATTCAAAAGGAGTTTAGAGGTCGGGGAGAAAGAAAGTGTGGTGTCACAAAGATCCATTGCATGAGATCCTGATGACTCCAAATTTTACTCAATTCTTGCAGTGTGCTGAGGGCATAGGTGCCCACCCAAACCTTTGTATGTGGACTGGAGTAGCCTGGATTTTCTCTGGGAACCTGCTATTCTTATATGTAAAATGAAAGACCATTTTACATACACTCGGTTGTCTCTCCACCCTTCCAGCTGTAAAGCTATACATACCAATGGCTTTCAGGTATTAGCAATTGAGGGAGATGGAGGTTGTCTCCTCAACTCAGTTGCTTTCTTAGGTGTCCGGCCATTGTCTTTTTCACTTGGTTACATATTTCTTTCATTTTTTACCTTGCTCTCTTCTTACCTCCTTTGTGTATGTTTTGCTCTTATTTCCCTGTTTGCTCTGAGAATATTATATTCCATGAAGGATGCGCAATTCACCTGTCTTGTTGACTGTCATCTCTCACAACCAGCCTGGGAGGTGCCCAGCCAATATGTGTTAAATGAAAGAGTGGACTGGACGTTAAATCTGTTAGATCTGTTATATTCTACAGATCACAAGTCACACCAGCTTTATGTTCTTTAAATAAATAAATAAATAATGATCGAGTACATTAAATGACCCAAGTATGAGTAATTAAGTTAGAGATTACACAAACTTTATGCCTGTGATATTTTATTTTCTTTCACAATCAATCTTTGGTTAAAGTTAATAATGAGGAGGGCAAGGATCTGAACCATACAGTTCTTAGACACCTTTAATGTAAGTATGTTTCTGACTTTTAGATATGAGAACAGTGGATTATAGCTTAAAGAGGAGATAGCTTATTGAAAATTTAAGGTAATCAGCAAAACTTTTCAAACAATTACCTCAACTGTTAGCTACCACTTACCCTGAAACTCTTCTTTCTCTTCATCTCACAGATTGTGCATATCATCTAAAGTAAAAGATGGTAATGCATTCACAGTGCGAATGTGGCGAATTCTAGTTATTTGATGGCGGTAAATTGCCTGAGATGATCTCCTCTTCCTTCTATCTCTCTCTCCCAAATCAGCCATGGGATGTTGACTGGCATTAAAATAAGAAAAACAACAGGGCAGGCAAGAAAGGGGATAAGGAAGAAAAGGGAGGGTGTGTATAACTCAGATTAGGTCTGCTCCCACTATATGATTTGCAGCAGATGTTATCTGTTCAACTCGAACAGCTGATCCTTGATTTAAAGATAATTTGTTTATTATAATACTAAATGGAGCCCATAAATCTCTATTACAGGCTGATGAGAACTGAAGAAAATAGTGTATGCTGAAAGCACCAAACAGATCAAATTTTTCCTAGCTTCATTCTCTCCTGTAATCTCAAACACTGATAAGCAATATTGACATTTTCACAGAGGCTTATAAGCAATAAGCAGTTTGAGTTTTATATAGTAAATGTGTCTTGAGTTACATTTTCAAGTGGAAGTTGGGCTTAGCTTTGGTAATCTATCCAAGCAATATGTTTTGGTGCTGGCTGAGTCTTGTCCTGAAAGTCTGCGCTATTTCAAGCTTCTTGTGTACATTCAACTCCCCTGGGTTCACGTTCTCAGGGAGAAAATTGGATGCACGAAGAATGGAGTTTGCATAAGGCCCTTGTAAGCCTGATTACGGGTATTTACACAGCTGTAATCATTATAAATAAGTTACTTCATAAATTTCAACAAATGAAATCATGTCATGTTATTTTGTCTGCTTTTTCTCTTCTTTGTGCCTCCAAGTCACCAGTGTATCATTTATTTTGGCTCATTTTTGTGAAAATGAGATTTAAGGAAGAGTCCAGTTACAGCATCTGAGAGCCACTGCTCTCCCACCTCAGTGTTTATCTTTTCTGTTGGAGAGAAAAACTGGCAGAAAATAAAATATCTAATGCACTGATACAGGAACACATATGTAGTGTTACATTTCTGGAGGATTTTTCTTTTCTTTTGTTAGGCATGTTAAGGTATTATTTACATGTAGTAAAATTTACACTTTAGAGGGACAGTTCTTGGAGTTTTGACAAAAGTGTAGACATATGACCACAACTAGGATTACCATACAGAATATTTCTATCACCTCAAAGAGTCCTACACCTCTTTGGATTCAACTCCATCTTCTACTATTGTTATGTTTTCTGTCACTATAGTTTTTTCATTTCCAGACTCTCATATAAATGGAATCATGCAGTGTGCAGCCTTTAGGTTTAGCTTCTTTTACTCAGCTTAATGTTTTTGAGATTCATCCCTGTTGATGTACGTATCAGTAGTTCATTTATTTTTATTATTGTGTGCTATTTTATTGCATCAATGTATCACAATGTTGTATCCATTCCCAAGTGAGAGACGTTGGGTTATTTTCAGTTTGGTGTTATGAATAAAGCTTCCTACATACATAGTTGTGCAGGCCTTTTGTGGATATGTCTTCATTACTTTTGGATGAATACCCAGGAGTAGGATTGCTGCCTCACAGAGCAAATATATGTTTAAGTTTATAACAAATGGCAAACTGTTTCCAAAGTGTCTGTACCATTTTACATTCCTACCAGTAATGGATGAGAGATCCAGTTGCCTCTACCTTCTCCTTAGTAGTAGGTGTTGTTGAGTTTCATTAAAAAGAAATTCTGATTGTTTGGTGACATCTTATCATGTTTTTTATTTGCATATTTCTTATGCCTGATGATGTTGAGTCATTTTATGTGCCTATTAAACATTTGTGTACCTTCTTTGGAGAAATGTCAATTTAAATTCTTTGACAAGATTCTTCAAAAATGAAACATAGAATTGCCATATGATGAAGAAATTTTATTCCTTTCTATATGCTCAGAAAAATTTAATGCAAGAACTCAAACAAATACTTGTACACCAATGTTTATAGCAAAAATATTCACAATAGCCAAAAGGTAAAAACAACCCAAATATCCACCAAGAGGTAAATTGATAAACAGAATGTGGTATTTACACACAATGGAATATTATTCAGTCTTAAAAAGGAATGAAATTTTGATATATGTCACAACATGGATGGACCTTGAAAACATTAGGATAAGTGAAATAAACCAGACACAGAAGGACAAATATAGAATTTCACTTATATTAGGTACCTAAAAGAGACAAATTTGGCAGGGTGCAGTGGCTCATGCCTGTAATCCCAGCACTTTGGGAGACTGAGGTGGGTGGATCACCTGAGGTCAGGAGTATATTAGGTACCTAAAAGAGGCAAATTTGGCAGGGAACTGTGGCTCATGCCTATAATCCCAGCACTTTCGGAGGCTGAGGCAGGTGGATCACCTGAGCTCAGGAGTTCGAGACCAGCCTGGCCAAAATGGTGAAACCCCATCTCTACTAAAAATACAAAAATTAGCTGGGCGTGGTGGTGGGTGCCTGTAATCCCAGCTACTCAGGAGGCTGAGGCAAGAGAATCTCTTGAACCTGGGAGTTGGAGGTTGCAGTGAGCCGAGATCACGCCATTGCTCTCCAGCCTAGGCAACAAGAGTGAAACTCTGTCTCAAAAAAAAAAAAAAAAAAAAAAAGAAGAAAAAGGAAAAGAAAAAGAGGCAAATTCATAGGGATGGAAAGTGCAATGGAAGTTATCAGAGGCTAGGGAGAGAGGGGACCAAAAATTAGTTGTGTAAAGGCACAGAATTTATGTTTAGGATGACGAAAACATTCTGAAAATGGACAGTGGTGAGAATTATACAACAGAGTGAATGAACTTTTGGCCACTTAATTGTACACTTAAAAATAGTTGAAATAATACATTTTATGTACATTTTACCACCATAAAAATAAACCTTTTCTTCACTTTATATTTGAGTTGTCTTTTTGAGTTTTAGAAGTTTTGTTTTTATATTCCAGAGACTAGATCCTTATCAAATATATGATTTCAGAATATTTGCTCTCATTCTGTGAGTGTCCTTTGATGCAAAAAGGTTTTTATTGATAATGAAGTCTAATGTATTTATTTTTTTCTGTGAGTGTCCTTTGATGCAAAAAGGTTTTTACTTATAATGAAGTCTAATGTATTTTTTTTTCTTTGGTTGCTTGTGCATTGGATATCATATCTGTAAAACCATTGCCTAATTCAAGGTCATTAAGACTTACATTTGTTTTCTTCTAAGAGTTTTATAGTTTTAGTTCTTGCATTTAGGTTTTTGATCCATTTTGAGTTGATTTTTCCATAATGAGATAGGAATCCAAATTTGTGTTCTGTGTGTGGCTAACCGGTTGTCCTAGCACCATTTGTTGAAAGGGCTAACCTTTCCCTATTGAATTTCATGGCACCATTTGATAGGAAAAAAATTGATATTTTCAATCAATTGGCAATAAATGTATAAAATTATTTCTGGACTCTCAATTTTATTCTATTTATATGTTTTCCCTCGTGCTAGCTTCACGCAGTCCTTGTTACTGTAAATTTGTAATCTGTTTTGAAATTAGAAAAAGTAAATCCTTCCATTTTATGTTTTCTGGATTAGTTTGGCTAGTCTGAGTGCCTTCCATTTATACATGACTTTTAGTATCAGCTTGCCAATTTCTGTAAAATTATGATTGGAATTTAGATATAGATTGATTAAATCTGCAGATCAATATTAGGATTATTGCCATCTTAACAATATTTGGTCTTCCAATTTGTGAATATGGAATATTGTTTCGTTTATTTAGGCCTTCTTTTATTTCTTTTAGTGACATTTTATAGTTTCTGGTGTACAAATCATGTACTTAATGGGTTAAATTTATCGTATTTTACACTTTGTGATGGTATTTTAAATGGACTAATTCTTTAAATCTCATTTTGGAATGGTCATTGTTCATGTATAGAAATACAACTGATGTGGTACATTGATCTTGTATCTTGCAAACTTGCTAAATTTTCTAAGCTCTAGTAGTGTATTTGTGCAAGATTTATGGTTTTCTATATGTAAGATATGTCATTTGCAAACAGAGATCATTTCACTTTTTTCATTCCATTTACTTGTTTCTTTCCATTTCACTTGTTTCTTGTTTATTTCTTTCCTTTTGTTTCTTTTACTAGCCTATTTGCTACCTCCAGTACAATGTTGAATAGAAGTGGTGAAAAAGGGAGAAAGATTCTTAAGAGGCAAACTTTCAGGATTTCACTGTTAAGTATGTATTTTTTATATAGATGTATGTATTTTTCACAGATGTCCTCTATCAGGTTGAGGAAGTTCTCCTCTGTTCCTAGTATATTGAGTGTTTTTATCAGAAACTTGTATTTTGTCAAATGCTTCTTTTGTATTTGTTTTGGATTTTTTTATCCTTGATTCTATTAACATGATTAATTATAATGTTTGTTTTTTGAGTCAATCTTGCATTCCTGATATAAATCCCAATTGGTCATGGTGTGTGTGTATTTAAATATGCTTCTGGGTTTAGTTTGCAAATATTTTGTTGAGGATTTTTTTCTAACCTATAAAGAGGGAACATTAATTAGAAGTTTAGGTGGAAAGTTAGGTTGTTGATTGGAGATCATTATTTTTAATGTAAGTACTTAAAAGTATAAATTTTTCTTTGAATACTGTTTTCTTTGAACATCTCATAAGTTGTAGTACATTGTGTTTTCATTTTCATCTGTCTCAAAGTATTTCCTAATTTCCCATACAATTTTGTTGACATATTGTTTATTTAGAAAAGCATTTTGTAATTTACACATAATTTTGAATTTCCCAAATTTCCTTCTGTTCTTGGTTTCTAATTTCCTTCCACTATGAAGTGCTTTGTAAGATTTCAGTCATTTTAAATTTATTGAGACCATTTATAGCCTACCATCTGCTAAAGAATGTTTCATCAGGATTTCAGAAGAATATTTATTCCACTGTTGTTGGGTTGAGTACGGCTTAGGTGTCTGTTAGGTCTATCTAGTTGGTTTATAGTACTCTTTCACTCTTCTGTTGTCTTGCTGATCTTTTGCCTAGCTTTCCTATCCATCATTGAAAGTGAGATTGAAATATCCAAAATTTATTGCTGAATTTTCTATTATTCCTTAAATCTTTCAACTTTTACTTAATGTGTTTTGAGACTCTGTTGCTATTTGCATACATGTTTATAATTACTATATCTTCTTCAACTATTGATCCTTTTATAATTATACAATTTGTTTGTCTCTAGTAACAACTTTTTGTTTTGAAATCTATTTTGTCCTATATTAAGTTAGCCAATCTAGCTCCCTTTTGGAATCTGTTTGCATAATATATCTTTCCCAATACTTTTACTTTCAACCCACTTATGCCTTTGAATTTCAAGATTGTCTCTCATAGACGCATACTCGTTTTATTATTTTTTTTAAGTCAATTCCACCAAACTCTGTCTTTTAATTAGAGATCATAGTGGGTTGATGTGCTATCCCCTCACAAATGATCAAACCACTATGACTATATGTGTGTGTATATATATACACACACACACACACACACACACACACGTATGTCTACCTTATACCTGTGGGTGTGAACTTGTTTGGAAAAAGGGCCTTTGGAAATGTAATCAAGTTAAGATCTTAAGATGAGATGAATTCTGGGTATGGGGAGAGGAGCCTTAAATCCACTGACAGGTGTCCTATTTTGTGTGATGTTTATTCTTTATTCTATTATCGTGGTTAATTACAATGATTGTTGTAATTAATCATATTACATGTAAGTAACGAGAAAGAGAAAAATTTGACACACAGAAGGGAAAATCATGTGAAGGCAGAGGCAGAGGTTGAAGTTAGGCAATTATCCGCCTATTCCTTGGTAAGGAATAACAAGGATTTCTGGCGGCTACTAGACATTAGGAGAGAAGGTGTGGAATAGCTTCTCCTTCAGAGCCTCCAGGAGGAACCAACTCTGCTGACATCCTGATCTCAGATTACTGGCCTCCAGAATTGTGAGAAAATGAATTCTTGATGTTTTAAATGACCCAGTTTGTAGTATTTTGTTACAGCAGCCTTAGGAAACTGATAGAGACAGTCTAATCCTTTTATATATAAAGTAATTATTGATAGGGTAAGATTTGCAACTGACATTTTGCTATTTTTTTGTATATGTCTTACGTCTAGTTTTCCTTCCGTCATTAATTATTGTCTTCTTTTCGTGTTAAACAGGTATTTTCTAGTGTACCATTTTAATCACGTTGCTATTTCCTTCACTGTATAACTTTGTAGATTTTATTTTTAATAATTGCCCTGAGGATTACTACTAACCACTTATTTATGACGATTTACCTGGATTAATTTTATAATCTAATTTAAAGTGTTAAAAACTTTGCTCCTACTTAGTTGTTTTCCTCTGCTTTATGTTGCTATTGTTACAAATTCTATGTTCATACAATATAAAGAAGATTTATAATTTCATATAACTTTATTGATCTACAATTACTGCTTTATCTTACAATCATGTCAGAGAAAAAGGGGAGTTACAAACAGGAGATGCATTTATACTGTCATTTATATTTACCTACATATTTACTTTTACCAATGTTTTTTATTTCTTTGTGTAGATTTTAGTTTCTGTCTAGTGTCCTTTCATTTTAGCCTGAAGAACTCCCTTAAGTATTTATTATAGGGCAGGACAGTCAGTAACAAGCTCACTACGTTTTTATGTGAGAACATCTTAATTTTCCCTGCCTCTTTGATGGAATTTTTTAATACATAAAGTTATTTTATTATTATTATCATTATTATTAATGCATTTGTTTGTTATGTAATTGTCCATTTGTTGTCTTTTTAAAATAATTTCAACTTTTATTTTAGATACAGTGGGTACATGTGCAGGTTTGTTACATGGGGATATTTAATGATGGTAAGGTTTGGAGTATGGATCCCGTCATCCTGCTATTGAGCATAGTACCTGATATGTAGTTTTAATCCACCCCCCTGTACCCTCTAGTATTTACAGTGTCTATTGTTCTGATGGTTGTGTCCATGAACGCTCAATGCTTAGCTTCTCCCACTTATAAGTGAGACATATTTGGTTTTGTGTTTCTGCATTAATTTGGTTAGGATTATGACTTCTAGCTCCATTTATATTGCTGCAAAGGACGTGATTTTATTCTCTTTTTATGGTTGCATGGTGTTGCATGGTGTATATCTGAACATTTCCTTTATATAATCTACCATTGATAGACAACTGAGTTGATTCCATTGTGAATAGTGCACTGATGAACACACAAATGCATGTTTCTTTTTGGTAGAATGATTTTTTTTTGGGGGGGGGTGTATACCCAGAGATGGGATTGCTGGGTCAAATGGTAGCTCTGTTTTAAGTTCTTTGGGAAATCTCCAGATTGCTTTCCACAGTGGCTGGACTAATTTACATTCCTACCAACAGTGTATAAGCATTACTTTTTCTCTGCAGTCTCGCCAGCATCTGTTGTCCTTTTAACTTTTTAATAACAGTGATTCTGACTGATTTGCATTTCTCTGATGATTGGTTTATGCTGAGCATTTTTTTCATATGTTTGTTGGTCACTTGTATGTTTTCTTTTGAGAATTGTCTGTTCGTGTCCTTTACTCATTTTTTTAATGGGACTATTTGCTTTTTCTTGTTGATTTGTTTCTATTCCCTATAGAATCTGGATATTAGGACTTTGTTGGATGTATAGGTTGCAAATATCTACCCTATTCTGTAGGTTGCATGTTCGATCTGTTGATAGTTTATTTTGCTATGCAGCAATTCTTCAGATTAATTAGGTCTCCCTTGTCTATTTTTGTTTTTGTTGCAATTACTTTTGGGGCTTTAGCCAAAAATTCTTTGTCTGGCCAGTACTAAGCAGATAATATTTCCTAGGTTGTCTACCAGGATTTTTATAGTTCAAGGTCTTACATTTAAATCTTTAACCCATTTTGAGTTAACTTTTGTATATAGTGAAAATATGGCATATGTATTTTGTAATTTTTGTAGGTGTACTGCTTTAATCTTCTGAATATGGCTGGCCAATTATCCTAGCACCATTTGTTTAATAGGAAGTCCTTTCCCCATTGCTTGTTTTTGTCAGCCTTGTTGAGGGACAGATGGTTCTAGGTGTGTGGCTTTATTTCTGGGTTTTCTGTTTTGTTTTATTGGTCTATGTGTCTTTTTTTCCAGTACCAAACTGTTTTGATTACTGTGTCTTTACAGTATAGTTTGAAGTTGGGTAGTATGATGCCTCTGGATTTGTCCTTTTGGTTTAAGACTTCTTTGACTATTCAGGCTCTTTTTTGGTTCCATATGAATTTTAGAATATGCTATTTTTCTAATTCTAATTTTCCTAATTCTGTGAAGAATGACATTGGTAGCTTGATAAGAATAGCATTGAATCTGTACGTTGTTTTGGGCAGTATGACCATTTTTACAATATTAATTCTTCCAATCCATGAGCATGGAATGTTTTATTTATTTATTTGTATCATCTCTAATTTATTTCAGCAGCATTTTGCAATTCTCCCTGTAGAATTTGTAATTCTCCTTGTAGAATCTTTCATCTCCTTCATTAACTGTATTCTTGCATACTTTATTTTCTTTGTGGTTATTGCAGGTGGCATTGTCTTCTTGATTTCACTCTCAGCCTGGATGTTGTTGGTGCATAGAAATGCTACTGATTTTTGTACGTTTATCTTGTATCCTGAAACTTTATTGAAGTTGCTTATCAATTCTAGGAGTCTTTTGGCAGAATATTTAGGATTTTATAGTTATAGAGTCATATCAGCAACAAAAATAGTTTGACTTTTTTCCTATTTGGATTTTTTTTTTCCTATTTGGATACTTTTTTTCCCTCTTGCCTGATTACTCTGTCTAGGACTTCCAGTACTATGTTGAATAGCACTGGTTAGAATGGGCATCTTTGTCTCAGTTCTAAATGGGGAATGATTTGAGCTTTTGCCTATTCAATGTGATGTTGGCTGTGGATTTATCATAGATGGCTTTTATTATTTCGAGATGTGTTCTTTCAATGCCTAGTCTGTTGAGGGTTTTTATCATGAAGAAACATTGGATTTTATCAAAAGTTTTTTCTATGTCTACTGACATGATTACATGGTTTTAGCTTTTGATTCTATTTAGCGCTAAATTCTTTCATCAAGAAGCTAGAAAGTTCTCAAATTGACACTCTAACTTTACACCTAAAGGAACTAGAAGAAAAGCATCAAGCCAAACCAAAGCTAGCTGAATAAAAGAAATACCTAAAATTAGAGAACAACTTAATGAAACTGAGATGCAAAAATCTATACAAAAAACAATGAAACCAAGAACTGACTCTCTGAAAAAATAAGATTGACAGACCTCCTAGCTAGATTAACAAAGAAAATAAAAGAGAAGATCCAAATAAGCACACTCAGAAAGAACAAAGGTGATATTAAAACTGATCCCACAGAAATATAAACGATTCTCAAGGACTACTATGAACAACTCTATGAACACAAAATAAAAAATTTAGAGGAAATGGATACATTCCTGGAAGTATACAACCCCAAGATTGAATCAGGAAGAGATTGCAACCCTGAATAGACCATTATAAACTTCTGAAATGGAATCAGTAATAAAGAATCTATCAACCCAAAACAGCCCTGGATCAGAAGGATTCACAGCTAAATTCTACCAGACATAAAACAAAGAACTGACACCCAGACATAAAACGAAGAACTGACACCAACTTTACTGAAATTATTTTGAAAAATCATGGAAGATGGGGTCCTCCCTGACTCATTCTGTAAATCCAGCATCAATCTGATACCAAAATCTGGCAGAGACACAGCAAAAAAAGAAAACTCTAGGTCAGTATCTCTCATGAACATAAACACAAAAATCCTTTTAAAAAAAACTACCAAATTGAATCCAGTGGCACATCAAAAAGTGAATACACCACAATCAAGCAGACTTAATTCCTGAAATACAAGGCTGGTCAAACATATGTAAATTAATAAATGTGATTCACCATATACAGGATTATTTTTTAGCTTTTTAAAGATAACATCTCAGTGACTTCTGTCCTCCAGGGCTTCTAATGAGAAATCAGCTGTTAATTTTTTTCTTTCTTTTTTTTTTTGAGACAGAATCTCACTCTGTTGCCCAGGCTGGAGTACAGTGGCACGATCTCG
Source organism: Macaca nemestrina (assembly GCF_043159975.1). NCBI lineage: Eukaryota > Metazoa > Chordata > Mammalia > Primates > Cercopithecidae > Macaca > Macaca nemestrina. The sequence continues at coordinate 45,844,239 of NC_092139.1, forward strand.
GCTCATTGACTCACTGCAGCTTGCTACTCTTGGTGTTCAACTGATCCTCCTGCCTCAGCCTCCCAAGTAGCCAGGATTACAGGCATGTGCCACTGCACCCTGCTATTTTTTGCATTTTTTAGCAGAGACCGGATTTCACCACATTGGTCAGGCTGGTCTCGAACTTCTGACCTCAAGTGATCCACCTGCCTCAGCCTCCCAAAGTGCTGGGGTTACAGGCTTGAGCCACTGTGCCTGGCCTCAGCTGTTAATCTTATTGAGGATCCTTTGTACGTGAAGAATTGTTTCCCTGTTTCTTTCTAGCGTCTTTCAAGATTCTTACTGTCTTTGGCTTTTGAGATAGTTGCTTATGATGTGTATAGGTGTGGATTTCTGAGTATATTCTATTTGTAGTTCATTGAATTTTGTGTATGTTTTGGTTAATGTCTTTCATTAAAATTAGGAAGTATATGGCCATTATTCCCTTTAGCCTGTTGATGTAATGGATTACATTTATTGATTTTTGAAAGTTGAATAGTCTTGCATACCTGGAATAAATCCCACTGGGTCAGGACATATAGATCTTTTCATACATCGTTGGATTGAATTTACTAATGTTTTGTTGATGATTTTTGCATTTATGTTCAGACGAGACATTTATCTGCAGTTTTACTTTTTATTTTTGTGATATCTTTATCTAATTTTCGTACTTAGGTAATAATGTCCTCACAGAATGAGTTAGGAAGTATTTCCTCTTCTTTTATATTCTTGAGGAGATTATAAAGAATTTATAAGATTTGTTTCTTAAATGTTGGGTAGAATTTACCAGTGAACCCAATAGGTCCCGGTGCATTCTATTTTGGAAGGTTATTCAATATCAATTCAATTTTTAAAATAGACATAGACCTATTCAAATTGTTTGTTTTTCCTTGAGTGACTTTTGGCAGATTGTTTCTTTCAATAAATTGATCCATGTCATCTATGTTACTCTATTTGTGGAAATAGAGTTGTTCATAACATTTCTTTATCACCTTTATAATGTCCATGGGACCCATAATGATGGCCCTTCTTTCATTTTTGATATTAATAATTTGTATATATTTTTTCTTAGTTAGCCATCTAGAGTATTATTAATTTTATTGATTTTTTCCAAAGAACTAGCTTTTGATTTTGTTGATGTTTCTTCATTGACTTCCTGTTTTTAATTTCATCGATTTCTGCTGTCTTATTAGTTCTTTTCGTCTACTTACTTTGAAATTAAATTTATTCTTCTTTTTCTAATTTCTTAAAATGGAAGTTTAGACTATTCATTTTAGATCATTATTCTTTTCTAACATAGGCATTCAATACTATAAATTTCCCTTTGATCACTGCTTTCACTGCATTCCTTAAATCTTGGTAAGTTGTTTCCAGACTGGAAACTAGAACCCCTTATTTCCTCTTCTTCTTCTTGGTTTTTTTTTTTTTTTTTTTTTTTTTTTTTTTTTTTTTTTTGCTCCTGCTTTTTTTCTCTCTCTGGGACTCCCAATATGGATGTGTCAATATGTTCAACAGTTTTCACAGGTCTGTGAAGCTCTATTCATTTTTCTTCATTTTTTCCCTTTAGTAACGGACTGAATAATCCTTATTAACCTATTCTTTCTTTTGCCTGCTCAAATATTCTACTGAGCTTCTCTAGTAAATTTTTTATTTTGGTTAATACAGTTTTCGGCTCCGGAATGTCTATTTGGCTCCTTTTATAATATTTATCTCTTTATATAATTTTATATTTGGTGAGTTATCATTTTCACACTTTTCTTTAGTTCTTTAGACATACTTTCCTGTAGTATTTTGAACATATATAGAATAACTGGTTTAACAAATCTGTCTAATAAGTCCAATTTCAGGGCTTCCCTAGGGAGTTTCCATTCATTGCTCATTTTTTCTAAGTGAGGGCTATAATTTCTTCTCTCTTTGCTTACCCTATTTGTTGTTATTCTTGTTGGACAAGGACATTGTAAATAGTATGCAGTAACTTGGGAAGTCAGATTCTACCCCTTCACCAGGGTTTGTTCTTGTTGCTGCTTGCTGTAGTTATTTGTTTAATGATTTTTCTGAACGAATTCTGTAAAGTCTGTATTCTTTCAGGGTGTCTACTGAAGTGTCACTTGGTTAGCTTTGTGGATAGCTCATATTTGAACAGAGATTTCCTCAAATGTCTGGAACCAATAAATCTACTCTTTGCCTATGGGCTCTGTGTGTGTGTGTGTGTGTGTATGTGTGTATTGGAACATGTCTTCAACTCTCATCCAGGTAACTGACAACTCTGCCTTAACTTTCACTTTCTGCTTGTGTAAAGCCTCAAGGTCAGCTAGGAGTAAAAGCTAAGGGCCATCTCAAGTCTTTCCTGAGTATGCATATAACCGTATGCATGTTGTATGTGGACTTCTAGCTTCTCAGGAATATGTTAGAGATTTTGAAAGTCTCTTTGGATATCTTATTTTTCAGTTGTTCTTTTTACGCTTTTTGGATAGTCTATTGTTTGCCAAATTGTTATCTATCCTTTCAGGCAGCCATGACATTCAAACCCTTGCTTTTTATTGTTTTTGACAAATGTTCCCAAGGAGAGATTTTTTGCACTGGGTGAGCTCCAATTTAGGTCAAGTACAACCAAGTCTTCCAGGGACCCACCACTCAGGTGAAAAAAAAAAAAATGACAATTTGAGGGGAATTAAGCTTTGGAAAACCTCCAGTTCTATTCTGTTCCCTCCAGACTAGGAATGTGGTCTTTTATTTACAAGGCTACTGCTAAATTGGAAAGTGAGGGATAGGACTAGGGCAAATTAAAGTGCCACAAAGTTTCGTATTGTTACTGAGATTTCACTATATTCCCTGAACAAACATTCTCCATGTTCCTGAACTCCATTAAAATCCATCTAAAAACATTGATTCTGACTTTTTTTGTGAGTTTTTCATTGTCTTTGAAAGGGAATACTTTTTCACAGGATCTTACTTTGCCATGTTTGATTACATCTAAAATGTGTGTGCATGTGTGCATGTGTGTTCTTATATGCTAGTGCCCAAATATATGTAATGAGCACTGTATCCCTTTTAAAAATGGCATAGAGGTTAAGATTTGCTTTTAATTTGAGTAAAATATGTAGTAGGTGACATATAAAAAGACCCACTTTACTGACTGGTCAGATGTAGGATTGGAAAATCTGTAAGGACAATAAATCCACGTTATTTTAAGGGTTCTTGGACAAATCCTATTGTAGGACTTGGGCCTCCTCAAAGAATTAATGTTTTCTAATAATCACTTTTTTCTTTGGTCACTAGACTCACCCCTAAATTAGTTAAAACTTGAAGGCCTTAAAAAACACCTGACAATTTCAACTGTATTATGATGCAACAGTTTTAATTTAGGCACAAATGCAAAGTTGAAAAAACTAAGAGTGTGATTTTTATTTCATCATTTTATTTTAGAAGGTCAAAGGATTGCTTCTGCCTTGGAAGACAGTATTTGAATGCCTAATCTCTCTCAATAAGCCTCAGAACACACTGAGTTGGGCCAGTAAAGAAAGATGGTCCAACAGTCATTTATTTAAGCAGGACAAGGACCCGATGTTACTGTCACTACAACTGCCAAGACCCTTTGGCTGAAATTCTTTTGTACCTCTAAATACTGAAGAAGAACTCAGTATTATTTAGGGCTCATTCTCTGCATCTTCTTACCTCCTTCTCTATGCCTTCTTTTCTCTTTCTCCACTCCATACTTGGTTCATTGTAGTGAGAAACTGTAGTTTTTCATTTTGATCTTTGGTTAGGGGCCCTTCTTTTTTCCATCCTGAATCCAGAGGAGATGGGATGTGGCATGGAAGCTTGTTTTTAATCATATCTGTAAGTATACATTTTTTTGTGTACTATCAATTTGGAGAGGGAAAAAGACTCCACTCTTGGCTTCATCTATGTAACTAGAAATTTATTCCTAAATCAAACAGTCTTAGCAAGGATGACTTATTTCATAATATTCAGCAAACATTATGTAAAATCATGCAGCGTATGGGAGGCCTCACTCTAGAAAGAAGTGGAGCTAAGCATAAAGTATGTGTGCTAATAGCTTTGTGACTGACTTGGCCCACATTTATGAAACGATGGTTCTTCATATCTGGTCTATCAATTGACTTGAGTTTACACTCTGATTAACCCAGACAAGGATAAATTACATTCATCTTGACTCCAGATGGCAAATGTGCTTATGAATTTTGGTACTTGACTACATTGCTTTCCTCATAAAGTTGCATACAGATGTTAAAGGGATAATGCTGGGTTGCATTTGTGAGATAAATACAAAATATCTGGTATATGAAGCATTTATTTGGAGTGTAGGTTCTTTGTGTGTCATTGCTCATGGTCCAGTCAGAAGACACTATGGCCATGATATATTTGGTCTGGCAATTGTTCTCATCTAAAATAACTACATCAGACTAATGTAGAGTTTGTATGCATTATTATTTCATTATTCGTTGCTTACATTGCAAAAAGTTCTGAAGTAGGCCAGATCGTATCTATATAGCAGACCTAACTTGATTGGGCAGAGCACATCTCGTTAATTCACTTGTTTACTTAACAAATATTTATTAAAAGCTTACTATGGCCCAACAACTCTGCCTGTTGCTGAAAGATAACACCAAGGATAATGCATAGTGACTAAACAAAGCTTTGCTTGGTGTTTGGATCAGAAGCTGTCAGAGGAACCATCAATACAAATTTGGAACAAGCAGCTGCTGGAGGCAAATGAGCCTTACTCCTTTCTTTTTCAACAGAACTGCTATATAGAGCAACTCTGTCCAATATGGGAGCCACTAGTCACGTGGAGCTCTTTAAATTTCAATTTTAAAATTAATTAACATTAAGTAAAATGTAAATATTTGTCAGTCATGCTAGCCTCATTTCAGGTACTCAATCAGCACATATGTCTAGTGACTACTGTATTGCGTAGCACACATATAGGATATCTCTACTATCACAGAAAATTCTATTCTATTTAGCAGCCCTGACACAGAAGTTGGAAGGAAAAAAAAATCCTGGTAACTTCATTTACAACTTCATGATTAATATCAGGCAGAATTTATGAGTTAACACTATTTCCTACAATAGATACATTTATGAGGACAAGAAATTATTTAAAATGTGTTTTACCAGCTTTGAAGTTAACACAAAAAGACAGACTGTAGTTAATTTAAAAAGTTGTTACCTCGGGTGTCCTCATTTTCCTTATAGTGAATATTAGAAAAGATAGAAAGCTAATGCAAAAACTAATAATAATGATTGCGCTCATTTCTAACTCTTCACAAAATTCATCTTCCTCTTTCTTCTTTCAATACAGTGCAATAATACAATGTACTTGGCTGACGAACTACCCTCCCTTACAACTGGGTGTGGTCCCTTGGTTCTCACAATGTGAATTGAAGTAACATCAGTTCTGGACAGAATCTTTAACTGGCTGACATGCTTCCTTCATATCTTTTTTTTTTTTTTTTTTTTTAAACTTTGCTGCAAGTCAGTTTTTGTCCCATGGCTTCCATCAGGCAGCAAAGAAAACAACCCTGTGTATACCATGGTGGAAAACCAGGAGAAGCCTAAGTCTCCAAGATTGTGTGGGGTCAAGAGGCCCTCTAACCTGAAACTGCAACTGATATACGGAAGAGAAATACATTTGCACCTTGTTTGGTCCATTGCATTTGATGATTTGTTGGTAAATGCAGCTAATATCACCTTTATTTACATAAGAGCAGATACAAACTCAATTTTGCTTGAGAACAACTTTTCAGTCTTAAATGTCAGAAACAATGTTTTTTGTTTTGCTCCCTCAATTATAAATATTCTGCGTCTTTTGTAATTTATTCAAAAAATAAATTTATTATTTCAAAAAAATAAATCAATTTATGGCACTTCTTCAATAAATAGTACTTTTATTCTTTTTTTTGGTATGATGGTTATTTCAATTTGTTTTTCATTTATTTATTTATTTTTATTATACTTTAAGTTCTAGAGTACATGTGCACAACGTGCAGGTTTGTTACACATGTATACATGTGCCATGTTGGTGTACTGCACCCATTAACTCTTCATTTACATTAGGTATATCTTCTAATGCTCTTCCTCCCCACAACAGGTCCCAGTGTGTGATGTTCTCCTTCCTGTGTCCAAGTATTCTCATTGTTCAATTCCCACCTACGAGTGAGAACATGTGGTGTTTGGTTTTCTGTTCTTGCGATAGTTTGCTGAGAATGATGGTTTCCAGCTGCATCCATGTCCCTACAAAGGACATGAACTCATCCTTTTTTATGGCTGCATAGTATTCCATGGTGCATATGTGCTTTTATTCTTAATGAGATCGCTTTCTATGTCTGTAAAGCCCTTATCTTAGTTCGGTTTTATAAGAAGCAATGTCTGAGTTGGGGATTCTCTTGCATTTCTTGAGTGGGTACTCTCAGGAACCTGTGAATGGTGAGGGAAGCTGGATATGGAAGGGAAAAGAAAAGATGATTCAGCTGAAAACAAACCTCAGCCTGATTGCACAGGATGCTCTAGAGTAGAAATCTCACTGCAGAGTTGTTTGTCCGTGAGGCAGCAGCAGTTTTTTGAGCCTTAATGTCTATCACTCCTTGGCTAGTGGGAACTCCAAGACATTTATCAGAGGGTGGGTTCTTACTGGATGAAGGTAATCCTCTGTGGAAGAGGGCCACTGTGAGCTGAGAGCAGATAACAGGACTGCGCTGGGGAACAGGTGCACCAGCCCAGTGAGAGCCCCTGGGCATTGCACCAGCATTCATTATAGCTCCTTTTCCTTAAACATGTGAATTCACGACCTGTGGTTCCCATTAGATAAGGCTGATGGGAATATTCTCTTCCCCAAGGGGAATGTATACTTTTCATGACTTCAAATATGGTCTCTAATTTTGCAGAGCAAATTCTTTCATGGGAAGACAGGCAGTCAGAAAGTTTTGATGCAAATACAAAACTTTGGACAGTGCCTTTGAATAATAAAGAGAAGAAGGAACAACTCTTCCTTGGGATGCCACAGAAGCCTGTCTCTGGTGTAAGTAGGTTACACGAGAAGACAATTGTGTTTGATGGTACAAGAACCTGAATTCTGGAGCCAGATAGTCTCTGCTTGAATTGAGATTCTGTCACTAACATACTATGTGACCCTGAGCAAATAACTTGACTTCCTGCACCTCAGATTCTTCCTGTAAAATGTGGATAATGACGGATAATAATAGCTATTGATCGTTGAGTGTAATAAATAATTCGATGTATACAAAGATGTTTAAACAGCACCTGGAAACACAGGGAGAGCCATGTAAGGACGGCTCCTGTTATAGGAAAGCTAGGCCTTGAAATGAGAGGTGACAGGTGCCAGGTACAGGATGGGAGAGGACAATGGTTAAAGAAGTCCGTGCCCTCTGGAGGCAGATATTCTAGAATTAAATCTCTACTCTTGACATTGGGCAAATTACTTAAATTCTTTTTCCTTGTTTCCTCACCTTTAAGGTTGGAATAATGATAGCACTTCTTATATAGAAACACAGTGAAAGTTAAGCAAAATAGTCATTGTCAAATTCTTGCAATAGTACCTCATGCATAATACACTTTCAATAAATATTGTTATTCTTATTATGTTATTATTATTATTCCATGAGGAATGGCAGGGAACTTTTTCAGCAAAAGGGGAAAACTTCATTGGGACAGGTTCATTGCTTGTACACAGGAGTTTTATAAGGTGAGTATGAGATTGTAAGATAAGTAGAAGCTGTGCTGGCAAATCCCTACTGTGCAAAGCTAAGGTGCTTTGACTTGGTTCTCTGTAGGCACTCTCAACTCATTGAACATCAAATATATTTGCCCAAATCTCTTTCAGAGGAAAGAAGAGGTACTCATTATCTAATACCGCATAACAAATTATCAACTTAGTGTCTAAAGACAACAGCTATGAATTTAGCTCATGACGTGTAGGCTGAAAATTTGGGTTGTAATCAATTGAGGGATTTTTCAGGTCTCAGATAGGCTCCTTCTTGATTCTATGTTAATTTTATGCTTAGATTGGTAGCTCTGCCTCAAGGTTTTGGGTGGGTATTGGTTTGGAGCAGCTGGGTTCTCCTCATGTGGTCTCTCATCCCTTGGAACCTGAACCAAAGCTTATTATTTTTGCAGAGGCAGTGTCCCAATAAAGAGCACACAATGGCTCTCCAGGCGTAGGCTCAGAACTGCACAGCATCATTTGGAGGCATTTTATTGGTTAAAGCAAATCACAAGCTCTAGCCCAGAGTCAGAGTGGGTGGGAATTTTAATACAAAATCACAGGGGAAAGAACATGGATACAGAAAAGCCATTAATTCAGATATCAGTGAAAACAATCTAACAAATTCTCCAAGGATCACTTATTTAATTCATGAGAATGGTCAGAGGAAGCAAATACAGCATTGCTCCTCCCTTGAAAGTGGCCAACTTTTGTAAGGTTCTAGTAAGGTCACTGGCAGGGAAGGGAAGTGAGGAAAGACCAACTTGTGGAAGATCCTGGGCAGGGATGGTTACTCTAAAGTGGTGGGTCACCTTGGCCTTGCTATTTCTCCAACTTTCTCTTCTATGCATTTCATAGATTGGTAGTTGGCACCAGCAAGAGATCTGGTTGGGCAGAAACCTTCATCCTGGAGGATGAGGAGGCCTCCCTATTTCACATGATTTAAAAAGAGGCATTCAGTAACAAGAGAATTCATTATGGAAAAGAAAGGAAAATGTTAATATATAAAAGCAGAACTTTTAGAAAAAAAAATTTAGACTCTTCTCTTCCCTCTGTATCTCTTTATTCAGAGAGATGGAAAATGAATAAATTTCATAATAGAAGGACTAAAGAATCAGATAATATTGACTAGATGTCATTAGTTGATAAAGAAGAGTACAAAGTAATAATATTTGAACTCTACATTGTTACACATGTTTAATATAATTTATAAAAGTGAATTTTCATTTAACCACTTAAAGTTTGTATAGGGAATATATATTTTACTGAGGACCATTCACCTGTAAGGCAAGAATCAATTGGTGAGCATAGGTTAATATAAAGATCAATGGCTATGTTATGCTGATATTGAATTGGGAAGCCAAAACTTAGGTTTTAAATCCAAGCCTTGCCTGGGTCCCTTGAGTTACACACCCAAGCTCTTCGAACAATAATTTATTGAATTGGGCTATGATTTGATTTGGGTTGACCCAGAAGCTGCCTTCGAGAAAAGAATTTGAGTATAAGTAGGGAAGGGAGCCCAGGAAACCCTGGTAGGGAAGGGGATTGAGGAAGCAAGGTAGCAAAGGGACAGCAGCTAGTAGGAGATGTATTATCAGGGTGATCAATGCAGGCACCTGGAGCTTAATCCCACTGAGAAAGTCTGGGAGTAGGGCAGACCAGATGCCTCAGAGATATCCTGTGTGAGAGAGGAGGGAGCTGGGGTGTTTGTTTATACACCCATTGCCATCAGTCTTTGGTTCAGGGCTGCTCCCAGGAGACATTACTTGCCTGGAATGTCCAGCCAGCCTGTGGCAGAGGAGGCTCCTGCAGCCAGAGAAAGTCTTTAGGCGAAGATATGCCAGTGATGTGCATGGAAATGGTAAATGCCGACGGAACGTGGATTGTGACTTGACAGCATCTGCTCCAGCCTAAATTCCGATTTTCAAATGTTTTTTTTAAAGTAGATACTCAAATTATTTTATAAAACATAAAACAGCATACAAGGTTGATTTTTTAAAAAGGAGTTACAATAATTTTTGTGATTGTGAGGGTGTGCTTGGGTGCTCAGTGCTTTCTCTTTCCCTATGGTGCTGAAAAACCAGCTCAGAGGTACCTCTGAGAAATGCAAGGGCTTCTTGAAAAGTAGCTTAAAAACACATGATTTCCATCTTTAAGAACATTTCCAGTTCTAGCTCTCTGACATTTTTGTACCAAGCTGCTTTCTGCCTTTTCCCTTCTGTTAATACCTCTTCTGTGTCCTTTCCTCTTAAAAATAAAATCAACACAATGTTCTTTAAAACCTCATAGCCGGGTGCGGTGGCTCACGCCTGTAATCCCAGCACTTTAGGAGGCCGAGGCGGGTGGATCACCTGAGGTCGGGAGTTCAAGACCAGCCTGGCCAAGATGGAGAAACCCTGTCTCTACTAAAAATACAAAATTAGCTGGGTGTGGTGGTGCATACCTGTAATCCCAGCTACTTAAGAGGTTGAGGCGGGAGAATCACTTGAACCCGGGAGGCAGGAGGTTGCGGTGAACTGAGATTGCGCCATTGCACTCTAGCCTGGGCAATAAGAGCGAAACTCTTGTCAGGAAAAAAAAACAAAAACAAAAACAAAAAACAAAAAAACCTCATAAATCCAGTTGAATTTCAGTGGTAAAGGGGGAGGTGGGGAGGACTGAAGACTCAAAATGGAGAATAAACACAACAAAATGTTACAAAACAGCTAATTGGATGACTATTTAAAACCCACAGTGACTCTCCAGGAGAGGTAGTCATAGTAACGCGCCCAGGAATATCCTCCCAGTGTGTGTGCAAGCTGGAGAAGGAGGGTGGGTGGTGCAGAGGGCAGGGGTCTGCTGGGTGAAGGACCCTCCAGTACAGATTCTGTACACATACTGAAAAGGAACGGCCTTAACATAAACTGTGGATCCCCTTAACAAACACAGAGGTTTATCTATATTTTAGGCAATTTACTTGTGGAATCAAAAGTTGGCCTCTTTAGAGATAACTTATATGAAAGCATTAAAAAAAAAAAAACTTTGATAAAATTCACACTTTAAGGAAAAAATTAAAAAGGAGAAGACCAAATGGAAACTGTGGGCGATATCTGTGATTGTGCCTTTTGAAGTTGTTCCTTAGACATTGCTCTGGGTTTGGACTCTCATCGTGTTATATTCACATTGACTGAAACTGTATGGAAGCCCCATTAGATATTGTAGTAAAAGTTGTGAGTGCCTGCCTAGTGCCCCTCTGTCCAGCCTGTGCACCAGCTGCAGTGAATAGTCAAAGCTAGTGACTCACAGATGCTTCCTATCCAGAGGATCTGCCTCTCCAGGAAATGCCTGGAAAGCTATGCTCTTCCTAGAGCCCCAAACCAATGATTGATCCTGGGGTATAAAATCTTGGCTCCTTGCCTCAATTTGGGACATAACTGTGGTGCCCTTTATCCTTACCCATGGGATCGTCCTTAAGCCAGACACCAGCTAGAACTATTTCCCTTGCTCAGCTCCTTCCTCTGTTCCACCCATTTCCCTCACTTTCTTAAAGATTTTTTTCCTAAGAGTACTCCCTCAATAAATCACTTGCAAAGTATTCTCCTTTTTAGGACTTGTTTCTTTTTTTTTTTTTTTTTTTCTTTTTTTTTGAGACTGAGTCTTGCTCAGTCACCCAGGCTGGAGTGCAGGGGCACGATCTCAGCTCACTGCAGCCTTCCGAGTAGCTGAGACTACAGGCGCCCGCCACCACACACAGCTAATTTTTTTTTGTATTTTTAGTAGAGACGGGGTTTCACCGTGTTAGCCAGGATGGTCTCAATCTCCTGACCTTGTGATCCGCCCATCTCGGCCTCCCAAAGTGCTGGGATTACAGGCGTGAGCCACCACGCCCGGTCTTTAGGACTTGTTTCTAAAAAACCTATCCTAGACAGGCATCTTGGGAATAGCCCTGGAACAGGATGAGTCCATCTGCCTTCAAGCCCTTGGTCTACCACTGGGGAGCTGTGAGACCATGTGCAAGTGTGTTGATCTCTCAAGCGTGTGGTTACACACTGGCAAAATTCAACTAGATCATTGTTGTTATTGTTGTTTTCATCTGTACCTACTCCCTTGTCAGCTTCTTCACTGTCTCACTTCCCTTCCCTCTCTCTCACAGGTTTCTTTGGAGATCACTCAATCTCTATATCACATGTAAAACCCCACACATGAGGCTTTGTTTCTAGAGAACTTGACCAAAGACACATGCTAATAGTTGGGGGCGGAGGCAGAATGTGTTCCTTGTAGCCCAGTGGGAGCCACCTAAGTCTACCAGTGATGGGCACCCTTCCTTCCCCTCTCCAACCAGAATGAGTCCTCTTTCATTGGATCTACTCATAGGATTTCCACAAGATTTCTGGCAAAATGAGAGCTCTTTGTTGCTAATATCTGAAATCTGTTAGACCAGATGATCTCTCAGGTAGGGTGGGGCTCAACTGTTCTAAGAGGGCTTTCTTTACTACTCACAAAATAACGGTGTCCCAGATTCATTGGGATTGGAGAATAAATGGGATCAGGCAAGTACTAAAGAAAATATGGTTGGCTGGAGGATTCTGGGCATCACTAGGAAATTCTTCAGATTAATTCTGTAGAAGGATTATTTATATCCGTTAGCTTTTCAAAGTCTGCCATTTTGGGGCTGCTCCCCCGAAAACCTCAAGCTTTTCATGCCAGAGAAGATAATATTGTTGTCCTGCCTTGATTTCCTTTACTGGACTTAAGCATTCATCCTCCAGTTGTCCTTAGTTAATGGCAGCTGTCTCACCTGGAGATGCTTGGGTGTTTATCCGCTGCTCTCCATGGCCAGAAATTGCCATGGACAATCACTGAATGATGTTGGAATTTTAAAGCCTATGGCCTTGCCTCCAGATGCGACCACACTGTGATGTAATTCACATTCTAGAGCTCCTCATAGTATCAGGCTGAAGCTCAACTACAGCTGAGACCACATTGTTGCGCAGTTCCTTTCTGATTCTATTCTGCTTCCTTCACTCCCTCATGGGTATCTGATAGCATTCCCTCAAAAAGTCATTTGCAGAATAACTCCTGGCTGAGGCCTTGCTTCCACAGAGCTCAACAAGCTAATGATTCAGAGGGTTGAGGGTCACAGGGAGTGAGATTTGGCTGAGAACTGACTGCAAATTGACAATACTGGAGTTCACAGTAAACAATCAGTAGCCACTCATTTAGAAAGCCTTGTATTTTATTCTCTTTTGAGGTTTCCCCAAAAATCTCTTTAATGTGTGAAAATAAAGAGAAAAAAGGTTTCCAGTGTGCTTTCTTATTCAAAAAATTGGAGAATTGTTTTTGTTTGTAGGTTTGATTCACAGTTGTATCCTTTGTGTTTGTAACAGGGGGTATTCAAATACTTGTTGAATGTAATTGGACATATATTCAACAGCTAGTTGGTAGACTTTTATATTTCTGAGTTTATTTAGGATACAATAAAGATATAAAAATGGTCAGTTTAAGGAATGGAACAGTTAACTTTTAAGTTTATTAACTTCGCTTCTAATCTTTTCATTGAAGTAGAACAATTTTTTAAATACTAATTACCATCTCCATTCTTCTGCATTCTGATTGTTTTGTTCTTTTAGAGAATATACTTCTTACAGAGAAGTTAGCTGTATTCAGAATTGGGCATTCAAATATCCATCATATCTAGGCTGTAAGCTACAATTTCTCTGGACTGCACTTTACTCAATTCTAAATGCCATTTTAAAAGCTAGTTTTGACATTTATTCAAACCATCTGAGGTCTCTAGTCCTCTGGGAAGACTGTGTGTGGTGCTGAATGACTAATATGGATTCAACTAGCCTTTGAGTGGTTTACAGAGCAGGCCATGATATCAGGATTTTTGAGAATTTCAATGCGATTAAATCTGGCACCATTTCTGCTGGTATCTTTTTTTCTCAAGGATAAAGTGCATATGTTTCTTGATGGATACAGAGGAGAAAGAAAATAAATTTGGAGAAATTTGGACAATATGTTATTTTGATTTCCTTTTCACTGCCTCAGTTACAACTTTTGACTGGTAGGGAAGTGCAGAGCTGGGATTTATCTGAAGTGCAAAATTTAAGGGGGTACCAAAAAATCGAGTAATCAAGAAATATAGTATTTTAATGCAATTTTTAATTATAGTAAAAACATTTAACATAAAATATAACATCCTTTTTTTTTTTTTTCTTGAGATGGAGTCTTGCTCTGTCGCCCAGGCAAAATACAACATCTTAATGATTTTTAGAATACAGTTTAATACTGTTAAGTATATTCCTATTGTTGTCAAATAGATATCCAGAAATTTTCCACTTGCAGATCTGAAACTCTATACCCATTAAACATGAACTCCCTTTTTTCTCCTCTCCACAGTCTCTGGTAACCAAAGTTCTGCTTTCCATTTCTATGCATTTGCCATCTGTAGATACCTCACAAAAGTGGAATCATACAGTGTTTGTCTTTTTGTGACTGGTTTATTTCAATAGCATAAAGTCCTCAAGGTTCATCTATGTGTAGCATGTGACAGGATTTTCTTTCTTTTCAAAATTGAGTAATATTCTATTACACACACACATACATATGCAAATATATGCATACATATACATATATATACACAACACATGCATACATACATATGTATAACAGTGTATTTATCCATTCATTCATCAGTGGACATTTAGGTTACTTCTACCTCTTAGCTATTGTACATAGTGCTTCTATGAACATGGGTGTACAAATATCTCTTTGAAACTATGGTTTCAATTTTTTGGATATATACCCAGAAGCAGGATTGTTAGAAAATATGGTAATTTTATTTTTAATTTTTGAGAAAACACCATTCTGTTTTCTATAGCAATTACATCATTTTACAGTCCCACCAACAATGCACAGAGGTTCCAATTTTATCACATCCTTGTCAACATTTATTATTATTTTATTTTTCTTAATAGTAACTGTCCTAATGAATGTCAGATGGTGTCGCATTTGGCTTTGATTTGCATTTCTCTGATGATTAGTGGTGTTGAAAATATTTTCATTTTTTGGCAATTTGTATATTATTTTTGGAGAAATATCTATTTAAGTCCTTTATACATTTTTTAATTAAGTTATTTGATTTTTGTCGTTGAGCTGTAAGAGTTCTTTATATATTCTGATTATTACCCCTTTTCAGATGTAGTAAATACTTTCTCCCATTCTATAGGTTTCCTTTATATTCTGATGATTGTGTCCTTTGATGCATAAAACTTTTAAGTTTGATATAGCTCCATTTGTCTATTTTTGCTTTTGTTGTCTGTGCGTTTGATGTCATAAAAATCATTGCTAAGTACAATGCCATGAAGATTTTCACCTATTTTTTCCAGGAGTTTTATAGTTTTAAGTCTTTAATGCATTTTGAGTTAATTTCTGTATATGTTGTAAAATAAAAATCCAACTTTGTTCTTTTGCATGTGGATATCCAGTTTTCCCAATACTATTTGTGTTCATTCTACATTAAATAGTCTTGGTCCCTTTGTCAAAAATACACAATGGTTTATTTCTTGGCTCTCTATTGTATTCCATTGATCTATTTGTCTTTATGCCAGTACCACATTGCTTTGATTACTGTAGCTTCGTAATATATTTTGAAGTCAGGAAATATGAAGCCTCCAGCTTTTTTCTTCTTTTTCAAAATTGTTTTGGGTATGCAGTATCCCTTCAGATTTTATATGAATTTTAGGATGAATTTATAAATTTCTGTAAAACATGCTTGTGGGGTTTTGATAAAGATTCATTGAATCTGTAGATTGCTTTGGGTCGTATAAACATCTTAACAGTATCGTTTTCCAATCCATGAACATACTATGACTTTACATTTATTTGTGTCTGTTTTAATTTTTGTCAGCAAGTTTTATAGTTTTCAGTATGCAAGTCTTTCACTTCCATAGTTTTATTTCTAAATATTTCATTTGTTGTTGCTATTGTAATGGGATCATTTTACTTCTTTTTAGATTATTTATTGCTAGTGTATAGAAATGCAACTTATTTCTACATATTGATTTTGTATTCTGCAACTTTACTGAATTCATTTATTAGTTCTGACACTTTTTTGATTGTTTTTACATACAAGACCATATCATCTGCAAATAGAGATAGTTTTATGTCTTCCTTTCCTATTTTTATCATGAGAGGGTACTAAATTATGTCAAATATTTTTCTATATCAATTATAATGTTCATGTGACTTTTGTCCTTCACTTTGTTAATGTCATGTATTATGTTGGTTGATTTTTGTATGTCGAACCATCTTACATTCTATAAATAAGTCTTACTGGTCATATGTACAGTCCTTTTAATGGGCTGTTCAATTTGGTTTGCTAATATTTTGTTAAACATCTTTTGTTAAAGATGTTTGCAGCAGTATTCATTGGGAGTATTGGTCTGTTGTTGTATTGTGGTGTCTTTGGATTTGACATCAAGTAATACTAACCTCATGTAGTTAGCTTGGAAGTATTTTCTCATTTTAAACCTTGGACAGTTTCAGGAGGATTGGTGTTAGTGATTCTTTAAATGTTTGATAGAATTATTCACTGAAGCCATCTGATCCTGAGCATTTCTTTGTTGGGAAGTACTGATTACTGATCCAATACCCTTACTAATGATAAGTCTCTTCAGATTTTTCTATTTCGTTGTGATTTAGTCTTTGGTAGGCAGTGTATTTCTAAGAATTTATGCATTTCTTTTAGGTTATCCAATGTGTCAGCATATACTTGTCCATAATGTTCTCTTTTAATTTTTTATTTCTGTGGTATTAGTCATAATGTTTCTTGTTTTATTTCTCTTTTAGTAATTTCAGTCTTTTTTTCTTAAAAATGCTTAAAATTTTAAAGTCATAGCATTCCATTTTAAACTGATAATAACAATTTCAAGTGCATATTAAAACTATTCTTTTGCAGGTCTCCTCTTCACTTTAAGTTATTGATCTCACAAACTATATTTTGATATATTATTTAGTCATTAGCATATACATAGTATTTTAAAAATGTTTTTGTCATTTAAATTATATACATCAAATTTACAATAGTATAGGTTAGTATATTTGTTCATGTATTTACCTTTACCAAAGAACCTTATATTTTCTAAGCCTTTGTATTACTGTCTATGGTCCTTTCATTTTAAGTTGAAGGTTTTCCTTTAGCATTTCTTCTAGAGCATGTTTAGTGGTAATGAATTCTCTCAGCTTTGATTTGTCTGAACGTGTCTTAATTTCTTCTCCATTTTTAGAGGACACTTTTGCCAGACACAATATTCTTGGTAGACAGTTTTTTTTTTTTTTTTCCCTTAGGGCTTTGAATATATTCTCCTACTCCTTTTAGCCTACAAAATTTCTGCTGAGTAATACATTGATAATGTTATGGAAACTCCATTCTACATAACAAGTACCTTTTCTGTTACTGCTTTTGAAATTCTTTGTTTTTTATTTTAGACGATTTGATTATAATATGCCTCAGTATTGTTCCCTTTGGATTTGTCCTATATGGAGCCCTTTGAACTTCTTCAATCACTATACTCATTTCTTTCCTCAGATTTGGGAAATTTACAAGCATTATTTCTTCAAATAAGCTGTCTGCCCCTTTACCTCTCTTTTCTTTCTGGATTTTCCATAATACACATATTGCTTGCTTAATAGTGACCCATAAATCTCTTATACATTTTTTTCACTTTTCTTAATTATTTTTATATATACTTTTTGCTGCGCTGATTCAGTTATTTCAAATGAAGTTTCTTCAATGTGCCTGATTCTTTCTTCTGCCTAATCAAGTCTGCTTTTGAATGCTACTAATACATTTTCAGTTCAGTTGTATTTTCCAGCTTAGAATTTATGTTAATTTTTTTCATAGTTTCCATCTCCATGGATGTTTTTATCCGATTTTTCTAATTTTGTTTACTTTGTGTAAACAAAATTTTGCTTAATTTTGTTTATATTCGTGTTCTCTTTTACTCATTAAACAAGCATTTTTATGATAGCAGTTTTAAATGCTTTGTAAAACAATTCATATATCTGTATTTCTTTAGGGTTGATTTGTCAAGTCTTTTGATTGGGCCACGTTTTATTTACTTCATAAAACATGGGCCATGTTTTTCTGCTTCGTTGTTGATTAATTATTTTCCTGATCTGTATACTGGCTTTGCACAGATGAGGGTTTCACCAGTCCACCTGGCTGGGAGTTCTAGAACCTCCCAAATAGTTTCTAATCTTTTCATCCTCTTTGTGTCTCCCTTTGGAACTATACCTCTAGCATGCTGTTATCCTGTTTTCAGATACTTCCAAATTGTGGCATCTGATGCCTCAGTGCTCTGAGTCAAGCCAGATAGAAACCAGTCCCTCAGGCTACTCCCAGACAAGATAATACATGGTCCACTCTTTTGTTTGCATTTGGAAAGAGGAGCCCTGTAAGACAGGTTTCCTCCCAGTTGGTTTATGATATGCTGTATAAGAGAAGAGGCATCAATAGGTATGCCAAACACCCTGATTTTTCCTACAGATTTCTCTGGAATTTCATCTTGATTCTAAATGGCCTGGGTGCTGCAGCCTCCCAGTCTCTAGAGTTTTCAGAGGTGTTTTGATACATATATTGTTGTTAACTTGGTGACTCTGTCGGGGAGGAAGGGCCAGTAGCTTCCTAGTCTGCCATCTTGCAGACTTGTCTGGATGCTCTTTTATGCAATATTTTTTGAAATCAAAGTAAATGCAGAGAATTCATTATAGAATTTCAAAAGTTTAACTAAAGATAAGATCAGAGTGTATATTACATTTTTCAAGTGAAGTTCTTAGAGACCATTGACTTGTTACAGGTAATACATCTTCAATGCAAGGAAGAAAAGTTATGTGTAATTTAGTAAGTTGTCACTAGTTCAGGCTCATAGGCTAAGATGGTTGCAACCACTTTAAGGAAGAGATGGAATCACCTTATGGAAAACAGGTGTTCCATTAGGCTAAGATGCAGAATTTTTTTAAAAAAAATAGAAGGAAAACAATGCGCTTACAGAATTAAAAAAAAAAGTTGGGGGAAAATTATGAAATATCAGTGGTGTATTTTGTCTTATTTAATGTGATCAGACAGCCTATGGTCAACAGATAAGCAAAAATGAAGGAAAATTTCAGATGGAAAAGTTAGAGATCCAAAGTGTGTGTATTCTTGCTAACACAAGTTAAAGAGGATATTTTTTATCTTTGTACTTTTACACTCAAAGGAGAAATGTAAATTTTGAAACAAAAGGCATATTATCTGTTGTAAAATGCATCTTCCATTTTGCAAGTCAGTTTGGAAAAAGGTAGTAACTGAAAATTTAAAGAGCAAAATTTTAATTCTTATTCAAAATTTGCCTTTGAATTGTCCCTAAATTGGTAAACAAGTCTGAATTTTCTGTACTCAATCCTGTCCAACCTCTAGGCTTCTAGATCTCCTCTCTCTGGCTCATATTTCTCTGTGTACATCTGCTCACATTTATCTTTACTCAAGTCTCCCCTCAGGAAGATTTCACATTTGTAAGAATGTAAGCCGGTGCTCTCTCCTGCCTGGAGTCTTGCATTTAAACATTATTTTGCTGCAAGAGTAAAACAGCCTATTTACCTGTCAAAGGGATTTCAGATCTCATCTAGGAGACTGTAACTGCTGAGTGGAGTGCAGTTGGGAGATGTCACACTTTCAATTTTGCTTCTGCAAATGCTGCTCTGTGTAACATTGATCATGCAAAAAGAGCTACTGATGAGATAGTCTTTGAAAAGTATAAGATATAGAAATGATATTTTATATTGGGTGGAACCATCTTTATAGAGAAAAAACTTGATATGCCTGTACCATTTTTGACATATGTTTTCTAAACAGTCTGAGGATAATCAGCAACAAGTATTTTCCAAGAACCCTCAGACAGTTTGGTAGGATTGGAGACATGCAAAACTGACAGCCTCTTAGAATTAATGGTTCTACCTGGAGTAAGAATGCCACCTCAAAAATATTTTATGAACTTATCCAGTTATTTCTTTAGTTAACACATTCTTATGAGCTTAAAATGTGTGCCAGGCATTGTTCCTGAAACTTGCCTTAGAGAAGATAACAGATAAAAATTATTGTCCTCTTGGAGTTTACATTCTTAGAATTAGAAGGGGAGACATAGAGAAGACAATTAGCCAATATGTAAATGTTATTGTGTATTACAAGATGGAAAGTTACAAGTAAATCGAAGTAGGGCAGGGTCAGGGGTATTGGGAGTTAGGAGGGTGGCGCAAATAGACTGCACTCTTAAATTGGTGCTCTTTTGCATAGCAATTCTTAAATACCCCTTTCTCTGCCTTCTGTAGGAGGCTACAAAGCTTTTTTTTTTTTTTCTGCAAGATCCAGAATATAAATATTTTAAATTTTGTGGACCATATATAGTCTCTGTCACATTTTTCTTGGCTTGTTTTATATAAACCTTTAAGATATATATAAAAAGTATTCTGAGCTCCTGGGCTATAAAAGAACTAAGAACAGACTGCATTTTGACCATGGGCAGAAGTTTGCCAACCTTTGTCCCGGAAGATGTCAAAGTGCCAAGGTTTGCCATGGAAAAGGGAAAAAAAAAAATTGTTCTAATGACTTGATAAAACCCCTATGATTAGAGTAGATATGTAGAGAAACAAGACTCCCAGGAATGACTCCACATATCTTGAGTACTTCTAACTTGGCCAGTAAGAGCACACTTATAATATCCCTTATTTTTAGGACATTAGTTTCAGCAATACAAACCCATTTTTGACATTGAATGTGCTACCATATTTCTGTTAATCAGAGATAGAAATAAGGGGCTGTCTTGAAGTAGCCATGGCTAGAGTAAAGCCCTTCCTGAAACGTGCTGGTTGAGAACATTTGGCTGTGCATTCTGGATTAGCAAATGGATATTACCTTCAATTAGGCAACACACACAGTAACATGTGATAGACCGAAACATTTTAATGGCAATCACTGGCTTATAAATGTTACCTTTTTGGCATCTTGACAAAGGCGACTTTAGGTTCTTTATGTCTGAGGTCGCCAACTTAGTTGACTTGGGAGGCAAACCCTTATTGGTTTCCAGGTTTGTCTTCTAGGTCAGTGTTTGGAGAAAGCCCAGATCTGTCACCTTGTCAAGGTGTGGGTAGGATCTGGCTGTGTCTGTAATATGAGATGCTTATAAACATGAGACAAGACTAAGAGAACCAAACATGAGTGATGGAAAGGCCCTGCCTGACTTGATGCTCATCTCTGTCTGTAAACTCAGCTTCCCACTTGCCCACTGAACTCTGCAATCACCTCCACCATATCTGTTGCCAGCATATCCTAACCTTATTTCTTAGCACCTTTGCCCTTGCTATCTCCTCTGTCCTGAGCATGTTCTTCTTTCAGATAATGAAATGCTGCGTTCCATCAACCCTTCATTCCTCTACTCAGATGCCACCTTTACAGAAAGCCCCCCATCCGTGGTCACTCTCTCTCAAGTGACCTGGCTTTATTTTCTTCATAGCTCTGTGGCATGTGCATTTGGTGATTGAATACTTTTCTGTCTGTCCTCCCCAGCATCTAAGGCCATGAGAGCAGGAATCGTGTGCCCCCATTGTCTAGGACAGTGCCAGACACAGAGCTGATAGTCAGGAAATGTTTGCTGAACAAGCAAAGGGAAACAGGAAGAAGATGAGAACACAGATGCACACTGGACACAAATGAGTTTCCCTAGATAATGCTGTCACCTGGGATATCACAGAGGACCACATGCAGCTTTGGTTCAAACTGTGCAGAACACAAGAGACTCCTAAAAAGAACAAAGCTTGGTGTGTCGACTTCTAAAAGCTGTTTTATCAGCATGAATCAATTGGAAATCTTGCTTAGCTAGCAATTGATTTTCCTAGCAATGATGATTAAGCAGCACAAGATGTAAAAATGCTCTCTGCGTCATCAAAGAAAATTAGATTCTGTTAAACACAGAACCCTTGTTAGATGTATTTCCTAATTATTTGAAAATCTGTGAGTCTCTATTAATCAGGCAACATGATTAACTAGGAGAGTTTGTTCCCTGGCCTAGCAAGGCAACACTGGGTTTGCTGTAATGTGACTGCTTAAAGCCAGCAAGTCTGTAAAAATGTCCGGGAGGAAGCAGGAGGCAAATATATTTTAACTATTCATGAGTTGATGTAAAAGCCAATTGTAGGGAAAATTGATACTGAAAAACAAAAACAAAAACAAACCCCCAAAACAGTCAGACTGATTCTTGGTGTTTCACAGTACTAATGATATCCAGTACAAAGCTATGAAATTGCAGATAATGAAGGCTCAGTGATCTGCTGTTACCTATTACCTCTAGCTGAGTTTTATTCCTTCTTTGGATAAATTAACAGAGAAGATTCTTCAACAGAGCCTTACTTGGGAAGAATAGGGTTTGGAGGAAGAGAGTGAACAGATTGATATTGCTCCTGGCTGTCCAGAAATAACCAAATGGAATATCTTGCACCTTGTGTGGCAAGTCAATCAGTATCTTTTTTTTATTTCAAAGTCACAAAAATTTGAATATGGAAACTGTACTGTGAGAACTGGACCAGCAGGGGACATACAAATAAATAGCAGCTATCAAAGTTCAAATGGCCATGGCAATTTCCTCACAGTTTTTGTTTTTTGTTGACCTGAAATTGCAGCATATGCCTAGCAAGTCTTTGATATGAAGTGGTATATCACTGCATGCAGAAAGAATTTGTAATGCCTCTAAGTCTCTGTAGCAGCTTCCTTTTTAAGTGGGATAAAGAGAACATTTGAGAGGTAATGAGTTTTAGGCCCAATGCACTTAGGATGGAGAAAGTTAATAACCACAGGGAAGAAGACATTAGTAAACGAAGCCACTCTTAATCAGAACAGTAGAGAGGGTTTCAGCTCAGAACATCCAGAGTGGGAAAAGAAAAATAAAGGGGCAGGGCAGAAAGCAGCACAGTCCATCTACCTTGTAATAGAAACATAAAACTCATCAAAAAAATGAAGAAAGAAAGTGCATTCTTGGTTTGTGTCCATCAGGTAAGAAGCTTGGAAGTTGTCACTCCAGCCTAACAAGTAAAAAACTGGAAACTGAAAATCAACAACTCTTCTTAGATATCAGAGAATTGAGGTCACAGGACAAATTGCTGTCCTAAAAATTGAAGAGACAGCCAAGCAGATACAGAAAATTATAATTTACCAGAGCACAGATTCACAAACAGAAACTGCCGTTCATGAGAACCAGTACCAGGGTAGAAAAGCCAAAACTGTCATTGATAAATTGCTGGAGGCTTGGTGAGAATAGATCAGAGAGGTAAAAAGTCCACGGGGACCCAACCTTAGACGGCACTTACGCTTTTGTAAGTTTTTTCTCTAGGAGCACTACTGGGTACTCAGTAAAGACTGGAGAAATATCCCTTCATGCTTCTCAGCATGTAGCCAGTTTGAAATACTCTAGAACATTCTGTTCTTAACAAGTCCTGCCTTTAAGAAAAACCATTTGAGCCCCCGCCTGATGGAGGTAGCTTGGAGAGTGCTGAACATAGAGAATGATTGGACTGTGGGGGTCAGCTGACCCATTTCAAAAATTTTCCAAGAAAGAACTAAACCTTTGTTTTTTAAGCCAATAAGTGACAATCTAGAGTTTTAATTTGAGAAACACTGAAGCTAAAGACAATCTCAAGGGTAAGTGTGGCATGATTAATTAGCCTTTCTACCATGAACAAGAGGAAGCATTGTCATTGTATTTGTCAATGGTGAGACCTTAGCATAGTGATGTCCATTAGAGATTTTCTGCACTGTCCAGTAAAGTAGCTATTAGCACTAGTGGCCATTGAGTACCTGAAGTGTGGCCAGTGCAACTAAGAAGTTTGTATTTTACATAATGTTGATTTAGCTGTGTATGAATCATGCCTGCCGTATTGATCAGCACAGCACATACCCTATTCGCATGCATATTCTAGATTTGGTGGGGTGAAACAAAGAGCACCTGGATCCTGAGAAGAATTTTTAACCAGTTCTTCCTTCCTTTAAAAAAATTACTCAAAAGTAAATATTTATAACATGATTCTTTTGTGAGCATGGCCTATTTCTTGAATTTCTCGAGACTGTAGGGTGAGGCAAGTATGCCTAATAGTTTTAGGCTTCAAAATATAATTTAGTAAAGATTAACAAAAGTCATGATTTTAAAGATATAATCTACTATACTGAGACATTATCCCCTATACAAAGTGTTGATTTTAGAATTTACCTAAAAGCAAACACCAAGATAAGGGTTTGAGGGGGGATGTATTTGGTGATGTGATTTGAAGAAGCACAAGGAAGAAGAAGGAGGGCCAGTGAAGGGTAGATTAATGAGTAAGCCATTTCTGTGGGAACTGAGGTTCAATCCTATTGAGACCTTCAGAGAGATTGTACAAAGTATACTTATCATTGACCCCCCCAGAAACTGAAGAAGAAGGGGTATTTATCTATTTACTCATATGCCCAATTAGTTAAAAGGTAACCCTGAGGAACATTAATATCCCAGAACTTTCAGCGTTTTAAATCAGAGCTGTTTATTTGCCAAAAGACCTAAAACAGAGGTAGACATGGAGGCTTGAGTAGGAAGCTGCCTGCATGGTCAGGAATTGACCTCCAGAACTGCAGATGACCTCCAGGGTGGGCTAACAACAGTATTTGCTAAAATGTTCAAGAATATCGTAAAACCCATCCTTGGTCTCATTGAAGGAGCTGGTCTTCCTTCAGTATAAATACCTAATCAGAATATAAGCAAACTATGAAATAGGAAGCTCTTTCTCTCTCCTTATTTCAGAGTCACAATGTCCAATTGACCTCATAGTTCTTTGTCCTCTTCCCAATAGGAGGTCAATGTGTTCAGGCTCCCCTGGTATTTCCTGACTCACCTTAGCCCACATCACCAGCAGTACACGGTGCTTCACTTACAGTCTGCTCTTACTAAATTGTCCATGCTCTTGATTATGTTGCTACATCCAAATGCATCGTTTTCTGGCTCATTATTACAGGATTCTGACATTAGATGTGAGAAGAGCTATACTGTCACTATAAGCATTCATATTCAGTGATATCCCTCAAGAATATGAGTTCTAATTGAGAAAAGCCAACCATAGAGAAATCTAGAAATGGTGAGACTTGATCCATTAAAACAGGTCAGTAGAGATGCTAGCTGAGCCCTGGAATAAACATTGTCTCTTGCCTACCCAATATCTATCGCCCTCTCTGTCTTCTTTCATCTTATTTCAGAATCATGATTTCTCAAGATATAGACACACCAGGAGCCCAAGAAAGATAAGCTTCTACCCTAGTTTTCAGAGGCAAATCATGATAGGTCTAGACCTGTGCTTGTCCAACACACAGTCCCTTGCTTCTTGTAGTGCTGGAGTGCTTAATATGTGCATAGATTCTGTTGAGATGCACTTCAAGTGTAAATGTGAAATATCTTGTTAATAATTTTTATGTTGATTACATAGTGAAACAATAATACTTTGGAAGTACTATATCATATAAATATATCAATAATTAATATGATTAATTAATAAAACATTAAAATTTATTGCACCTCTTTCTTTTTACTTTTTAAATATGGCTACTAAATTATTTACAATGTACCTATGTGGCTTGCAGGATATTTCTAATGGACAGTGCTGTTCTAAACAAATCATGATGATCTCATTTCCCATGACTAGTAATCAATTTAGGGGTGGCAATGTGACCCAGTTCTCTCAAGGAGATCTGAGAATAAATATGTGTGTGTAATTCCTGGGAAAGTGCTTGTTTTCTTGATAAAAATAAATAGTCTTGGTTGGCATGTTGCTCTGTTCTTTTACTCTCTTCTCTTACTTTGGTCTGAAACACAGATGAGATGCCTGGTGCTGTGGTAGCCATATTGTGACCATGAGGCAAGAATAAGCCAACAACTTTAAGAAATAAGTGTAACTCAGTGTGAAAGGTATCAGGTTTTGGATGATATTGTAGAGCACCTGCATCAACACTGGACTGTGCTTCTCTTGACTTCTTGATAAGTCTCTATTAATTTAAGCTCTGCATTGCTTTCAAGGTTTTATTTACATGCAGATAAATTGTGGATTAATGGCAGAGAGCCATTCCATCATCCTCCATTTACACTCACCATACTTAATGGCAAGCCATTTAAGGAAGGCATTTTGAAGGAGTTTTAATCTTATAAAATGGTCTTCATTCACTACTAGAGGGCAGTTTACTAATTATCTTCACTCAAGCTCTGTATTATTTCACCTCTTTATGAAGAGTTGATTCTGTATTTGTGTTTACCTAATATGTAAAATTATTTCACTATATAATCAACATTAAAAAATTAACAAGATATTTTACATTAACATTTGCAGCATATCTCAATAGAATCTTCTCACATTGCAAGTACTCTGGAACTACAAGAAGCAAGGGACTGTGTGTTGGACAAGCACAGGTCTAGACTTATCATGATTAGTTTCTAAAAACTAGGGTAGGAGCTTATCTTTCCTGAGATCCTGGTATGCCTGTTTCAGGATTAGGCTAGTCCTGAAAGTGTGTGTAGCAGACATTGTTGCTATTCTGCACAAGTCTACTTTGCAGGGTTTAGAGTACCAATATCTGCTGCTACAAGCAGAAGTTGTAAACAGCTCCCAGTTACCTCCTTCTCCAAAGAGTTCCTGTCGGCCTATGAGAGTCATCTCACCCAGAAACACCTGAAAGATTCTATGTTCTCCACTTGGGGACAACCCAGAGCTAATGACTGACCTGTAAGGAAGGCAAAAAATGTTGACTCTCTTTTCTCCAGTTGGACCAACTCTATGGTACCATGCATGCTCCAGAGCACCCTATGGGACCTAGGCTGGACTCCAGCTAAGATCACATCATTGCTTGGCTCCACACCATTGCCCTGTCCTGCTTCTCTCATTTCCATTATCCAGAGAGCTCTTGCTCAGTAAGTCACTTGGTCAAGAACCCTTGCCTTAGGCTCTGCTTCTAGAAAATCTGGCTGAAGGCACATTTTTAAAAGAAGTTGACACTCACTGTTATAATCCATTAATCATGAAGAAAATTTATAAGTGCAATTAATGACATTATATCAATGTTTTTAGCAGTATCCTGGAATAGCTACCAATTCTTTAAATAAATTGGTAAAACAGGAATTTTCTGCTTCAATGGGTAATTCTTCATGAATTCTAAGAATTCATGAAGCTAATCTTTATACAAGGAGGAAGGCTATTCCACTGTGTAAAAGTAACATTGTATACCAAATCCTACATAATCTTGTGTTGCTCTGAATCTTCATTTCACTTAAAAATTTAAGCCATCTATAAGCAGCACATTCAAACTAAGTAAAATATCTTTGCTTTAAAACTAATTTTGCTGCACCCCTAATGAAGAGAATAGAGGAACCATAGATGGAAAAGGGGTTTGGGATTGTCACAAAATTGATTTCAGGCTCGACAGGGGCATGAACTAGCAAGGATAGTTCTTTGTAATTTCAGCCAGGTGCCCAGAGGAAATCAATGTGTAGATATGAAAAACATAACTCTACTTCTACTACAGAGTCAGGCACAGAATTCTGGTGGCAGAGTGACTGGGTAAGAGATTCTAATTAGGGAATGGGAAGAAAAGGAAATGAATATGCTCCCCTAAGGATCTGACTGAAGGGTGAAGTTCCCATTCATTTGCATTAGGTATTGTAGTCAAAGCTGGTTTTGTTCCATTAGTCAAGGGAGAACTATGGATATGGGCTAGATTTAAATGTGTTTTGTGTAGCATTTCCTGTGCTCTCTCTTCTTTACATTGCCCAATTACATGGAAATGCTTAAAATATTTTGAGAAAGTAGGTTATAGGTTTTATGTTCTTTGGAAAAATAAATTGCATATATCTGGAAAAAGGCAGCTCTACTGCTTTGGTCATTAACATTATCAGTATTGTTGTGTGGGTTCAGATGAATCTATAGGCTATCTTGAAAAGATGAAAGATGCATTATCCAGAGTTTTTTTTTTACTAATTTACTTTCACACAAGCACCCCCATGGCTGTTTTTATTCATTCAACAAATACTTTAAAGTTCCTACTATACCAGGACTTAGTGTGAGACTTTGGCAAGATCTTATGACTTCACAAGAGAAAAAATATATACAAATAGAATTCCAGATCAACATTGAGAGAGTTGTATGTTAAAAGACAAACACGTGAAGTGCCCTGGGGATTAAGAAGAGAAAAGACTATCTTTAGCTACTGCTGTGACAACTGGAGGAAAAGGTGGCAAATATCTGAAATCATTATTGTAGACATCATGTTGAATATTATTAAGACAGTCTACATGTTAAGCAGAGATAAACAGGGCTATGGTTTAATGAGCTAATCTCTCTCATATACTAAAATCACTCTTCTAAGTATTTTGAGTGCTAGAAACTTTTCACAAAGACTGAAAATCCAGGAGTTATTTTTCAGAAAACTTCCAAAGATTTCAAAAAAATGACTCACTAAGTAGAAAGCTCTTTACAAAAATTGCTGGAGACAAAGTCCCAAAGAAAAGAATTCTGATGACATCTATTTATTAAAAGAATTTTTTTTTCCCAGCATCACTTCAAAGTGAAGAATTTCAATTTGAGGAGTCAAGGTTTCCAGGGTCAGAGGTTTCTAAAAATCATCAAAAACCAAGACAGAGAAAGAAAAAATATATAGTCACATCTCATCTCTGGATTTCTGAAACAATGAAAAATGAGAGGGAGGGTGAAGGAAGGAGAGAGAAAGGAAAAGAAAGCACAGATTTACTAATGAGTTTAGAGAAGATCTTATGCTCTTACATACTTGACCATATTTTCAAAAAGAAAAGGAAAAACATTCATTAGCTTGAGGATGAAAGTAAGGTAGATATTGGAGAGAATAAAAAGATTTAACAGACATCAGAATTTTTACTTTTATAATATTTTTTGCTTTTGAGATCTGCAATAAATTTTAGGAATTTGTTTCTTGATTCTGTGTGTAGATGAGCTTTATTTTAAAGCAGAAAGTTGGTCTTAGTAATCTATGTTTATATAATATTTACTGATTCATCAACTACTGGATATTTACCCTGTGCCAGGCATTGTGCTAGACATCAGGGATAGAGATAAGATTTAGTACTCACAAGTTGTAATCTAAGGTGACAAACAAATTTATCTCTCATATCAATACTAATAACACTAAATGTATAATATGTTTCATACTCTACTAAACACCATATATTGGATTTATGAAGATGGTGGGTTTTTACTATTAAATTAGATTCTTACTCTTAATAAATAGGAGCCCAGAGTAGTTAAGTAACTTGCCCAAGATCCCCTCTGCTGAGGTTAGGCTCCTAACCATCACACTATTTGTGTATTATTTAAGAGCTACGTTAGAGTCTCTAATTATTTTTGCAAAAGAGATGAGAAACCCTGCCTGCCTAGAGTTGGGGATAGGGGGAAGGAAGAGAATTTGTTAAGGTTCTCCAACACTGGAATATTTGAGATGAATCTTAAAGAATGAGTGACTGGGGGCAATGAGAAAAGCCTATGCAGAAACACAACAATAAGAGCAAATAGTTAGCTCAGGATGGGACACTGAGTAAACTGGAAAGAGAGGCAAGAGCTAAAGCTGGAAAAGCACGCAAGATTCCAGGGAACCTGGCATGTCTTGCTTATAGGTGTTTGACATGATCGGGAGGGTTATATATTAAGGCAAGTGCCACAAAAGCAGACTGTGAGACAAGGATTCATTCAGCTATAAATGATTTATTAAGGCAGCACTCCCAGGAGAAACTGGGTGAGGAAAGAAGGACAGGAAAGGAAAAGAGGCTAAGCAAGCATGCACTTTCAGGTAGAGTCTTGGTCTCAGTCTGATCCCATGTAGGGGCTCTGGAGTCTAGCATACATCTCAGAGTAAATTTTGCATAAAAGCAAATATTCTGGGATTCTTACAGTCCCAGAGAGATATAAACTCCCAGAGACTTCCAGTTCTCTGTGAATATGGGTGAAGCAACTCCAGTCACCCAAGGGTGGACGTCTAAAAAAGAGTGAAGAATACAGTCATTTATCAGCAAAGCAGGCAGAAACTGGGACGCTGTGAACAGGGACATGGACAGGGAACATGGACAGGGAACATCAATATCTGTCACAGCTGGTAATCCCATAACTGTCATTAGAATAGACATTCAATTAGGATGGTTGTCATTAAAATAGGCATGTCTATTCAAAGACATTTAAACTCTTGAATTGAAACATGTTAAAGTCTCCAGGAGAAAAGAAAGTTGTCTATTAAGCAATGATAGTAACACAGGCAGAGATGAAAAGCCTGTGGAATTATAGGAGATTAGGATAGAAATCAGAAGGAAGCTTAGAAATTACCCAGCCTGAGGACTATGTGGAGATGAAGAAACCACAACCAAGGAAATCACTACATTCATATAATTAGTAGAAGTTTTTTTAATTTGATAAAATTAAGTTTTAAATTTGGTAAAGTGAATGTGTTTCCATATGTGTATCCTAGGAGGTAGAAAGAGGTGGGAAGATGAAGTATCCTAGAAAAAGACTTCTCCAAAGTCTCTTTGGGCATTTTGCCTTGAAAAACCAGAAGTTTTTCCTCCTGATTCCAAATTGAGTCTATTTTGTGTCCTATTACTTTCTATCCCACACCTTTAATGCTGAGGAGACATTCTATTCTAACTTAAAGTTGAAAAATGACAACATCTATCTTAATCACTGAGATTTTAATTGATTAACCATGCCTTGTCCCTTCACTGTCAGCCTAAGCATGTTTCCTAAGCTCCCTTGCAGTTTGGTGTGGCTTTGTAATTGAATCCTGGGATGTAAATAGAGACGATACACCTAGAAGCACCACTTCCAGGCCTTCCCACAAAAATATTCAGGTAGCCTTCTGTGTTCTTGTGTTCCATATGCTGGCCATAATAAAGAGAACTCCAAGAAAATGGAAAAAGGTAGGTCAACAAAATGATAAGATTCTGGATCTCTAAACTATGTAGAGCAACCCCTCCTCCCCAGCTCAACTAATCATCCCACATTGAACTATAACACGGGCAAATAAATAGTAAATATTTATTTTGGTCAATGACCTAAATCTGGACTTGATTTGCTATAGCAGTTAGCTACCCCTACTAATATGTAAAATTGGTAAGATCGATCAAACCTTATCAATCAAGTGCCTTTTGAGCCACTCTAAGGCACCAGGCTGGTATAGTGGGAAACCCAAAGATAAATAAACATGACCTTGTTCTGAAGTATTCTCCTGTGTCATAGCCAGTGAGAAGAGACATGAACACATGAGGACAGGTCAGGACAGTAGATTCTAATGGAATTACAAGCAATAATAAAACACTTCTGGTTGCATGGATGATCTTTCAAAGAAATAGCAGCTTACTAAAACCTTAAAGGATTAATCGGTATTTTTATAAGTTAAGATGGTAGAGTGAGAGTCAGTCACATGTAGGGATGACTGAAGCAATGAAAGGATATGGGAGTTCTCTTGGGATGTAATCAAGAAGCATGGTAAAACAATGGAACCAGATTTTTGAGGACATTGCATTTTAAACTATATGGTTTAATCAGGTAGCTGTTACTAGATAGCAAGTGGCTCCAAAATGTAGAGACTTAAAACTACAATTTAGTATTTCTTACAGGTCTATGGTTTGCCCAAGAGAGTTTTTCTGCTAAGGTACAAGCTTGGCTGATCTGACTGGGCTTGCTCATTCATCAGCATTTAGCTAAAGGGTCTGCTGGAGATTGGCTGATCTGAGATGATCTCAGCTATTACAAATTGCCCCTATTTTTTGTTTCTTAAGTTCTTCACCATGATAGCTTAGAATTATTTTTATATCAGTAGCAGGGGACAAAAGAGAGAAATCTGAAGTGCATAAGTACTTTTTAAAGTCTTTGCTCGCATCCAGTTTGCTTCTGTTCCATTGCATAAAGCAAGTCTCATGATCAAGCCCAGCGTAAGTTGGGAGGGTATACCACAGGGTATCAATAGAGAGAAGTGTGCAAAACTGGGACTATTAATGCCAGTGATATCCATAATTGGTACATGCACTCAGAGAATGTGAATAAATAACTCTGAAACTGGAACCACCTGGGTTCAAATCCCAGCTGTATGATCTTAGGCATGGTATTTAAACTTTCTGTTCCTCAGTTTTCTTATATGAGAAATGGGGATAAACTATCACCTATATCATAGAAGTGTTTGAGGATCTAATAAGTTAATATATGTAAAGTGTTCATAGCAGTGTTTGGCACATGTTAAGTTCTCTCCATATACATGTTAGTTATTACCAGGTCAATTTTAGAAATTTGGCCAAGTGAATGTGTTTCCATATGTGTATCCAAGGAGGTAGAAAGAGATGGGAAGATGAGGTATCCTAGAAAAAGACTTCTCCAACGTCTCTTTGGGCATTTTGCCTTAAGCTACCCCAGATTACAATTCCAGTTTCTTTATTAGCTGGTGGTATTTTTGTAGATAGTCAAAGCCCAATTTCTCTTGACAAAGTTAAACAGTCAACGAAGACGTTACTCAAGGCTGTTTCAATAGTGGAGAGAGGCCAGATCTGAATCTGAACTAAATATCTCTAAAACAAAAGATGAAGGGTTTTTAAGAGCTGGGGTGAGAGGGAGATCATAGGTCATCTGTGTGTGCTAATTGATTTTATCCAAATTAAAAATAACCCCTTCCCACAAGATCAGCAAATCCTCTAGTGTCTTCATGATATGAGGCAGTTTTGCAACTGGGAAATTAGCCTTCTTCCCTTCCAGAGGAACTGGGAGATAGGGGACTATCCTCCTTGATGATCACATTTGAAAGAAATGGTTCACAGGGCCTTGAGAAAAACACCCCTGGGTTGGAAAACTGGCAAGATGCTTTTAAAGGCGTTTTATATCAAACAGACAGTGAAAGGGTTTACAACTATGAGTTTTGTAAAGTAAATGCTCTAAGAAAAGGGAGATCAGGGGACTAGAGCTGAGAGGGCACCTGATTAAACTGTAGTCAAGCTGAGGGAATGTTAGGGCCTTCTTGATCAAGAAAATCTTGTAGAGTTTCTATGCACTTTACCACTTCAACCTTAAACTGAGAAATTAAAAAGATTCAGTAGTTGGCCAATCAGTAACTTTTTGTCTAACAATATTTCTTGTGGGATTTGAAGCCCGTGGTGAGTAACTACTTTAGACACTAAACAGGGCCCTGGTGAATATTCAAAATGCCTATTTCATGGCCACGGATACTCTAAACAAAAATGTTTTACATGAATCAAGAAGAGAAGGGCGTTTAAAGTTTTTAGAGCCAATGACATTAATCAAAGCAAAGAGCCAAAGGAAAGAAGAGGCACTTTCAATTTCTGTAACATTTTAATATTTAGTTTGTAATGCATCTATGCAGTTCTTTCTTGGAATAACATGCTTCTTGGAGCATATTTTTATTTGGATCTGGTGGTGCAGATGGTGCAGGAAAGTGTGAGTCTCTTGGGGTGCTGAGAAAATGAGAGGGTTGGGCTGGAATATAGAATGAGGAAGAAAGACCTATTTAGATGGTAAAGGAAAAGAGGGGAACAAAAAGAAATGTTGATGATGAGGTCTGAAGGGTGAAAGACAAAGGTACCTTACAGAGTAGCATGGACAACATACTTGTCTACCTAAGCCTCCTCCACATTTATTTTGGAAAACTCAGTACCATTCCCTTATTTAGGGTAACTCTTCTTCCCTCAGTTTCCCATGGAGTAGTTCTACAGGGGATGGACAATGCTAAGACCCGAATCAACAGGAGGGTTGTGTGTGCCACCCAAGATAAGCTAAACAGTGGTGTTTAAATGAAGTAGACCAAGATGGATGAGACATTGTAGAGTGGCCAATTGTCCTTTTATCCTCATGACTAAAGAGTTTTCCAACGGAATGGGGTTTTAAGAGCTAAAATCAGGACAAGCCCAGAAAAAGCAGGATACTTGGCAGTTTAGATAAAGGTTTCTGTAGCTCACAATCAATCTTATCTTGATGAATAAGGTGGAAAATTATTGTAGTCAGATTGATCAGTTTTCAAATGAAAATCACCTTATGAGAAATCTGGTAGAGATCTTTGCTTTAATACCCCTCATGCTCAAACTGATTTAGTTAAGACAAGCATATGAGTTGGGATACTAAATAAGGGATTATAATTTTAGAAAATGTGAAAGGGCACATCTAATATTCTCTACTTAAAAATAAGATTTCATAAAATTTCTCCCATTTGGCTAAAAGGTCACATCACACATTAATTATGCCATATCCTCATCTCTCTCCCTAAACTTCACAGGTACACATAGAGCACTATTAGTGAGGTATTACAGAGAATGGGAAAGAAATAGCCTAAAATGGTTAATTGCATCTACATTAGTTACTAATGTATTGTATACCATCCAATTCTGCATTCAGATGGTAACAGTTCTCTAAAGCCTAAAGTCTTGGTTTGAGTTTTCCACAAAGGAAAACCGGAGACAAGAATACCAGTGGAAGTCATTTATTTGGAAGTGAGTCCCAGGGGCAAAAGTAAGGGAGTGTGGAAAGGGGACAGGGAAGAGAGAAAAGCCAATAAGGGTGTATGAATCCTCTGGTTGCTGCTGTAAAAATCTGGGGCTGAATCCCGCTGAGAATTTGAGAAATTATGTAGAAATTTCCCCACACTTATAGGAAGATGAAGATGCAGGAATATTTGTCCAGTGGCTCTCTTCAAACCCCAGTTGAG
This sequence comes from Macaca nemestrina, assembly GCF_043159975.1. Classification (NCBI taxonomy): domain Eukaryota; kingdom Metazoa; phylum Chordata; class Mammalia; order Primates; family Cercopithecidae; genus Macaca; species Macaca nemestrina. The sequence continues at coordinate 45,878,786 of NC_092139.1, forward strand.
AGCTGCCCCTAAGGGTGTTAATGGCCTGAGCGTTGGGGTTTTGCAGTTTGGCAATGTTTCATGGCTAAGATGCTGTACTTCACTGACTCATGCCCCACCCCAGTTGTGCAGAAATTAGTTGGGCCAAGGCAATGAGACACAATACACCAGAAGCATCTGCTGCAGCATCTTACCATTTCTGCATGTAAAATATTTTCCTTATACAGTCACCCTACAGGAACCTAACATAAGCTAACGAAGACTCTTGAAGATGGTATAGGAGCAACAGGCTTATTTACTAATGATCAACTGAGGCTGAGAGAAGTTAAGGAGTGACTTAAAACCACATATGGACTCTTGGTAGAGAAAGATAAGAAACTGAAATTTCTTTCCTTCATTCCAGGGGATATCTGTTCACACTGAATGTGTGAGTGTAGCCTAACAGCCTGGAATGTGGGACAGCTGCAAACATGATTTTGATATTAATGTGGGAATGATACAAAGTTTCTCTCCTCTCATGCTTTGAAAATTATACTTAATAGAAACATTTCATTGTATAAAAACAAAACAACACGTGCTATTTGGAAATAGAAATTGTGAAGTTGAATACTGAGCACAGTACCTGCTTACTGGGAAGCATCAGGCAAAAATAAAATGCTTTAGCTTAGTTTCAGTTCATCTGTGAAGTGAGTATGGCTTACTCTGTCTTGAGGTATGCTGCCGAAGGTTAAATGAAATCAATTAGGTAAAAAGCATTGTAAGTCGTAGCTACCAATGTTGTCAATATCATTAAAAGTACCACTGAAAATTTCCCCAAGTGTGACTTTTTGGAGGGTCTCTGAACCTGAGCTCCGCATACTTGCTTTCCAGTGCCCCTCCATACTGCTGAAGACCACCATGGATACGATGAGACATGCAATAAAGATAAGGAGCAAAAGTTAGCGCGGTGGCTCAAGCCTGTAATCCCAGCACTTTGGGAGGCCGAGACGGGCGGATCACGAGGTCAGGAGATCGAGACCATCCTGGCTAACACCGTGAAACCCTGTCTCTACTTAAAAAAAAAAAAAATACAAAAAACTAGCCGGGCGAGGTGGCAGGCGCCTGTAGTCCCAGCTACTCCGGAAGCTGAGGCAGGAGAATGGCGTAAAACTGGGAGGCGGAGCTTGTAGTGAGCTGAGATCCGGCCACTGCACTCCAGCCCGGGCAACAGAGCGAGACTCCGTCTCCAAAAATAAATAAATAAATAAATAAATAAATAAATCCACAAAAATTTATTGTCAATATAACGACATATTGATTGTTTATTGACTGAACTTTAGCACATGAAAATTGTGTTTGCAAATAAATACAGACTAACCCAGCAAGGGCAATAATGGTTTGTTAAAGGGGTAAAACAAAAAGTATCTTAGACTACTGTTCAGTTTTTTGGTTACAGTGTTCCAAAGAGCCCAGTGAGTTTGCTGTGGGTTTGTGTATTTCTGTTTACTATATAGCAGGCCCCAGAGAATACGGGATACTTTTCGTATCTTTGTTGCACGATTCCTTCCCTGGAACCCCCGAGAATGGCTTTGATTATTTACTCTCACAATATACTTGAAAAGAAGTCAGCATTATTTTGTTTGGCACATTTTTTTCTTTATTCTTTCTGGTTTAAAATTGCTCTATTAAGTAATATGCAAAAAAAGGCTTTACCCCAGGCCAGACGGACTTCAATGAAGGAGGTTATAAAAGAGCTGAGTTAAACTCACTGTTACATCAAACTCAAACCTTCTAGGTGATAATCCCTGAAGTCAAATTTCAAACTCTTTAGTTTTTGTTAAGCAGCCTGTAGGCAACTTCACTAATAAAAGCCTCTTATCTGTACTATATATCAAAGTTCACAACAATGAATCTCCACCATTATCATATGCACAATTTATGAACAGTTAGATAAAAATACGTATTTTTTTCTATATATTGATAGGGTGGAGTATGCATTAAACTTGACCATTGACAGCTCTTGCCAAGAACTAAAAGACCAGCAATAAAATAAATACATAAATGTAAAAATTTAAAAAAAAATACTACTGGTACATTTACCAACATGGATGATTCTCACATGTATTTTGTTGAGTGATATGGTTTGGCTGTGTACCCATGCAAAAATTTCATCTTGAATTATAATCTCCATAATCCCCACGTGTCAAGAGAGAGGTAATTGAATCTTGGGGGCCGTTTCTCTCCTTGCTGTTCTCATGATAGTGAGTGACTTCTCATGAGATCTGATAGTTTTATAAGTGTTTAGTATTCCTCCTGCATTCATTTCCTTCCTGCTGCCCTGTGAAGAAGGTGCCTTGCTTCTCCTTTGCCTTTTGCAATGATTGTAAGTTTTCTGAGGCTTCCTCAGCCATGCTGAACTGTGAGTCAATTCAAACTTTTTCCTTTTACAAATTACCCAGTCTCAGGCAACTCTTTATAGCAGTGTTAGAAAGAACTAATATATTGAGTGAAAAAAAATAATGAGGCAAAAAGAGCTCATGTTGTATGACTCCATTTATATGAAGTTCAAGACCAGGTAAGACTAATCAATGGTGATAGAAGGCAGAGAGTGGCTATCTCTGGGTCAGTGTATACTGGGTGGACCTTAGGGAGCTTTATGAGATATTAGAAGTGATCTACATCCTTATCTGGGTGATAATTATGAGGGTTGCATATATACATAAAATCATGAAACTGTACACTTAAGAATCCCACCTTGTACACTTTATTGTATGAATGTTACATTTCAGCTTGATTACAGACACACACACACACACACACACATACACAAACATGCACATGATGAGGGACCCAGGTAGTAAAGAGTAGGTTATTTTAAAAACAACTAGTTTAGTGGTTCTCAAATCTATCTCTGAATAAGAAGTCACCTGGAGAGCCTGTTAAGAATACAGATTTTGTCTGGGTGTGGTAGCTCACGCCTGTAATTCCAGCACTTTGGGAGATGGAGGCAGGCAGATCACTTGAGGTCAGAAGTTCCAGACCAGCCTGACCAACATGGCAAAACCCCTTCTATACTAAAAATCAGTGGGGCGTGGTGGAAGGCGCTTATAATCCCAGTTACTTAGGAGGCTGAGGCAGGAGAATCACTTGCACCTGGGAGGTGGAGGTCGCAGTGAGCCAAGATCATGCCACTGCACTCCAGCCTGGGTGACAGAGCCAGACTCCATCTCAAAAAAGAAAAAAATAAAGAAAAGAAAAAAGAAAAAATACACAATTTTAGGCTGCTTCTTTGACAGATTTGGCCTCTGAGAGTAGGGCCTAGGGATGAGTACTTTAATTTTTTTTTATATGCACTCCAAAGTGATTACCACATGATCAGTCTGTAATTGTCTACATGTGGCATTTAGGAAGCAGAGTTAGTCTAAATATGGACTATGATGTGTGTTCAGAGATCCTTTCCATTGAGGGGCAATCTTAAAGTGACCAACAATGTGTTGGTCACTGTAAGAAGCCCAGGTTTCCCAAGTAATGTTTTATGTCCCTCATGACTCTGTACATCACCTTTTCTGACCCCCATGAGCTTCCTTTCCATCTCCATCTTCCAAAACACTCCACTGTACCTGCAGAATCCCCAGTCATAAGTAAAATCCCCTATAACCACACCCTTTCCTGGGAATATTCCCTTCACTTCTTGTTCTAGCTTAGCACTTAGCTTCCTTTGTAGATCAACTGATGGTTGCTTTTCTTCTCACACTGTCAGTGCCAGCTACTCTGAAGATGGGGTGGGTGTCCTGCTTACTCTTTAGTGTGATCTCTGAGTCATCTCCCAAATTCCTCTCTAAACACCGCTCCCTACAACTTAGAATCCCAGGCCACTGCCATATTCCTCCTCCTGCTACTACCCCCTTATTGCAATTATCTGTCAACTCAATGGCTTGTGGACTCTGTTACTTGGACGTTTTAGCTTCTAGACATCTGTCAGACTCTATTTCTAATGTCTTGGTGACTCGGTTTCTTATTTCTCTTGCCATACTATTGCCCTGCACCCTACTTCACTCACATTGAGTCTTCATACCTGAGATACTATCATTGCCAATAACTGTACCCCCTCCATCCTCTTGGGGTCAAACATCTCCCACTACCACTACCACCTCCACACCTTCCTTCTCACTCCCTCTGATACACCACCTGTATAGTTCTTAAATGCCACTGAGAACTTCAAGCAACTGATGCTATCACCTCTTCTTAGTCCCTCAAAACCATACAAAATTATCTTTCTCCTTATCCATCTTAAATTCTGCGGCCAGCCATTATAATCACATTTTTGCCAAAAAACAACACTTTGCTCAAGTACTTGTGAAACTAAGCCATAGCCTTTGCTAAATCCAACTTTCTGTCTGCCCTATTGGTCACCTAGAGCTGAAAGTGACTGGAAGAAAAAAAAACATACAGCCATGATTGTTTGTCTCACACTGACTTACTATCATCAACCTCAAGAGGATCCTACCACTATATGGTACTTACATTTTCCCCAGTCTATTTATTTATTCTCCAATCTCCTAGGCAACTATTTCATACGTTTTAATCTCTGCTCTACTCCTCCACACCTCCCTCCTCATCCTCAATCTCAGATGATGGCTCTGTTTTCTATTTCATAAAGAATATGGAAATGTGCCTAAGAACACTCCTGCAGTTTCACTGCCACTTGTCCCTGCTTAGTTCCATCCATGCCCTATATTTGGTTTCTCTCCTATTAAGATCTCAGCATTGCCCGTACTTCTAGCTAAGAGCAATCCCTCCATTTATCCACCAGATTTCATCCCTTTTTCACTTTCTAAAGATGTCAGTCCAGAAATTCTCCCACTCTCATCATTTTTTTTTAATTGGAATTTTCCCAACAACATGCAAGCACTTTTCCATTCCTAACGCTATCTAGTCATTACCTCATTTTTTACCTTCCCCGTATAGCTTATCTCTTTGAGAGAGTTGCCTAGTGCAGTCTTCTATTTGCCTCTTTCATTCCCTCTTGAGCCCACTCTGATCAATGTTGTCCCCATGACACCACTAAAACTGCTTCAATCAAGGCCATGAATGATTTTTTCCACATTTACAGATCTCATTGTAAATTTATTCTAATTTCTTGTTTTACTTACTCTTTCAGCAGTAGATGATCAGCTTCTCTCTTACTTGAAATGTCTTCTCTATTTGGCTTTCTGAGTACCATAGAGATTATCCAATAGGTATTTAAAATAAATTTATTAAAAACTGAGTTATTATTATTTGACTGAAAACATTCTCATTTGCAATCTTCTTCATCTCAGCAATTCTCAGGCTAAAACTCTTGGTATTATTCTTGACTCCTCTGATAAACTTTCATCAGATAAACCTCTTCCATCAGATCAACCATATCTGATGAACCAGGAAATTCTATTGGTGCCCATTTGAAGTATATCCAGGATTTGAGAACATCACATCTTCTTCACTGTTAGCATTTTGGTTAAAGCCACCATTATCTCTTACCTGGATGATTGACAATGTCTTCCAACCAGTCTCCCTGGACCCTTTCATACAGTGGCTACTCTTGCTGATTTGGTTAAATATTTCTGGTCAGATCACATCATTCCTCTGCTGAAGATGATGTCTCCCTCTTTACTCAGAATGAGATCCAATGCTCTGATCATGACTCACAAGGCCCCAGACAGTCCGTCTTTGATAGCCTCTCTAACTGCATCACCTTCTGTTCCCAGTCCTGTTTTCACTCCAGTCACACTGGGTTCCTCACATCCAGACATCACTGACTCAGGGCCTTTGCCTCAGATGTTCCTTCTCCCTAGAACTTTCATTCTGAGATCAGCATGGTTTGCTCATGTCCATCCTTCATATCTTTTCTCAAATAGTTTCTCTCAATGAGGACTTCCTTACTAAACTTATCTAAAATTGTAACCCTTGTATTTCCAACATATATTCCTATTTTTTCTTTTCTTTTCTTCTTATCATTTTTTTCCTCTAGAATTTTTTCCTTCCTTATTTGTCCTTTCTACTAGTTTTGGGTTTTATGAAGGCAGGATTTGGTATGTGTTTTGTTTACTACTATATTCCCAGCACCTAGAACACTGTCTAGCACACAGTAGGAACTCAATAAACACTTAGAACCATGTGAATCAATGGTTAAGTGAATGCAGGGGATGCTGGACTTTTACTTCTTAAGATATGAATATTTTATTCCATAAATACAAACTAAATGTGGATCAGCTTCTCTTATGTTTAAGCAATCACATCCTACTCTTAATATATACCATGCTTATGATCAACTACAATTCCCAGCTCTTTTTCATGTGAACTCCTGCCAAGCCAGGAGTTCCCTATTATGTATTCATAGAAATATTTTTAAATTCTCACACATGGCCCTTTATAAACTTCATCTTGTTATTATAAACTCAACAGCCCAAGTCTGCCAAGAGATAATTCTGGATCTTGATTTTGCTATATCTTACATTGCCATTAGCTTCTAGCTTTGACAACTGTTTTGTTTGACCTTATTTTTATTTATTGTAATGATGAATCAGATAGGACAAATTAAAACAATCCTGTGGGCTATCAGAAGAGAAGTTGGGACAGACTGCATCTTTCAAAAACAGCTGCACCAGTGAATTTTCTTTTATACTGTGATGCTACTACCCCTTATTGCAATATTAGGTCTAATTTCCCTTCCCTTTAAACTGAAGACTCTTAAAACTGCCTCAATCAATAAAATAGGGTAGAAGCAACTCTTTGTGACTTCTGAAAGTTAAATTAATGGCGACATTACTTCTGGCTGGTTTTTCTTTCTTGGGACATGCACCTTGGGACCCTGAGCTGACAGGTAAGAAGTTTGGATACACTAAGGCCACAATGCTGGAGAAATCACCTGGACAGACCACATAGAGATAGAAATTAAAGCCTGAGGTACCTCAGATGTTCAAGCCCCTAGCGGTTTACATTTCTGAAGCCCTGGCACTAGACATGTAAGTGATGAAGGCATCAAGATGACTCTAGCACTGCAACTTCATGAGGGACCCTGAGCCAGAACCACCTCACCGAGTTGATCCTGAATTCCTGACCTACAGAAACCATGAGAGATAAAAGAACAATGATTGTAGTTTTAAGCCACTCATTTTTTAGATGATCTGCTACAGAGCAATGGGTGACTATCACCTGTTGTAGTAGAATGAGCTGCCTGGTGATCAGGAAGTAAAAGAGAATGGGTGAGACTTTACACACTGTCTTTTATAGATTCTCAAGCCCACAGTATCTGATCCCATGTTTCATAGTTTGATACATCTGATTATCAACTCCTCCTTCTGTGGGAGAAATAAATAACAGGGTGCAGGTACACAGTTGAAATACTGTTGTGGAGAGTGGTGGACTCTACTGAGTTAGGTCTTGAGGGCTATATATCAGAAACACTCAAGGTGTGGGAGAGCTCTAATATTCTCTGAGGGGAAACACAATTGATTTTCTTTAAGCATGTGCTGAGTAGCAAGTCTTCAAAACACAGACTCTTTGGGGTAAACAAGAACAATGGTTTAAGTGAATTGAGATAGAATGAAGATGACTAGAAAGCAGGCTTTGGGAAGTTGGCACAAGAATGGAGATAGGCTTTGATTCACGATTTTGCTTTGACAGGCCCCATTTGTCATTTATTTGAAGAAAATGTGAAGAAACAATTGTTTTGCATGGTGTCGAAATCTCTGTTGATACAAGCTCCTTTTCTGCATTCACCAAGTCCTCTGTCCTCACCAGCTTTGGGTTTGATTTGCCAATGGGAGGACACTTTTAAGCTCTAAGGCAGAATGTTACCTTTCCATATCTTTTCTCCAAATTTACATGCTCACATTTGAGTGAAAAAAAAAAAAAAAACCCTCAAATTCTTTCATTTACTCCACTAATGTCTCATATATTGCACTCTTTGGAGTGACAATATTTTATATGGGATTTCAATGGATTCTTCTAATGTTGTCTTTTGATTTTAGGCAACCTGGGTTCATTTAAAGGCACAAACCCTATCTCAAATTCTTCATTTAAGATACTGGCTTTATCTCTGTTCTTTTGCTCCTATCATTGTCATTATACCATTGTTTTTATGTTAATAGCTTTACCAACTTAAACTGTAGATATTCTAAGTTTTTGCTCTTCAAGAATAGAGTAACTTATTAATGTTGTCTTTTCCCAACACCCCTCTTTATGATTTCCTAAACTGATTTTAATCATAATGTCTGAAATTTTCCCTTTTGGGGAGTATATAGAGTAAAGAAAATTAGCCATGATTGGGTTTAAAAAAAATGTAATCAGATTATTTTTGAATGAGCTATGAAGGGTTGTCTCCCTCTTATTTCTCGTTTTCCTATAGAGTCGGACCATGCAAAAAATGCACACAGAACCCGTAGCCAAAAGAGAAGCAGATCACAGTGTTGTTAATTTCTGGAACTTAAGTTTTGGACAATTTAATCCCATATTTAAGTAATATCTGAGCTGTTTTTAGTTCTAGGGCCAATAGGTGGTGTCACCCATGTCTTACTCAGAATCTGAATGATATCATTTGACATTTTTACTTCTTTCTGCAATGAAGTGATTCTAATACTTCCTCTCCAGTAGGTCACATGGGCAAGGATGGTGCTTCTCTCTGGAAAGCAGGCCTAGGGCTCCTGCAGATATGCTCACAGTATGGTATCAAGTAGAATGAACTTCCTGGTGATCAGGAAGTAAAAGAGAATGGGTGAGACTTTACACCCTGCCTTTTATAGATTCTCATGCCCACAATATCTGATCAAATGTTTCATACTTTGATACATCTGATTATCAACTCCTCCTTCTGTGGAAGAAATAAGTAACAGAGCAGAAAGAGACCAGAAAGTCCTTTGTGGGCATTCCTTTTGAGTGGGAAGAATGGGAGAAATTACCTTGGAGTAGGCCAGTATGGCTAAATGAGTACTGGAGCCTATCATCCTTCATTTGCACCATCTTCCGTAGACTCTATTTCCTCTTAACCAATTATGTCTAACAGCTGGGTCAATATTTGAACTTGATTGTGGCTGATATTTCAGGACAACTATATCAAGCCACCACCCCAAGACTTAGTGGTTTAAAATAATAACCATTCATTTTCTCTTGTGAATCTCAAGGTCAGTGGGGGTGCTTCTTGTCAGGCCTCTGAGCCCAAGCCAAGCCATCGCATCCCCTGTGACTTGCACATATATACACGTAGATGGCCTGAAGTAACTGAAGAATCACGAAAGAAGTACAAATGCCCTGCCCTGCCTTAAGGGATGACATTCCACCACAAAAGAAGTGAAAATGGCCGGTCCTTGCCTTAAGCGATGACATTATCTTGTGAAATTCCTTTTCCTGGCTCATCCTGGCTCAAAAAGCTCCCCCACTGAGCACCTTGTGATCCCCACTCCTGCCCACCAGAGAACAACCCCCCTTTGACTGTAATTTTTCTTTACTTACCCAAATCCTATAAAATGGCCCCACCCTTATCTCCCTTTGCTGGCTCTCTTTTCGGACTCAGCCCGCCTGCACCCAGGTGATTAAAAAGCCTTATCGCTCACACAAAGCCTGTTTGGTGGTCTCTTTACACAGACATGCATGACAGTTCTGGTGATCTTGGCTGGGATCACTTATGCATCTGCAGTCAACTGGTGGGTCAGCTAGAGGCCAGCTGGTCAGGATGACCTCAAATGGGATGACACTACTTTCTTCCAGATATGTCTCGGTTGTCTCCATCAGATAGCGTGGGCATGTCTTCATGGTTACTGCCAGGGCAAGAAAGTCTCTGCACGCATCCCGTCTCTTCTTGTTTCATTGGCCAAAGCAACTCACACTACTAAGCCCAGATTCAAACTGGGAAGAGAACACTTATAGAACACTTATAGAACAGGGAGAATTCAGGGATCCTATTAGTTGGGACTATGAATGCAACCAAGAGAAGCAATGTATCAGGAGAGTCATGGCATTAACTTCTTGATTCTGATGTCACCCCCAAAGAACTTTCTGTAATAATGGAAATGTTCTGTACCTACGTTGTTCAAAATGGTAGCCACTAGCTAGCTACCTATTACAACCTAAATTTAACTTTGATTTAAATAAAAGTGAGAAAACGAGTTTCTTAGTCACAACAGCTGCATTTTAAGTCTTAATAGCTAGCAGTATACTAATAACTATTTCTAATATTTTACCTTAAATCAGTGAGGTGAAAAATTGTGCACCTACAATTCTCTATAGTAGGTTAAAATGGGACATTAATTTGCTATATTTTTGGCATTTTTGTGTCCTATTGGGAAGTGACTTAAATTGATTAGGTCACGCTCAGCCAGTTTATTCTTCTGGGGAACCTGTAGCAGCTTACTGTAATGGAGAAGGTGATATATCTCCTCTCCACAGACCTACTAAAAAATTGCAATGAAGCCAAGTTTCAGACCTTGCTCTGTCTCACCTGTAGACATTCATTAGCAAACAGGCTTGAGAGTCTGTTTGAGACATACTCTGCTCTGCAGGATCAATCAAGACACTGTCTCTACTTTTAGGCATGTTTTTCAGCTTTATTAACTTGTAATTCTATATATTCAAGGCATACAATATGATGTTTTGATATACATATGTATTGTGAAATTATCATACCAATCAAACTAATTAACGTAGCCATCACCTCACATAGTTACTTTTTGGTATGAATGTGTGTTGAGAATGCTTAAGATCTACTCTCTTAGCGAATATCAAGTATATTATATATTACTATTAACTATAGTCACTATGCTTTACATTATGTTTCCAGGACTTATGTATCATGCAACTGACCAATATCTGCCTGTTTTCCCCATCCCTAGACCCTGGTAACCACCCTTTTACTTTTGTTTCTATGAGTTCAGCTTCTTTAGATTACACATGTAAGTGAGATCATGCTATGCTTGCCTTTCTGTGCCTGGCTTATTTTACTTAGCAAAATGTCTTTCAGGTTTCAGGTTCATCTATGTTGTTACAAATGATAGAATTTCCTTTCAGTTTTTTGAGAGAGAGACAAAGGTCTCACTATATTGCCCAGGCTGGTCTGCAGTCAAGCTATCTTCCTGCTTTATCCTCAGAAGTAGCTGAGACTACAGACATGGCACTGTATCTGGCTTTTTATTTTATGACAAAATTTATGTTTTCCAAAAGTCTGTTATATTACTGTTTTGTTTAAAGTTTTTCCAGCAAGTTTTAGTTTTAAAACATAAATGCTGGAACATGCAGCAAATGTAATTTGTGTTAATAAGAAATTGTAATCTTTTGTGGATGGTAATACATGATCAATTTTTGTAAAGATGTTAAGAAAAACTGGGAAAATGGTGTATTTTTTGTTTACAGATTATATATTTCCCTTCAAATTCCAGCTTTTATTTTATATTATTTAAACTCTTTATGCATTTATTTATCCCTTGTGTTCCTCATCTAGCAAAGGCTGAAAAACTAATGAAGATTTCTTCATTGGTTGCCATTTTGTCCATTTCATCTTTAAACTTTTTAATTTATGCATTTGGCAAGCTGTGATTTTATGCATGCCATTTTATGACTGCTGAATTTACATTGTGAGTGTATATTTTAACAATAAAACATGACATTTTAATTTGAATCATCCTTCATTCAGCAAGAATGTAAACTTTTGGTAATTTACTATTAATATTATTCAGAAAGGGTACAAGATTGATATAATTTCTTAAGACTTGCATACTTAAGACCTTATTTTTCTTCTGTCCAAAGAATGGTGATTTGACTGTGTATGAAATTACTGGATTACAATCCTTTTTCTTTTTTTCTTGACTCTGCTTCATTATCTCCTGACATTTCTTTCCCTTTTTTTTTGGAAGTAATTTGTGTTTTCTTACCATGTCGCTGTTGGCTTTTTTTTTTTTTCTGTGTTTTACTAATTCAAAAATGCATCCATAGTTGTCAAGTTGCAACGTTTTTCCTTATTGTTTTTGTTTGGTTGTCTGTTGGAATGTGGGAGCTATTTTAGCCAGCATACTGGATTACTTTCTTGAACTCTTTTCTCTTTTTCAAAAACTTAGATCATTATTGTCTTTGGTTCTGATTTTCCTTGTTTTGTCTCATCAGGTATGCCTATAAGTCTTAAGCTATTTTTTATCCCCTAACTCTTTATATTTAATTTTATACCACATTGTTTTTGTCTCTTTTTTTCCTTTCAGTTCCGAGAAAAATATCTCAATTCTGACCTTCACAGTCTCTGCCCCATCATGGACTAGATTTTCAGCAATGCTGCATCTGTTTTATCTTAGCTCTAGTGAGGACTTTAATTGGATTTTACAATGTCAGTGTCCTTAAAACCCTTCCCTATCTCCTCAGTTACCTTCATCTCAGCTCACTGTTTTGTACCTTACCCTGAGGTTATATATTCATCTTCATTATTTTTTCTTATACCTTTCTGTTTCTATTTTATACAGAAGAAGACATGTCTTCTGTGTTAATAGGACTCAGACGTTCAATCAACGGTGTTTGCTGAACATCTATTTTGTGCTCAGGGACACTTTTATTAGGCACAGACGTTATACAAAATAATCACCCAAACAATTGTATACTGAGAAAATCATAGGGTGCCCTGAGAGGATGTAACAGGAGGCCCACTTTAATCTGGAGGGTGAGGAAGGGACTCCTTAGGCAGCTACCAGTTGAACTAAAACCTGAAGAAAGAGCAGAGGGAGCCAGTTATAGAGAGGTGGGGGAGAGGCTGGATGCTCAGCAAAGCACACAGCATGGCCCAGGAAGCTAAAATGTTGCCTTCTTCCATATACGCATCTCCGAGATTTCATGAAATCATCTTTGCCTTAATCGGTACAGTTTTTTAATGTATTTTGTATTTTTTAAGGAGATCCTGTATTACTGTTTTCTGCTTGCGTTGAGAGGAGTTTTTCTCTGGACCCTGGTCAAGGCATAGGGCCTGTGGATCAGCCAGAGCTCATGTGCCAACTTTGATGACAATGGAAACCCTCTCTCATGTCAAAGCTGAACTGAGTTAGTGCCAGTGTGTGTAGTTTCCAGTGTAATCATACTGTCGAAGCGTGTTCATCTAGTATGACATTGCTGGACTAGGCGATGTCTTCTGCTATGCAAATTGCCTGATGTGCCTCTCTTACTAAAGAATACCCAGGCACGGAAGGGCTGCCAGCTTTCTTCGCAGGGAGGGGGAGTTTAGATACCAAATTCTGAGTCAGGGTCAAGCTGTTGAAAGGCATGTTTGTGTTCATGTTTCCCAGCCAATAGAGCTGCTTTGCCTCATGAACAATGACTTCATAGAGAGAGGACATTCTTTCCAAATTCTGAAACTACATTACTCAGCACTCCTTGTTTTTGGGTGATGTGATCAGTTTCTTTTATTTTAGTTGTTTTATCATCTGTTCATTTGCATGTGTTTTAGTGGTAGGTAAGAAGTTGTAACAAGATGCTGTTTTAAACCAGAAGTCTTATAACTGAGAACATGTGGTATTTGGTTTTCTGTTCCTATATTAGTTTGCTAAGACTAATGGCCTCCAGCTCCACTCATGTCCCTGCAAAGGACATGATCTCATTCTTTTTCTTTAATGGCTGCATAATATTCCATGGTGTATATGTGCCACATTTTCTTTATCGAGTCTATCACTGAGGGACATTTAGGTTGACTCCATGTCTTTGCTCTTGTGAACAGTGCTGCAATGAACATAGACATGCATGTGTCTTTATAACAGAACAATGTATACCCCTTTGGGTATACAACCAAAGTAATGGGATTGCTGGTCACCTAAATGATAAGATGCTAAGACCACATGGATGCATAGAAGGGAACAAAACAAACTGGAAGCTATCAGAGGCTGGAAGGTGGGAGGAGGGAGCAGATCAGAAAAAAATGACTGTTGGGTACTAGGCTTAATACGTGGGTGAAGAAATAATCTGTATAACAAACCCCCATGACACACATTTACGTGTTTAACCAAAATGCACATGTACCCATGAACTTAAAATGAAAGTTAAACAAGTAAAATAGAAGTTTTTGTATGTGTTTTTGCTCTGTGAAATTCCTGGAACTAGTTGATTTTAAAACCAGTCTTTGGGCAAGTTAAAATGTCTTTTAACAGCAGAAAGGAAAAGCATGCACAAAGGTCCGGTCAGTATTCTTTATTAACTAGTTCTTTGATTGTCTAGTATGAATCTGCAGGGATTTGGGTAATATAGAGAGACGGTGAAGAGAGAACATTGATCTGTGTATGAGGATTCCCAGCTCTGACATTAAATGTGACCTTCCTTGAGTCACGTTCCCTCTTTGCCAATGGAAGAACCAGACAAGTCCATCTTTTTCAAGTTGCTCTGTACTATCCTAAGTCCTTGCCACTCCAAGTGTACTCCTGCACCAGAGGCATCATATCACTCGAGAGCTCATGAGAAATCCAGATTTCAGGCCCCACTTTAGAGCTATTAAATCTGAACCTGAGTTTTTAACAAGAGTCCAGTGATTCCTATACTTGTTAAGGTTTGAGGAGCTCTGATTCTGTGTGAGTCTGTGATGCTAGAGGGCCCCTCATAGGAAAGCCAGGGGATATGGAAGAGGGAAAAAGAAGGGTGTTGGATGAGGGAAAAAGCAGGGTGTTGGAAGAGGATCTTTCTTCACTGTACTCTCTCCAAACTGCTTCAAACAGGCAAACCTCTTTTTTGCCTTTCTTTTCTTTTTAATAGATTAGTGGTGCTCATATATTTCCTTTTGGGAAAGACAGGTCCTTCTGCAAATAAGAAAATTGTTTGGCTAGGGTATCATCAACATTATTTCAGCCCAAAAGCTTCACAAATACACTTTCAAAGGCAAGAGGAAGGAAGGCAAATTTATTATAGCTTCAGAGGAAAATAATTAATACAATACCAAGCATACAGAATTGTTTTCTCGGAGCTAGTGTGGGATTAGATTGTTGCAGGTCTGTTGGAAATTCAGGAAAGGTTACCTTGATTTCTGCAGGAGGGAAGAAACTGGTCCTATGCTACCACCAAGGCCCAGGAGAAGGCCCATACCTGGATGCTCACAGAGCTCAGAATAGGGGCAAGACAGCTCTCCCAATATTTCTAGCCTCTGAGACAATTCTAAGGAATGTCAGATTTTTGGCATAAAGCATAGAATGGTCAAATGGCATATTATTTCTGCAATGGGAAGATTTATTTATACTCATTTGACAAGATGCATTATTAATTTCTATTTGGCCAAGAAATGTTCATATGTCCACCTTCTATAATCTTCCCTTTCTTTCAGCTATCACCACAATAAGTCTGTATAATCACCCCCAACATAATGTCTTAAAGCATGAAGTATTTTGTTTTGTTCTGTTTTTCTCACAAATCTGCAGGTTGACGGAGAGACTGGCTAGCCTGGGCCAGGCTTGGCTGATCAGGGCTGGGCTTGTGTCTGTGTCTGAGATGTGCTGGCAGAATGACTGGGGCTGGCTGGTTTGCCGTTTGGTCCACTGAGATGATTCAGGTCTCCTCCCTGAATCATCCACATCTCTCTACTACGCTAGCCTGTACCTGTTATCACAAGAAATTGCAGAGAAGCAAGAGAGAAAGCAGAAATGCTAAGATGCTTTTCATGCCTTTGCTTTCCTCCCATTTGCTAACTTCCAACTGACTTGAAGAAGTCCCATGGGCACCTCCAGGGTAGGAGGGGCTAGAAAACCTCAGGGTAAAGGATGTGAATACGTGGAGGGTATTCATTAAAAAAACTTGATTGGATTTAAATCAATTAAACTGAATATCAAGCTGCCACATATGATCTTAAAACAGGAATTGGCAGGAAACCAGCTTAAGAAATACTAAAAAGTTGAATGACTTAAGAATGAAGTCTAAGTTCATGCCCTTTGCAGGGACATGGATGAAGCTGGAAACCATCATTCTCAGCAAACTAACACAGGAACAGAAAACCAAACACCACATATTCTCAGTCATAAGTGGGAGTTGAACAATGAGACAACATGGACACAGGGAGGGGAGCATCACACACTAGGGCCTATCAGGGGGTGGGGGGCAAGGGGAGGGATAGCATTAAGAGAAATACCTAATGTAGATGATGTGTTCAATGAGTGCAGCAAATCACCATGGCACTTGTATACCTATGGAACAAACTTGCACATTCTGCACATGTATCCCAGAACTTAAAGTATGATAATAAATAAATAAATTCTCAGAACATGGCTACCTCAGACAGATGGTGTTTGTTGTACTACAATAAGAAATAGGCACCGATACAAAGTGAAGAGACTGATGACTTTTCAATCAACCAGTTAGATTAAAATAACATGAGGAAAGGTCTATGGCAAGTATTCTATTTTCTCCTGTTTCTAGTTTGGGAGATACCATGCCCCGTCTTGCATATTAACTCACTAAACAAAGGCACGGTGTACTGCTGCCCAGTTGATTTGTGACTAATTCAGCTTTACAGGGTACTAATGTGGTATTTACGTGTGACCAGTCATCTCTGCCAAGTTCTTCTTCCATGGTCTACTTAGGCCCTCCTGTCAGGAACTCCCTTTAAAGTGCTTTTATGTAAGCATTGAATAAAGCCATGTGACTGACAACTACTGCAAGAAATGTTTAGCTCCTGAATCTTAGATAGTCAGAAATAAGCTATGTGACTGGCATACCCCTTTATCACAGAGAAAGCTCTGCTGGAGATGTCCAAACCTGGGAGGAAAACTCAGACTGAAATCTGTGAACTATCCTAAGCATGTCAGTAATAATCCAAATTAATTTGAGTCTTGTTTCCTCTCCCATTGGAGACAGGAGCATGTTGGGTGGGAAGGTTAATGCAGTACCACCTTGTCTCCTTTGGGCAATGCTGCCCACTTGGAATAGTTTTGTGTCTCTTCTCTGAAAAGGAGATATGCTTTGCCATAGTGATAAGGAGAATGGTAAAGAGGTCAATCCAGAGAGACGAGGATGCCTGTCAATGCTCCCTGTGCCACCTGGGATTATGATGGGTCTAGGAAGTGAGAGGCTGCAGTTAATTTTAGTTCTGAGTAACTCAGTCTCTAAGGGGTTTCTTTGAGAAATACAAATAACTCAACAGAACCTTGGAAAAAGGACCACATTCTCTGCATCCAGGGCAAGGGCCCACATCTGATTTTTACACAGGAGTCAACTCAGACCTAATTCAACAAAGAAAAAAGTAAGATTTCTATACTTTTCAAGAATCTATTAGGCTCATCTTCCATGCCTTTGCTAAATTAGAATAATTTTGCTCCATGGCTCAGGAAAAAAGAGCAGGAATTGGTAATCACTTGCTTCTAATCATTATATCATTTTTTTGGATGGCAAAGGAGAAATTTTCAAGGCCTTGAATACTAATAAGGTGCCAAACTGCTGACAGGAACCATGTATAGTGAGAGGAGTTCATACCTAACTTCTGGGCAAACTTTCCTTAAACAGCTACACTCTTCCATATGCATAAGAGGAGGAGGAAACTCTTAGATACAACCTGAATATTGGTCCCTGTCTCCTGCTTTCATAACTCTCCTCTCTCCTTTCATGAACCTCTTTTCTATTTTCTCTCAGTAGCTCAGAATACCATCCACCTTCCTATTTAAAACCCATGTTCCTCACCTCTTATCTTCCAACTCTATACTTAAGAAGATTTTTAGGATATTCTGGAGGTGCAAACCTTAGGCCTCCAAAAGGGCAAAATAATCTAGATAAGCGAATGAATGGATGTAGGGGTGAATCAATAAATGGATGAATAAATGAATAAATAAAATAGATTCCACTCTCTCTTCAGCCAACCCCAACAAAACAGAAATAATAAAATAAACTTTCATTCACCTTCCGTATGATGGTGTTCCAAGGTCAACTAAGGCTGAGACTTCTCCCAGAATTATGGGAACCACAGTCATGTCATTAAATAGGTGCATTTTCAGATTATTGGCATATCAGGAAAGCTCAGAACTCCCTTTCCTCCATAGTTCCTCTGCCCCCACCCCTGATACCACCAGACTATGGGGAGAGAAGTCATTCTAGAGCAATGCTATCCAACAGTAAATTACTGTGAGCTACATATATAATTTTACATCTTCTAGTAGTCATTTTTAAAGAAAAGGAAAAGTAGACAGTGTTTTATATGTTGAATCCCAGCAAAAAGTTATGTTGGAGTTCCAATCCCTGATACGCAGAATATGATCTTATTTGGAATTAGGATCTTTACAGAAGTTATGAAATTAAAGTGAGGACATTAGGGTGGGCCTTAATCTAATATGACTGATGTTCTTATACAAAGGGGAAATTTGGACACAGAAAGCAAAGTGCATAGAGGGCAAATAAAGGGAATAGACACAGAGAGAAGACAGCCTTCTGCAAGCCAAGGAGAGAAGCCTGGACAGATCTTTCCCTCAGAGCCCTCCAATGGATCCCACCCTGCTGACACCTCGATTTTAGACTTCTAGCCTCCAGAATAGTCAGACAATAAATAATCAGTTGTTTAAGCCACCTAGTTTCTGGTACTTGATTAATGGTAACTCTAACAAACTCACAGCACATACCCTAACACAGCAAAAATATATTGTAATAATATGTTTTACTTAACCCATTTGATAATATTTAATATATCAAAATGATTATTATTCCACGTGAAATCAACATAAAAATAATTTACATTCTTCCAAATCCAGTGTGGATTTGACTTTTACAGCACATCTCAATTTGGACTCACCACACCTCAAGTGCTCAGTTACCATGAGCGGCTTGTTCCCCATTGGACAGCACAGGTCTAAGATGAGCTGAGTCATGCGGGGAGGGCACTGCTCCCCACTCCCCCAAGAAGAATAAGGGCACATCCACTGCCCCAGGGAACTCTACAGTTGGGAGCATCTGGGGACATTAACTTCATGTCTGAGGATACTACATGTTTTTAAAAAACATTTCATGTTTTTCCATTCATATGGCTTCCGTTTTTAAAGGTTCATATATTTTGAAACCTGACAATAGGGTGCATTTCCTGCTTGGGCAAATTGACCGATTCAGTGTTATTACTTTCATTATACAAATGCAAACTTTACAAGCAATTTACCATAGAAACTGAGAAGAAACCCACCTCCTTCCAACTAAAAATATAACAGTCTCTATATAAATATGCACAACCATATGATGAACAATTTCTGGGGCACAGAGCTCCATTTTATTTCCCTGAAAGAAGTCAGTGTGGTGGATCTTGAGTGCTCTGTGCAGGCACGGATTCCTCGTGCACACGCCCACCGCGAGCGGGTGGGCAGTGCCTTCATCCTTGGGTTGGCCCTTCATCTCTGACTCTTCTATTTGTTGCATGGCACCAGAGGAAAAGAGCAGAGGGAGGAGACATTTCTCATGTTGGTCAACTTGCTTTTTATAGCTTAAAATATAAACATCCACAAATAAATATGGTTTATTTTGTCAAATGCTTTTTCCGAGAAAAATAAGCACTGCCTGGAAAAGCTGGCACAAACTACTAATAAATGGGAGAGTTCTCCAGGTAGATTCTAGTAGGGGAGAGAAAACGGAGTCCTGTAAAATTATGAGGAAAATGGGAGCATGAAAAGTATGAAGCTGTGTTGGGAAAGGCACTGAGGCTGGCATTGGTCTGGGTCCGGGAGGGCCCCCCTGTATCTGTCTGCTTTTCGTCTTTTTCCTTATGACTCTGTCCTCTCTTTGGTGTGACATCACCCATTCCCATGGCTTCACTTGCCATATGTGTTTCACTGATGGTCTGTAAGCCACTCTCCAGCCTGGACCAAACTCTGACCCTCCAGAACCTTCTTTTTGCTTACTGTCCATCCTCACTCCCGGTTTCTCCAACAGACTAAACTCCAGGTAGCAACAACTTCAGCTTTTCCTCCCAATCTTCTCCTCTTCTTGTCTTTCCTCCCGGCATAATGCACACCATTTATTGCCTGAACACGGAAGATCACACATGATTCCTTTCTCCTCCTCGTTCTCCACCTCCAGTCAACCCCTGAGCCCCATGCCTCCTGCTGCTTAAAAACCACTTGAATCTCTGCTTCTCTTCAATCACCAGCACCACACTGCCTGCCTCAGGCCAAGCCGCTGACATTTCTCACCTGGACCACGCAGCAGCTTCCTCATGGCAAGCTACTTTCCGTGATTCTGTTCTTTCCAGTTTGTCCTCCAAGCTTTAGATGGAGGGATTTTCAAAACAGGCAAATGTGATTAAGTGCTTGCTGGTTTTCATTCTTCTGTGGTTCCCCATTTCCCCGAGATTAAAGTCTCCAGGTTCCTGCATGTTCCGGCAGCTGCCTGATTCCCCACCGACCCCATCACTTTCCTCTCTCTGTTGGGTTCTACAGTGAATCTGAAGGTGAGGTGCCAAGTGAACAGCCTGAGCCTCTCCTTGAAAGCTGGTAGAAAGGCAAATGCCAGGGTCTTCCATGACCTAGTAAATCTGAACCTCTGGGGCAGCAGTCAACATCTGTGTTTTTTAACAAGACCTCCAGGGGATTCTGGTACATGGTCAAGTTTAAGAACTCTGGTCAACAAAGTGAAACCTCATTTCTACAAAAATACAAAAAAAAAAAAAAAATTAGCCTGACATAATGGGAGGTGTCTGTAATTCCAGCTACTTGGGAGGCTGAGGCTGGAGAATCACTTGAACCCGGGAGGCAGAAGTTGCGGTGAGCAGAGGTTGTGCCATTGCACTCCAGCCTGGGCAACAAGAGCGAAGCTTCATCTCAAAAAGCAAAAACAAAAACAAAAAAAAACTACCAATGACCGTGCTCAGTCATGTCAAGTAAAAAACACATCAGGACTCGGGAAGGAGGGACTTCATTGGAAAGGAGCATTGTAAGGGTATGGGGAAAGACTGTGACCACAAGTTAGGCAAAAGTGATTTTTTCTTTGATGGAGCATGAGCGAGGTTAGAAAGAGCCGAGTGTGGGGAAGTAGGATGGAAGAGTGTGGGATGATGTGACAGTGGTTTCAGAAGTGGCCTCTTCTCAGGAGCTGCTGTTGAAGAAGGGCTGCGTGATCTGGCTTGGCCTGAGGAAGGACCAAAGCACAGGGACCTGGGGAAAGGAGAGAAAATCTTCAGGTTTGATTAACAGACATTTTGTTACAACTGGTCAGCAAGGACAAACAGTTCAGCTAATCATTTATAAGGCAAAACATAAGAATTTGGAGGCCCGTGTCTATGCCTAGCCTTGTCACGGGTCATCGTTGAGCCTTCTCTATGTCCTATGGAGAAGGGAAGTTCCTTGTAGCAGACTGTTCTGAACACAAAAGACTAAGGGATTACTGAACCTTCGCTGTTGTCCAGGAGCAGAGGGCTCAGGTAAAATGTAGCAGTATCAGTCACTTGCACCTGCTGTGTCCCCTCTTACCTGTGGCCATTTACACTTGCAGTCCCCTCTGCCTGGAGCACTCCTGCCCAGTTCTCCACTTGTCCTCTTCGTTATACACTCTTCTGGACAGTTCGGGTCCTGGTGTCATGTAGAGTCTCCTCTCCCATGCCAGACTATGTATGTCACCTTCACTCTGCATCTTCAGCCCTGACCCAGCACCTGACAACTAGATGGAGTCAATAAATACTGGGGAAATGAAGGAAAGTAAAAAGTTTCTTGGAAGTTTTGTCAATTTAAGAAAAGCTCCATGATCGTCAACCATAATCCCGCAATAACTTTTTTTTCTTCTCTGCAGTCAGAAGGCAGCCTGAAGTTTAGAATTTCCCCCTGAGAGCTCCTCCACACTGCTCCTGAAATGGCTGTCGTTCTACTTATTCACTGGGGTTCTCTTTTTCCAGGCTTAACCACCTGGTGGGGTTTTTGTTGTTGCTATTGTTGTTTTATTGTCTCTTTAAACACCTTCTCTTGTTTTCCAGGGCAAGTTAGAGGTGTTAAGTTCCCTAATGTGCTACTAGTCTGCAAATGAAGAAATTTAACAGCCCATCAGCCCATGAGAGGACCAATTAGAATCAATTATAACATAATTGAATTGCCTTGTACTCCTTGTCGGTATAAAACTTCTTTCTTCTTTTTCTTTTTTTGGTTTGTGTGCATTTTATTTCTTTGGAGTGCCTTTTTCTTTCTTTTTTGAGATGGAGCCTCGCTCTGTCGCCCAGGTGAGATCTGTGCAGTGGTGAGATCTCGGCTCACTGCAAGCTCCGCCTCCTGGGCTCACGCCATTCTCCTGCCTCAGCCTCCCAAGTAGCTGGGACTACAGGTGCCTGCCACCACGACCGGCTAATTTTTTGTATTTTTAGTAAAGACGGGGTTTCACCGTGTTAGCCAGGATGGTCTCGATCTCCTGACCTCGTGATCCGCCCACCTGTATACTTTAAGTTCTAGGGTACATGTGCACAACATGCAAGTTTGTTACATATGTATACGTGTGCCATGCTGTTGTGTTGCACCCACTAATGCATCATTTACATTAGGTGTATCTCCTAATGCTATCCCTCTCCCCTCCCCCCACCCCATTACAGGCCCCAGTATGTGATGTTCCCTTTCCCGTGTCCAAGTGTTCTCTTTGTTCAGTTCCCACCTATGAGTGAGCACATGCGGTGTTTGGTATTTTGTCCTTGCCATAGTTTGCTGAGAATGATGGTTTCCAGCTTCATCCATGTCCCTACAAAGGACATGAACTCATCCTCTTTTATGGCTGCATAGTATTCCATGGTGTATATGTGCCACATTTTCTAAATCCAGTCTATCATTGATGGACATTTTGGTTGGTTCCCAGTCTTTGCTATTGTGAATAGTGCCACAATAAACATACGTGTGCATGTGTCTTTATAGCAGCGTGATTTATAATCCTTTGGGTATATACCCAGTAATGAGGTGGCTGGGTCAAATGGTATTTCTAGTTCTAGATCCTTGAGGAATCGCCACACTGTCTTCCACAATGGCTGAACTAGTTTACAGCCCACCAACAGTGTAAAAGTGTTCTTATTTCTCCACATCCTCTCCAGCACCTGTTATTTCCTGACTTTTTAATGATCGTCATTCTAACTAGTGTGAGATGGTATCTCATCGTGGTTTTGATTTGCATTTCTCTGATCGCCAGTGATGATGAGCATTTTTTCATGTGTCTGTTGGCTGCATGAATGTCTTCTTTTGAGAAGTGTCTGTTCATATCCTTCACCCACTTTTTGATGGCGTGGTTTGTTTTCTTCTTGTAAAATTGATTGAGTTCTTTGTAGATTCTGGATATTAGCCCTTTGTCAGATGAGTAGATTGCAAAAATTTTCTCCCATTCTATAGGTTGCTTGTTCACTCTGATGGTAATTTCTTTTGCTGTATAGAAGCTCTTTAGTTTAATTAGATCCCATTTGTCAATTTTGGCTTTTGTTGCCATTGCTTTTGGTGTTTTAGACATAAAGTCCTTGCCCATGCCTATGTCTTAAATGGTATTGTCTAGGTTTTCTTCTAAGGTTTTTACAGTTTTACGTCTAATATTTAAGTCTTTAATCTGTCTTGAATTAATTTTTGTATAAGGTGTAAGGAAGGGATCCATTTTCAGCTTTCTACATATGGCTAACCAGTTTTCCCAGCACCATTTATTAAATAGGGAATCCTTTCCCCATTTCTTGTTTTTGTCAGGTTTGTCAAAGATCAGAGGGTTGTAGGTGTGTGGTATTATTTCTGACGGCTCTGTTCTGTTCCATTGGCCTATGTCTCTGTTTTGGTACCAGTACCATGCTGTTTTGGTTACTGTAGCCTTGTAGTATAGTTTAAAGTCAGGTATTCATGTACACCATAAAAGACAAACAGAGAGTCAAATCATGAGTGAACTCCCATTCACAATTGCTTCAAAGATAATAAAATACCTAGGAATCCAACTTACAAGAGATGTGAAGGACCTCTTCAAGGAGAACTACAAACCACTGCTCAATGAAATAAAAGAGGACACAAACAAATGGAAGAACATTCCATGCTCATGGATAGAAAAAATCAATATTGTGAAAATGGCCATACTGCACAAAGTAATTTATAGATTAGATGCCATCCCCATCAAGCTACCAATGACTTTCTTCACAGAATTGGAAAAAACTACTTTAAAGTTCATATGGAACCAAAAAAGAGCCCATATTGCCAAGACAATCCTAAGCCAAAAGAACAAAGCTGGAGGCTTCACGTTACCTGACTTCAAATTATACTACAAGGGTACAGTAACCAGAACTTCTTCCTGGAAGGAAGATTGTGCTTTTC
Organism: Macaca nemestrina; assembly: GCF_043159975.1. Classification (NCBI taxonomy): domain Eukaryota; kingdom Metazoa; phylum Chordata; class Mammalia; order Primates; family Cercopithecidae; genus Macaca; species Macaca nemestrina. The sequence continues at coordinate 45,902,965 of NC_092139.1, forward strand.
TTCACACTATGGTGGGGTAGCTGCATGAGTTCAGCGGCAATGGTTCTGACCTAAGCAATTCTAGAATAGAGTTTCATGGAAGCTAGCATGCCTTGTGACATCAGGGCCAGAGAAGTTCAGCTCAAGGAAGCCCTGACTTTCTCATGTCTGCACCTCACCCCCAGTTTTTTTTCCTTTCTTAAGAGAGCTGCTAAATTCTTACAAAGTACATAAAATACCTCACATGGGCCTCTGGAAAGTCAGGACACTCTACTTGTTGAAAAAGTGAGAAGGAAAGATTGAATCTGATGTCACCACCCATTTCCTTCCATTTTCTTCATTATTGGGTGTGAGAGATCAGACAACCACGAGAAGATCTACTCTGTCCACCTTTCCCAACAACCATCCTCTGGAATCTGTCCTTTGGGCCATTGGTGATAGGAGCCAGTAGTTGCGTGATTTCCCGTTTCTGGCTACACCCAGCCTCATCAGTCCTGGGTTGTAGCTGATATGGTTTCCAAAGGCTTCAGTCCATGATTAAGTAATCAGTCTCCCCAGCAGCAGGTGTCTCTATAATGCAGGCTCTTTTCAACTTCCTTTCTTGACTCTTCCTGTTTTTCATTCTTCCTCCCTGGGAATCTATACCCTAATAAAATAATATAACGTAAGTCCTCAATTTCACCCTCAGCTTTCTAATGAACCCAGGGAAAACCAGTTATACTTGTGAAAATGGTAAAACAAGAACAGGTTTTGACTTATTTGCATATTTTTGAATACTTTAGCAAATAGTTGAAGAGATCTAGTGACCAGTTCCTGACACAGGGCTCTAAAGTAATAGAAGGAAAACTACTTGATGGCTCTGAATTTTGTGTTGTTTGAATATCCATGACCAGTCACATATCGTTATATGCCTTCCTAGTTCCATTCAACTTTCTTCTTTACATCCTGGAGCAATTTCCTCCATCACTTACTCTCTGTACAGAGCCTATTTTGGTTTGGATTCCTTCAGAAGCAGATCCTGACATTAGGATGTATGTGCAAGTAGTTTATTCTGGAAGTGATCTAAGGAGACACAGTTAGGGGAGTGGGGAGGTGAAGCGGAGAGAAAAGCAGGGAATAAAAGGTATGTCAACGTGGAACCCAGTCCTGCCGGGGAAACTTCAGGAGACAGTGTAGAACACAATTTGGAATTATCCCACTAGAAAGGCAAGGGAGCTGGGGTATTTATACCCCAATTCCTATCAGTTGTATTGGTTGAGGGCTGCTCCTGGGGGACAGGTGGGATTAATTCTCTGTCACCTCCAGCCTGCTCTGTATGTAGGCAGAGAGGGTTGGGAAGACGGAAAAAGTCCTAGGGTATCTGGAAATCAAGCCATTGTTCTCTATGATAGTAAAGCTAATGGGATATTGGTGGGATACAAGAATGCTATCAAATTTACCTCCCTTAAGTCAAGAAAGCAGAGGAGCTCTATGTCTAATGGTGTCTGGGAGTTCCAGGTTTCAGTAATCATCAGTTTTGGCTTCAGAATAAAACCACCTAGGAAACTTTTAAAAAGTACTATTGCCCAGACACCTCACCAGAAAACTAATACAAGTGATACATAAGCATATAAAAGAGTACTCAACATCATATGCTATCAAGGAGTTGCAAATTAAAACAGACTATCACTACATTCCTATTAGAATGGCTGAAGTTCAAAACACTGACCATAACAAATGCTGGTGAAGATGGGGAGTACAGGAACCCTCATTCATTGCTGGCGGAAAGTAAAATGGTATAGCCACCTTGGAAGAGAGCCTGGCAGTTTCCTACAAACTAAACATAGTCTCACCATATGATCCAGCAATAGTGCTTCTTGGTATTTACCCAAATGAGTTAAAAACATATGTCCACACAAAAACCCCTGCACACAAATGTTTATAGCAGCTTTATCCATAATTGCCTAACGTGGAGGCTTCAATTGAAAACGTCCTTAGTTGAATAGTTGAACAAACATACAAATCTGCATCTATACACATCTATACAATGAAATATTCAGGAATAAAAGGAATGAGCTCTCAAGTCATAGAAAGGTATGGAAGAAATGTAAATGCATATTGCTAAGTGGAAAAAAAAGACTCAGAAAAGCTTACTGTATGACATTCTGTAAAGGGCAAACAGCTACAGGCATCAAAAAGATCAGGGATTTCTAGGAATTTGGAGAAAAGAGTGGAAAGATGAAGAGGTGGAACACATGGGGGTTATTAGGGCAATGAAATTATTCTGTATGATACTAAAATGGTGGATGCATGACATTATGGATTTGGCAAAACCTGTAACACTATATAACACAAACAGTAAATCTTAATGTAAACTGTGCACTTTAGCTAACAATCATGTATCAGTATTGGCTCACTTGTAACACATGTACCATGTCAAAGCAAAATGAAAATAATAGGGGCAACCATGTGAAGGTGGGGAGAGAGTATATGAAAACTCTGTACTTTCTGTTTAATTTTTCTGGAAATCTAAAACTGCTCTAAGAGGTAAAGTCTAATTTTATATAGAATCATGCTCCATAAATTAACATTTCCGGGTATGAAAACCAAACACTAGTATCTTTTGCATGATGCCTGGGAAACCCTAATGTGCAGGGAGAGTTCAGTCGCACTGGGGTAAGTGTACAGAAGAGCTGAATCTCTCCTGGCAGTCTTTGTGCAAAGGTCTTTCCCTTGGAGGTAGTTGGTCTCAGTAGCATGCTGTTTAGGGAACAAGAGAATTGAAAAATTAGCGTAAAATCTGGAATTTTTAATTCTAAGGAGTCCATACATGCAAAACAGGTCACATACAGTTATGAATCATTAATCGTTTAACCACTGATTAAAATTTATGCTTGTAATTTCATTAAGGTAAAAAATGTAACCTTTGCTGTTCCAGAGTGCTATTCCAATCAGCGTCACCTGGGAGCTTGTTAGCAATGCATTTCCCTGGGTTCCCCCTCGTTCTATGGAACCAGAAACTCTAGGGGATGAGGCCCAGGAATCTGGGTGTTGTCAACTTTTCCAGGTGAAACTTAAGTGCCAATTCGTGAAAGTCACTGTTTTGAACAGAGGATGAAAGTGCAAAGCAGTGGTTCTAAAACGTGGCTGTACAATAAAACAACCTGGGAAGTTTTTTTGAAAACAGCAATGTTAAAAATATAGTGATGTTTAAAAAATATTGACACTTTGGTTCCACTTCCCCAAACTGTGATTTCACTGGTCTGCAGTATGTTCTGGGCACTGGGATTTTCAAAAACTCCCCAAATGAATCTAATGTGTAGGCAATCTGAGAAAAAACTGTTGCAAAGACAATAACCAGACAATTCCGGGCCTGCTCTCACCGACAGGTTGATCTCCAGAACTCACCTCCTTGAAACCCTCTCAGGAAACTTCTGACCTGGAATAAATTTTCATCTTCCCCTACCTCCATGCTCTCCAATTCATTATTACTAATATCACATTTTTGCCTCTGGTTCTTTTTCTCTTTCATGGTCTTAGGAAATGCAAAGTGCATCGTCAGGGAAGTGTTAATAACGCTCATTTATTTTGTGATTCTGCCCCAAAAGACTTTCCTGCAGCCCAGTTATATAGTGCATATTGCAAGAACTCACCCTTTAAAGAGAGGTGAGTTTAAACCCTTTAAAGAGAGTTACTGTAATATGCACTAATGCTAATAAAAAACATTTAAATGGTGCTAGAATCTTTTCTTCTGCTAACTTTTATTTTAAGTTCTGCTAACTTTTATTTTAAGTTCAGGGGTACAGGTGCAGGTTTTTTATTTGTGTCATGAGGATTTTTTGTGTAGATTATTTTATCACCCAGGTATTAAACTTAGTACCCAGCAGTTGATTTTCTTGGGACTCTCCCTCCTCCCACCCTCCATCCTCCAAAAGGCCCCAGTGTGTGCTGTTCCCCTCTATATGTCCCTGTGTTCTCATTGCTTACCTCCCACTTATAGGTGAGAACATGTGGTGTTTGGTTTTCTGTTCCTGTGTTAGTTTGCTGAGGATAATGACCTCCAGCTCTATCCATATCCCTGCAAAGGACATGATCTCATTCTTTTTCATGGCTGTATAGTATTCCATGTTGTATGTATACCACATTTTCTTTATCCAGTCTGTCATTGATGGGCATTTAGGTTGATTCCATGTCTTTGCTATTGTGAATAGCGCTTCAGTGAACATTTGCATACATGTGTCTTTATAATAGAACAATTTATATTCCTTTGGGTATATACTCAGTAATGGGATTACTGGATTGATTGGTGTTTCTGCCTCCAGGTCTTTAAGGAATTGCCACACTGTCTTCCACAATGGCTGAACTAATTTACACTCCCACCAACAGTGTATAAGTGTTCATTTTTCTTCACAACCTTGCCAGCATCTGTTATTTGACTTTTTATTAATAAACATTCTGCCTGGTGTGAGATGGTATCTCATTGTGTTTTTGATTTGCATTTCTCTAATGATTAGCGATGTTGCACTTTTTTCTCACATAATTGTTGGCCACATGTATGTTCTGTTTTGTAAGGTGTCTGTTCATGTCCTTTGCCTACATTTTTAGGGAGTTGTTTGCTTTTTTCTTGTAAATTTAAGTTCTTATACATGCTAGATATTAGATCTTTGTTAGATGCATAGATTACAAAAATTCTCTCCCATTTTGTAGGTTGTTAGTTTACTCTGTTGATAATTGTTTTTAGTGTGCAGAAGTTCTTTAGTTTCATTAGATCCCGTTTGTCAATTCTTGCTTTTGTTGCAATTGTTTTTGGCATCTTTGTCATGAAATGTTTGCCCGTGCCTATGTCCTGAATGAATTTGCCTAAGTTGTTATCCAGAGTTTTTATAGTTTTGGATTTTATACTTAAGTCTTTAATCTATTTTGAGTTATTTTTTTGTATATTGTATAAGGAAGAGGTCCAGTTTCAGTCTTCTGCATATGGCTAGCCAGTTATCATAGCACCATTTATTAAATAGGAAATTCTTGACCTGTTGCTGATTTTTGTCAGGTTTGTTGAATATCAGATAGTTGTCAGTGTGCAATCTTATTTTTGGGTTCTATATCCTGTTCCATTTGGTCTTTGTGTCTTTCTTGTACAGTACCATGATGTTTGGTTACTATAGCCCTGTAGTATACATTGGAGTCAGGTAGCCTGATGCCTCTAGCTTTATTGTTTTTGCTTAGGATGGCCTTGGCTCTTTGGGCTCCTATTTGGTTTCCTATAAATTTTAAAATAGTTTTTTTCTAATCCTGTGAAGAATGTCAATGGTAGTTTAATGGGAATAGCATTGAATCTAAAAATTGCTTTGGGCAGTAGGGCCATTTTAACAATGTGTATTCTTCCTATCAATGAGCATGGAGTGTTTTTCCATTTGTTTGTGTCATCTCTGATTTTTTTGAGCAGTGGTTTGTAGTTCTCCTTGGAGAGATCTTTCACCTCCCTAGTTAGCTGTAATCGTAGGTGCCTTATTCTTTTTGTGGCATTTGTGAATGGGAATTCATTCCTGATTTGGCTGTCTGCCTGAATGTTTCTGGTGTATAGGAATGCTAGTGATTATGGCACATTGATTTTGTATCCTGAGACTTTGCTGAAGTTGTTTATCAGCTTAAAAAGCTTTTGAGCTGAGATGATGGGATTATGTCATCTAGATATAGGATCCTGTCATCTGCAAACAGGGATAGTTTGACTTTCTCTCTTCCTATTTGAATGCCACTTATTTATTTATCTTGCCTGATTGCCCTGGCCAGAACTTCCAATACTATGTTAAATAGGAGTGGTGAGAGAGGGCATCCTTGTCTTGTGCTGATTTTCAAGAGGAATGCTTCCAGCTTTTGCCCATTCAGTACATCAACACTGTATTTTCTACAAGCTGGAGCTGTTTTTATAACATTTCTCTTGTCTTTTTTTCTCCTTCCAAAAATTGATAAGAATAGGGCTTTGGGGTTTTGTGTTCAAGGAGAAAAACTTTACTAGGGATTCCAAAGAGGAAGATGATCAGGGAAGAGTAATAGGACCCAGAATCTTATAGGAGGCTGTCATGGAAAGAAGAGTTGTTTTAGAGAGAGGGCGTGATGGGGATGGATCTCTGAGTCAGATACAAAAATGAAGTTTTGAAGGTTTTCTGTGTCTGGCAGAGACCCAGGCTGGCTTGCATACTGAAGATGAAGACCCAGGCTGGTTTGCATACCGGAGACAAAGGAATTGACCCTGGCCACTGAAAGTGGCTGCAAACATGACTCATGGCCTTGAAAGCATTGGAGGGGAATTCTGTCAGCAGGTCTGCTGTCAGTGGGGTAGACCGTGTGTGGAGTGTCCCTGAGTATGTTAGTTCCCTATTGCTTGTAACAAATTGCCATAAATTTAGCAGCATAAAACAACACACAGTTAATATCTCACGGTGGATTCTGTGGGTAGGGAGTCCATTATGGCTCAGTTGAGTGCTCTACCCAGGGTCTTGCCCGCTGCAATCAAGATGTCAGCTAACAATAATGTATTAGAATTGGCTCTTTTGTAACAAATGTACCACTGCCAAAGCAAGATGCCATAATAGGGGCAACGCTTCTTTCCAAACAACTCATTTTTCCAAAACTGCTTCCTAAGGGATTCTAGGTTCTATTATTTTTCTTCCCTGATCATCTTCCTCTTTGGAATTCCTAGTAATTTTTTTTCCTTGAACACAAAACCCAAAAGCCTTATTTTTAGCAGATTTTGGAAGGAGGGAGGAAATAGAGAAGATAAATGTTCTAAGGACAGCTCCAGTTTTTAGGAAATATAGTGTTGTGCTCCTTTCTGAAGCTTGGAGTCTTCTTCCAAGATTACATGGTGTTTGGCAAAGTGCAGTTTCTCCTGCTTTTCTTGCTGCTGTCAGGTGGGTCCACTCTTATTTCCCATGTGCCACCTGCAGTTCTTTGCCACTTGCTCCTTTCAAAATGTGACAGCTGACTTCTTCAAGGCCAGCAGAACAATCTCTTGTCTCAGAGACGGCTTGGTCCCCCTTTCATGGGCTTTCACCTCATCGTTATAGGCCCACCCTGGAATATCTTTCTTTACTCAAAATCAGCTTGCTTGGGATTTGAATTACCTCTGCCAAAATCACTTTACCTTTGCAATATGTAATGGCTAGAGGCAAGTTGCAGATCTCAGCCACACTTAAGAGGAGGGGATTACACGAATGCAGGGATACCAGGAGATGGTAGTCATTGGGAGTTAGCCTAGGGTCTGTCCCTCACACCGAGATAATGCAAGGTACAGGCCAGAAATGACATTAGAATTAGGTCACAGGGGAGCACTGGTAAAGTCAATGTCCTAGTGGAACAAAGGCCTGGCCCTTTTCCTATTTCTTAACTCGTAAAAGACCCACAATTCTTGCATGAGGCCATCAGCAGAGAGACAGGGCCTCAGTAATGATAAGCATTAGCAAAAATCATTCAAAACTTGGACACAAGGTAAAAAGTGAAAGGCTAAATTATTCAGTGTCATACAGGAATAAAGACTACATCCAGGGATTAGGCAATACATGTTGTTTAACCAATTGCTCGCTGTGGATTAGAAGTCTCAGACTTAATGAAGCTACTCTGTATCTTGCAAATTTTTGTTCAGTGTACAGATGCAAATTGTTTCTACAGTGGAACAGATAACTTCAAAGGTTACGATTTATCACCCTGGTTAACACCTGGTAGGTATTAACACATTTTGTATCCAACCCAGCAATATCCTAACCTGCCCTTATTAAGACTCAGCTATAATAGAAACTGGAATTACAAATCTTGAATTGCAAAACAGCAACAAGAAAACCATGAGAAACTGAATTTTGTCAAATATCGTGTGATCTTGGAAGAAAACTCCACAATCCAGAGCAGAACACAGCCCAGCTGACACCTGGATTGTAGCCTGTGAGACCCTCAGCAGAGCACCCAGCTGAGCCATAATGGACTCCCTGACCCACAGGAACCATCATAGGTGGTTTCTTTATGAACTCACTATAACAGGTGAGTTAATAAAGGCAGGTTAGGATAAGATTGTTGGGCTGGATTTAATACCATACTGCTTCTCTCAGTAATTAATGAGTTGAATACATCTTTGACACATGTTCATTTTATATTTACCTAATAATTGTTATTTTATCCTTTTAAAAATTATATTTTAACAATGGGAAGGAATCCTCCATCAACCAGGCAGGGGAATACAATTTATTTGATTTTAAAAAATAAAGAAAAATGTATTTTTTTTTTTAACCCAATGGGGTAGGGGTACAATTCATCTTCTGCAAAATCCTCTCAAATTCTAAGAGGAAATAAATTTATTTGCCATGTTCTTTTGAAGGAAGGAAGGAAATAAATCCTCCAATAGCCACATAACTTTTTTCCTGTAGACTTATAAAAGCCTCATCTATGGTCTGCAGGCTTAAGACAATAATACTTAACCACCAGGTCTGGTAGTGATTCTAGCCCTGGCAAAACATTGAGACTCAAGTCAAAGATTCATGTGAGGGTAAAGCATGCAGGTTAGAGCCTCTGTGAGAAATGCTCTGCTGAAAATATCTCAGACTGAGCACTCACTGATATGACAGCTTTCCAGTTAAATCTTTTAATTTTTTTTCAAGCATAGTTTGACCTGGTTCTTGGCATATATAGTGTAATCCAATTAAATACAAATTTAGTATATTAAATTTATTTATAAATACATATATCTCCTTCATTATGTATAGTTTATTTTATTTGTTTTATATACATGTGTACACACACGTGTGTGTATGCATGTGCATATGCATGTGTTATGGTAATTTTGACTTCATGCTATTTTCATCTCTTACGTTTACTTTACAACATAATGCTTGGATAAGACATGGCACCACTGCATATGGTCCCAAGCCTGGCGTTGGATGCCACTTCACAAATGCTTGGTTTGTGTTGCGTAACATGTTTTCACAGAAGTTTAGGAAAGAACGAGTCTTAGGCTGAGCCCTACTTGGACTTCTGAGTAGATGTTGTGGTGCCACCCAGAACCTCTTTATAGGGCTGATGCATGCATTGCTCAGCTACTATGGATGTTGCTTCTTAAGGGCACATAGCTGTCCTCCATTCGACTTCCTGAGACAATCATCTTAATCAACAGAAACTGTCTTTCCCAGAAATACTTGAAAATTATTCCTTTTAACCCTCAGAGTTGGGACAGCCTGGACCCAATGATTGACTGATATCAAGGTGCAGAGCTGGCCCCATTTGATTCATAGGGTGGTCGCTCAGTGCCACTCTGGAGCTTTCTGTGGTCCAGGCTGAGACTGGATTTTCGCTGACATCACATTCTTACTTGGCTCCTTCACTGTCTTATCCCACGTCACTCATTCTCCTTCTCCTGAGAGTGCCCCACCCAACCGTCACTTGCACAAGAATCCCCACCTCAGGCTCTGCATTTGGGGAATGCAGCATAAAACCTTCTGAGACAAAAACCTTCTGAGCTGATTTTTCTACTGCAAGTAATCCCAGAATTTTGACAGTGTATCAAAGGAAGTACAGCTCCTTTCCTAGTAGTGATACCTCCTGTATTTAAGAGGGTAACAGTACCTTCCATATCACCACATTTCTACCTCTTTAATCCCTGACACTATCTTATCCATAGACATTTTTGGAAACTAATTCTATTACATCAGCAAAGTGGGAAATTCTCTGGACATGAAAGCCGAGGACTTTGTTTCTCAGCCAAGCTTTATGCAGACTTGCCATGTGGATGCTGCAGAATGCTACACCGGTGGCTCATTTTCACCATTGATGAAATGGGAATTGTCCAGCTGTCCAGATCACTTTGCAGATTACTGTGAGTGACTAATATGAATGGATGGTGAATATAAAAGTATTTTGAGAACTTCCAAGTATGTTTGTTAGGATAAAGTACTTTTGTTTGTAAGAGAATATAGTATAATTGCAATTGGTTCGAGGGGAAAAAAGTGACTGTAAAAGCTCATCTGTCTAAGAAGTTCAGGGATGGAAACTGAGATCAGATTTAGGAGCTGTCATCAATGGAATTTTTCTTTTCTTTCATCTTTGGGTAATTCTTACTTCTTTTTAGTTTTATTCTCAGGCTCAGGGAAGTAAATGGCTTCAGTTAGCACATCTCCATCGCCCCCCCACCACCACTCAGGCCTAAGAATATCCTTAGAACTTATGACTCAGGGGAAAAGAGAACAATTTTCTGAGTAACTCTGGCAAAAGTCATGGGAAAAACTCTCATGGGAGAGGGTTGTATAACATACCCATCCCTGAACCAATCACTGTGACCAGGGAGGGTAATACACAAACCAGCCTAAACTTGGTTTACTGACCTATTCTAGGGTCATGGGATCTAGATCCACCATGCCATCTGGAATAAACAGGAAAGTTGTGGAGTGAAGAAGTTGTTGTGGGAAGTCAGGGACCCCTAATGGAGGCACTGGCTGAGGCCGTGGCAGAAGAACATAAATTGTGAAGATTTCATGGACATTTATTAGTTCCCCAAATTAATACTTTTATAATTTCTTACACCTGTCTTTACTGCAGTCTCTGAAGATAAATTGTGAAGACTTCATGGTCACTTATCACTTCCCCAATCAATACCCTTGTGATTTCCTATGCCTGTCTTTATTTAATCTCTTCATCCCATCATCTTCATAAGCTGAGGAGGATATATGTCGCCTCAGGACCCTGTGATGATTGCTTTAACTGCACAAATTGTTTGCAGAGCATGTGTGTTTGAACAATATGAAATCTGGGCATCTTGAAAAAAGAACAGGATAATAGCAATGTTCAGGGAACAAGGGAGATAACCTTAAACTCTGACTGCCAGTGAGCCGGGAGGAATAGAGCCATATTTCTCTTCTTTCAAAAGCAGATGGGAGAAATATCGCTGAATTCTTTTTCTCAGCAAGGACTATCCCTGAGAAAGAGAATGCGTCTCCAAGGGGAGGCCTCTAAAATGGCCGCTTTGGGAGTGGCTGTCTTTTACAGTCATAGACAAAGGGATGAAATAAGCCCCAGTCTCCCACAGTGCTCCCAGGCTTATTAGGACAAGGAAATTCCCTCCTAATAAATTTGGTCAGACCAGTTGTCTGCTCTCAAACCCTGTCTCCTGATAAGATGTTATCAATGACAATGCATGCCCCAAACTTCATTAACAATTTTAATTTCACCCGGTCCTGTGGTCCTGTGATCTCGCCCTGCCTCCATTTACTTTGTGATGTTTTATTACCTTGTGAAGCATGTGATCTCTGTGACCCACACCCTATTTGTACACTCCCTCCCCTTTTGAAAATTGCTAATAAAAACCTGCTGGTTTTACTGCTCAGGGAGCATCACGGAACCTGCCGACATGTGATGTCTCCCCCGGACACCCAGCTTTAAAATTTCTCTCTTTTGTACTCTTTCCTTTTATTTCTCAGACCAGCCAACACTTAGGGAAATAGAAAAGAACTCAAGTTGAATATCGGAGGTGGGGTTCCTCCAATGATTTTTCCCCAGAAAAATAGATACTAGGTCAATAACCATATGTCCAGTGTTGTATACATTGTAAGGTATGATAATTATTAAACAGATAATACCAAATGTTTCTTGCTCTCAAGACCATAGATAACTAATTAGTCCTTGTGGTATATTATACTATTGTGATAATTTGTGTGATAGGTCAAGTTGTTAATATCACCAAATTGCCCTAGACTCTTCAGCATTGTTAAATACTTGCATCTGTATTATTCTAAAGTTTTTCTGTTTTCCTCTTGTCCATTATTGAAGTTTTAATATGCTTTAAGTGTCCCTTCCAACCATTCTACCATGGACCAAGATTCTAGACATTTATGTTGAGATAGAACTTTGTCTAAATGAGAATATGTAGTTTTGAGAGAGACTCTCTCCTCTAAGTTCACAGATATTGAGGCATCTTAATTTAGTGCTTAGAAGACTTTTGTTCTCTGCTGATTTATGATTTGTGACTTTTAGTCTCAAGAAGAAAAATAGTCCATTCTATGTCAAAAGATAGCTCTGTTAAGGAATCTGGATTGAATATCTAGAGTTTAGAGGGTTTTTTTTTTCTTTCACTAATGACAGAGCAGGCAATTGTGGCATGTGTTCTAACTTCAGAATGGTAAGACTTTGATTATATTTCTGAGTCTTCAACTTACTGGTTACTCAAGTTAGTTTAATCTTCATTATTATTAAAGCACTTTTTAAATTACAGGCACAGTTATAGATACCACAGATATAATAAAGGTTATAGTAAATAACTTTTCAGTTATCTATTGCTATAGAACCATTCACCTCAAAATTTATTGGCTTAAAGTAATAATCATTTTATTTTCTCCTGATTCTGTAATCTGCACTGGACTTGGCTATGTGGTTCTGCTGGTGTCACTTGAAGTCTCCATGGGGCTGTAGTAATTTTCATGATAATCTGGGCCTGGAAGATCCAGGAGGGCTTCACTCACAAATCAGGCACCTTAATGTTCCTCTTCATGGTCTCTCTTTTCACATAGACTGATTGTACAGTGACCTAGTCCAAGCTTTGTTACAGCATGGCAATTGGTTCAAAGTGTTAGTACCCCAAGAAGATAATGCCCCATTGGGCATTCACATGACCAAGTCTCTACTCAGTGCTGAAGAGGAATGTACAGCAGTGGTAGTATCAGGAGTTGAGTTTCACTGGGTGCTATCAAAGTAATGGCCCATTACAAGTGGTTATAACTAAACCTGTGATTTTTCAAAGTGTATATCTTAATTTGTTTTCTGTTGCCCACAGCAGAATACATGAAACTGGGTAATTTATAAAAAAGAATTTATTTCTTGCAGTAATGGAAGTTGAGAAATACAGAGTTGAGGGACACATCTAGTAAGATCCTTCTTGCAGGTGAGGATTCTCTGCAGAGTCCTGAAGTGGTCCAGGGCATCGCATAGTGAGGGGGCTGAGCATGCTAACTCAGATTTCTCTTCCTCTTCTTATAAAGCCACTGGTCCCACTCCGATGGTAATCCATCAATCCATTAGCCCATTAACCTTCTAATCCATAAGTGGATTCATCCATTCATGAGGGCAGAGTCCTCATGACCCAATTGCTTCTTAAAGCCCCAACTCTCAATATTTTCACATTGGGAATTAAATTTCAATATGAGTTTGGGAGGGGAACAAATATTTAAACCATAACTGTGTTCTTTCACATCCCTAGAATTCCAAACAACACTGCAGAGTAAAGTAGATAAGCCTCAATACAACAGCAAGAATTCCACTTACAAGTATTAGGCATTAGTAGTGAAGATTTCTATTGAGGGAAGTGTTCCACTGCTAAGAGTATATATATTTTAGTATCATTGAACTATATGATCTCTTTTAAGTTAAACATTTTATGATTTTATGACTCAAGGAGATCTCGGGCCACTTAGTTGATCTGTCCTTGGATGATAACACATATTCTTATCTACTCTACTGGATACTTTCCAAATGGATGCAATAATGTCTCCACACTGCTTAGAAGACCTCAACAGCAACACTGAATGCATCCATTAAATTTCAATTCACTTTCTGCATCACATCCTGCATGGGAAATACCTCCGCTATTTAGAAAGATGATATCCGTAATTATGAGCACTTATAAATTTTGAGACAGGTGTTAACATTAAGGAAATAAGTACTGTGAACATATATTCATTTGAAATGTGCTGTCCTGTATATGTGACCGTGATATCACCATTCCCTGTGAATAGCACAAACACTATTTTATTTCTAAAATTGTAAGTATTTTTCAAGTAACAACTATAAGAGCTATCACATAGTGAATCCTTATTATATACGCCAGGCACTGTGCTAGGTGCTTCTCATATCTCTCCTTAAATCCTTTCAAAACCTCTTCAAAGTTGGTGCTAGTATTATTCCCATTGAATGAACAAAGAAGGAAATGGAAGCTCAGAAACGGATCCAAATCCATGCAGCTAAGAAGGGAGTGTCAGAGCTGAAATGTGAATCTGGACTTTTCTGGCCACAAAACCAGTCATATTTCTCTCCACCATGTTTCAGTCCTCCCATACCTCACCCCATTCCTCCTGTGACTAAGGACATAAGCTAAGGAGTGAGGCTTTGGCATATGGAAAAGGAATATACTCATCAGGATAGGACTGGACTCTGGCTATTGCCAACAGCGTGTGTGGGTTCTCAATTTTAGTGGCACATAGAAATAATCCTAGGAGCATTTAAAAAATCCTGATACCTGGATTCCACTTTTTGAATCCCTGATTGAAATTAGCCTTGGTGCAGCATAGGCACTGGAGTTTTTAAAAGCTTTCCAAGTAGATCTAACAATGCAGCCAGGGCTGAGAAGCACTGAGATAGAGGAACCACATTTAAGGGCCTCCTTGATGTAATGAGCTACTTGCCAGCATCCCCTGCCTGTTTCATGTCATTGCATATAATGCTTCTGTTGTTGTTGTTGTTGTTGTTGTTGTTGTTGTTGTTGAGACAGAGTCTCGCTCTGTCACCCTGGCTGGAGTGCAGTGGAGTGATCTCAGCTCACAGCAACCTGCGCCTCCTGGGTTCAAGTGATTCTCCTGCCTCAGCATCCCGAGTAGCTGGGACTACAGGCACGTGCCACAGCACCTGGCTAATTTTTTGTATTTTTAATAGAGATGGGGTTTCACAATGTTAGCCAGGATGGTCTTGATCTCCTGACCTAGTGATCCTACTGCCTCGGCCTCCCAAAGTGCTAGGGTTACAGGAGTGAGCCACTGCGTCTGGCCCATTGCATGTAATGCTTCTATATGGAATGCTCTTACTTTGTTTTTCCTTGAGAAACTCCTAATCATGCTTCAAAACCCCACCCAGTGAACAAAAAGGAAATAATCAAGGTGAACCAAAAAGTATGCAAACATTCAGACCATTATAAAAATATCCAGGTTAACAATCACTACCTCCCAAAGTTTCCTGGAACATTCCCTCAACATCCTGACTGATTCTACCTAAAGAATTTCTGCTTCTTAATTCTTAGACTCCACCATCTGCCCCAGCTCTTTTTAGTCTTCTGACTTTTGGAAGAGATGCCCCAGTCGCTCCCGGTTCTATGAATCAACTGGGAGCTAACTGAGGAGGAGGAAATGATGCCAGTACTCCAGTTTTACCTTCTTTTCATCTCCTCTGATTAGAGAAAAGTCTTGCAAGGGTGCACAATGGGCTGCAGGGCTGTTGCGCTGATAGAATCAGTGAGAGTCACATGTGGCTTTCTCTCATGAGACGGTGAAATGTGTTTACTCATTCAGCGTAGCACAGTTTACTATCATCACTTTATCCTACACAATTAGTTGGATTTGAAGGGGCACGAAAAAGACCAGAAAAATGTTTAAAATGGAAACACTATAGGGAAAATAACAATACTTAACATGCTTGAGATATATCTCAAGCAAGGCTATTGGACTGGGCTAAAATTCTCCCAAGTTCTACATTGTTTATTAAAACCTGTTGTGGGCTGAGTACGGTGACTCACACCTGTAATCCCAGCACTTGGGGAGGCTGAGCCAGGTGGATCACTTGAATCCAGGAGTTTGAGACCAGCCTGGGCAACACAATGAGATCCCATCTCTTAAAAAAATGTAAAAATTAGGCAGGTGTGGTATCATGCATTATTAGGCAGGGGTGGTATTGTGCAATATTAGGCAGGCGTGGTTTCGTGCATTATTAGGCAGGCGTGGTATCGTGCTATGAGGCAGGTTGGTATCGTGCATTATGAGGCAGGCTTGGTATCGTGCATTATTAGGCAGGTGTGGTATCATGCATTATTAGGCAGGTGTGGTATTGTGCATTTATAGCCCTAGCTACTTGGGAGGCCAATGTGGGAGGATCACTTGAGTCTAGGAGTTTAAGGATGCAGTGAGCTGTGATCATGCCACTACACTCCAGCCTGAGTGACAGAGTGGCACCCTGTCTCAGAAAAACAAAAACAACAGCAAAAGTACAAACAAAAACCAGAAAACAAAAACCCAGCCTATTGTGTCTAATTTTTTAAAGATCTCTCAACCTCCCTTAAGTGACCAACACTTAAATCTTCTCTAATTGTTTGGTTTATTTCACCTCACAAAATAGATTACAAGATTCTTAAGAACTATATTTGTCACTGCATGATTATATCATCATCATAATCATCGTATCATTCTCATCTTCATAGCTAACAGTTGTGTAGAACTTACCATTTGCTGAATACTCTTCTAAGAACATTAAGCGTATAAACGAATTTACATATTTTATGCTTCACAACATCTCTATAAAAACTTACAATATCCTTATTTTACATATTAGAAAACTGAAGCATAGAAACATTAATTGATTTCATTTTCTAATGTACACTCAGTTGATAAATGGGAAATACTCTGATGACCCCAGAAACCTAATTCTGAGGTCTAGATTCTTAATCTCTGTATGTTACCATTTTCAGGCATATTCATAAAAGGAAAATAAGTTATAGTTATTATGGACAGGTAAGATATGGTTTCTCTTTATTTAATGTACTCAAGAATGATATAACAGAGAGAGTCACTGCTAAGGTTTCAAAAAGATGGTCTAGAGAAAGTACCTCCCTTAAATATACATGTGCAATCTGTACATCTGTACATGAAAATAAAATGTCAATGACATACACTGAAATGTTAGCAGTGGATATTTGAGATGGTGGCATTTTTGGTGACTTTTTTTCTTTCTTTGTGTTGTTTTGAACTTTTAAAAATATTTGCTACATTGAATATTACATATTTCTATATAGTATATGTTATATTTATTATCCAGAAGGAAAGAGGCAGCTTATGAGGGTGTCAGTAAAGTATAAACTGTATCCTTTTCCTAGAAGAATCAGAAAACAAACCCTAGAATAATCAGAAAACCCTAAAGGAATCAGAAAACAAACATAGAAAGCCATAGAAGAAGAAATTGGAGCAGAAAATAAATTTTCTCATGTTCCCCTCCTTCCTCCATGGTAGCCTTATGCTGGCAGCAGGTGGCAGCCCAGGTAGGAAGGCTGACCGAAACTGAATCATGTTGGAGTTTTGACATTTACAAGAACTAGACATTTTAATTACTTTTCTGATTTAAACTCATGGAGAATTTTTATCACATACTTGTCATGAGATAAGTCACGGGGGCTGCTAAGCTTTTTTTTCAGGGCAAAGAAAAAACAACCACTGAGCAGATTTAAAAAGAATTAAAAAAAAAAATGGCCAAGGTGGGAGGATCACTTGAGCCCAGGATTTGAGACCAGCCTGGGCAATATAGGGAGATTTTGTCTCTACAAAACATAAAAATTCATTAGCCAAGTGTGGTGGCATGTGCCTGTCGTCCCAGCTACTTGGAGATTGATGTGGGAAGATCGCTTGAGACCAGGAGGTCAAGGCTACAATGAGCCATGATGACGCCACTGCAGTCCAGCTGCATAACTAGCGAGACCGTGTCTCAAAAAAATAAACAAATAAAATTTTTAAAAAGTGAAGTTAGTTTTAGGATTAACCCATCCCCACCAGAAGTCCTGCCTCGTTTACTATCCCTCAGGAGTCCTTCAGTGTTTACCATTTGTTTGCATATACACATATTTATGTAGAAAGAGAGGCAGAAAGAGGAAAAGGAGAGAAAAAGATAAAAATAATATTTTACATTTTTACTATATTTTGTATAAAGTTTAACAAATGTATTTCACTTTTAGCCTTTTTTAAGGAGCCTGCTAAAAGGTTTTAGCTACTTTTCTACAATTTCTGAATGTAAAACTCACTGATGTTTCTTCTGATTTTAACAAAATGTTGAGATAGACCTTGAGGGGGGCTCTGGATTCTGCAGGTACATATGTAAATGTGTTATGGGGGAAGGAGAATATACTCAACTAGCTTTGCTATCACCAAAAAAAAAAAGGCTCTTCATGCTAGGGGTAACATTTCAACTTGGCCTTGAAGGATAAATAGAGAGGTAGTATAGCACAATATTTACATGCAGGAACTTAAGAGTTAGAAAAGCTTAGATTCAAATTCAATGCTCAGTCCTCCCCCTCCTCCCCTTCCTCCTCCCCTCCTCCCCTTCCTCCTCCTCCACTTCCTCCTCCCTCTCCCTCTCCCTCTCCCTCTCCCTCTCCCTCTCCCTCTCCCTCTCCCCCTCCTCCTCCTCCTCCTCCTCCTCCTCCTCCTCCTCCTCCTCCTCCTCCTCCTCCTCCTCCTCCTCCTCCTCCTCCTTCTTCTTCTTCTTCTTCTTCTTCTTCTTCTTCTTCTTCTTCTTCTTCTTCTTCTTCTTCTTCTTCTTCTTCTTCTTCTTCTTCGACTGGTTACTCAGCCTGGAATGCAGTGGCAAGATCCCAAGAAGCTCACGACAGCCTCAAATTCCTGGGTTCAAGCAATCCTCTTGTCTCAGCCTTGCAAGTAGCTGGGATCACAGGTGCACACCACCATGTCCACTAATTAAAAAAAAAATTTTTTTAAAGAGAATATATCTCAATATGTTGTCCAGGCTGGACTCAAACTCCTGGACTCCAGCAGTCCTCTTGTCTTGGCCTCCCAAAGTGCTGGGATTAGAAGCGTGGGCCACCACATCCAGCCAACGCTCAGTTCTTATTAGTTGAGGGACCTGGGAGATGATCTTTCCAAGCTAAGTTGTGAAATAAGAATTATTACTTAATCACACTTGATTGTATCTTTCATTTTATATTAACTTAAACATAATCAGATAACATAGTATTATTGATTATAGATTTATAATAATAATAATGCAGGTGTCTTTCTCTGGATTTATGGGTATTATACAGTCTAACTCAGTGAATATGCCAAGCATAGTGCCTGCGTATTAGAAAGTGTTCAATAAATGGCAGCAGGCCAGACATAGTGGCTCATGCCTATAATCCCAGAACTTCGGGATGCCAAGGTGGGAAGATCACTTGATCCCAGGAATTTGAGACCAGTCTAAGTAGGGTAGTGAGACCCCATTACTACAATAAATATACGATGTAAAATATTAGCTGGGTGTGTTGGTGCACACCTGTAGTCCAAGCTACTCAGGAGGCTGAGGTGGGAGGATCCCTCGAGCCTGAGAGACTGAGGCTTCAGTGAGACCTGGCTGAACCATGGCACTCCAGCCTGGACAACAGAGTAAGATCTACTCTCAAAAAAAAAAAAAAAAAAAAAAAGAAGGCTGCAGCAGCTGCTACCACCATCAGAAATTGGCTAGCTCCTCAAATAGGGAGATGAGCTCCTAGGCAGAAGGAAGAATGCATGTAAGTGTGTTTAGAACACACCGATGATGCTACAGAGAACCCAAGAATGAGAAAGCTGCTTTAAGATTATCTGGTAAATGGAAATGGAAACCTGTGTAAGTGGAAATAGGAATGTCAGAAGTGAAAGGAGACTGTGGCGTCTTCATCTGGGTCCCGGCAACCTCCTCTTTGGTTTCATTTGCTTCCGTCCAGCCCTGGAATGACCCCCCTGACAGCACATTATACAGCTTTCAAGAGCAGGTCAGAGAAGGCACACGGAAATGGAGTGGCCGCACTAACAAGTAATGAGTGGTCCCCACACAGCCTTTTACAAGGGAATTAATCTTTTATTAAGAGATGAAATTATGCCCAAATGCTTCAGGGCCTTTTGGCTCACGATTACACGTGCCACGGGAAGTTCAACTCCTCCTGAGAGCCTCCGTCAAAAGCAATCTTCTTCTAACATCTCCTTTGGAAGCTGAAACTCTCCAGGGGTTAGTATGGGTTTTCTTTTTTGATCCTGTGTGGATGAGGAGTTTGAGCACAAAATACACTGTTGACTGCTTACTAAATACCCCCTTTCTATATAGGCTGCTGAGAGAAATTCAAAGTTGTGTGGGTGATCTTGTACACAGATGGGACAAGCTTAAAAAGAAATTTGGGAGTTGAAGTACACTCATGCTCCTTTCAAAAGTTTGAGCTGTGTGTGCAGATCAGGAAAGAAGGAGCACTTGAGCCTTTAGCGGAGATGCTAAGAAGGGAGATGTATTAAAAAGTGTATCCAGCGGCCAGGTGCAGTGACTCATGCCTGTAATCCCAGCACTTTGGGAGGCTGAGGAGGGTAGATAACCTGAGATCAGGAGTTTAAGACCAGCCTGGCCAATGAGGTGAAACCCCATCCCTACTAAAAATACAAAAATTAGCCAGGTGTGGTGGCACGCACCTGTAGTCTCAGCTACTAGGGAGGCTGAGGCAGAAGAATCGCTTGAACCTGAAAGGCGGAGGTTGCAGTGAGCCACGATCATGCCACTGCACTCCAGCCTGGGCAAAAGAGCGAAACTTTGTCTCAAAAATAAATAAATAAATAAAAAATATAAAATATAAAAAAAAAAGTATCCAGCATGCATGAGTTGAGGGCCTGTTATGTGCAAAGCACTACATCGGGCTTGGGTTCTGCCCTCAGAGCCCTCAAAATCCAATGGAGGTGAAAAGGCTCCTACAGGTGAACTTCTAACAAAGGCCAGGATGCTTTCCAGGGCTGAGGCAGAGTGCCGAGTGAAGGCAAGGGTGAGAGCAGATGTGATTTCTCAGAAAGTAATACAGGACGGTCAGGTGCACACATGCAGGTCTGAAAGGGCGGGTGCAGGCATTGCATGAGGAGGGGTGTGAGGAGCATGGTACAGGAGGGAGGAGACGCCCAGACAAGGATGGGCTGGTAAGAGAGTTCCCTTCGGGTTTTGTGAATGCTGAGTACCTCTCCTGCAGGAGTGAAGAGCTCATAAACAGGAACAAGGCTTCTGGGCCTGCAGGGAATGCTAACTATAAAACCTGGAGAGAATTAAATGTTACCTAGAATGCCATTTTAGAAATGAAACATGGCACACGTAAGAAGACAGATCTGTGTAGCGGTTGAAAGCACTTAGTCGGGAGATAAATAGAAACGCAACACCTAATGCTGTCATTTCTTAGCTGGCTGGCCTTGGGCATGTTTCTCAAATTCCCTTTGCAAAAAAGGCTAATTGTCACTTTCATTTAGGTGGCAAGATTTCAATGAGATTGTCCCTGGAAGTACTTTGTATGTTATCTGGCTCATGATAAATATGCAAAAGATTTGACTGTATCATTATTGCCAGGCCAGCTCCTCTTCCTCATGAAGATAAAGTCCCTAAATAATAAAAATATAGTAAATATATAAGCCCTAAAAATAATGTTCCAGATCTAATTTGCAACCTTGGAGTTTTTGGAGAGCTTTGAAAACTGTGGAAGGAGAGAAATGGAGATGTCTATGCAATTAGGAAAACGAGTCCCAAAAGCCAAGTACACTCATTCTGATGGTATCTGAGCAGATAACTGCATGGACACTCAAAGGGAATAGAGTTTTGCACAACATTAATAAAACTTTTCAATAACAATATTAAAAAAAGAAGAAGAAGAAAGGAAGGGAGGAAGGAAAGAAGGAGGGTATAAAGAGGAATGAAGGAAAAAAGGAGACAAAAAAGAAAGGGAGATGTTGAAGGAAGGCAAGGAGGGAAGGGGAAGAATAGAGAGCAGGGAGAGAATGAGGAAAGGGAGTGAAGGTGGAAGGAAAAATGGAAGAGGGAAAGGAAGAAAAGAAGAAAGGAAAAAAAAAAACAGTACTGGTCCTGTAGGGGAATGAGATTTTGACCAATGACCCCATATACACTTTCCCCCAGAAGTATTCAAGCCAAAAATAAATGATTATGAGGGATTCCTGTATGAGTGGGTTCCTGCAGGATTTTTAAAGGCCCTTCTAAGTCCATTTTTTAATGAAACTTTGGATTTTGAATACTGCAGATGACAGGATAATGCAAATATGTAAAACGAAACCTTTGTTATTGTTTTCTTGCAGCTATGCTTTCAAATCCCAAAGAGCAAAACTAAATTTTTTTCCAAAGTCATTATATGCATAAAATGTGAGTTATCATTACTGCATGTCCAAGGCTGGCAGATACCTTGCTCTTTCCCTCAAATTTGTAGAAGTGCATGACATTTATGATCTAATTCCTCTGGAGTCCAACCCTCATTAAACATTCAGAAGTAGTTTCTTTATCCAAATTAGCAACCAAATGACATTTTTTCACTTAGGGCAACTTAGTGCTGCAACATTTGCTCATGAATACTTATTTTTTAGTGGAATTTAAGAAAAGGAGCCCTTGTCCTTACAAACCTAGACCTTTCTAAGATAGCATATGTGACCAATGTCACCCTTGATTTTACAGAATTTGACTTTTCCCCACTTAAAAGAGCATCTTTGACTTCTACCAAGCATTCAGATCTTGCATATGCTATTAATTCGGCTGTTGAAATATATTATCATTATACTTGGGACACTTATTACACTATTGTCTTGGATTGAACTTGCATTTGCCACCTTAATTCAACCTTGAAGACGACATGCACTATTGATCCTCTTGAATGGGTTTGTTTAGAGAAGCATAGCTCAGCTCTCTGTACCAACTCGGGGTTTGAACACCTGCTGTGTCTAGATTCTGCTATTGACCACACAGATCTGGGAACACTTATAGGCACTGATGTTTACTGTCATTTTTATGTATCTGAGATTGTGTTTTATTTATTTCTGGATACAATGGCTAAGGTTTGCGTAAGCTGCTATCTCTGAAGCTTTGTAGCAGCTCTGTATTCTGAATAAAAAGGCTTTCCTTAGGCATGGTTTATTCTGTTATCAATCAGAACATTTTCTCCCAAGTATGACATTTTATTTAAAACTATTATACAATGGGAAATAATAAATGTTGTATAACACTGATTTAAAGGTATTTATTCATGTAGTTAGAAAGCCAAGACATGACATATAAGAACTTTCTGCGCAAAGGGACAGCATGTCTGAATTTTTCTGTTATGAAAATTCATCAGGTGAAGAATTTCCACTAGACGTTTATTTAAGAGAACTACATGGTGCCTAATTTCAAGAAAATAAAAAACAATATTGTCATTTTATGGGCCTTGCAAATGGGCAAATGACCTTTAATAGGAGGAATAAACTTCAGCCACGCTAATTTCAAGACAGAAGGTGGCATATCAGACAGATTCTTGGTTCATGAAACAAAGCTTGGGATTTTTTTTTTTCTGATCAGAAATTGTATGAGAAGCTTGTAAATATTCTCAAGCTCAGTCTCCTTACTTTTAGAGAAGATAAAACTGAGGCTTAGAGAGGAGATGTGTTCAGGAAATGCTCTAGTGGAAGATTACGAACTAGAACCTTGACTTCCTGAAAATTAACTAAGTTACCTCAGTCCACCTGATGGAGAGGAACTCCCACACAAGTTCAGTATGTGCCAGGAGCCCTCCAAGGTCAACCTGGATCAGCTGGGGTGGCCTCCCTGACCAGCAGAGTCAGGTACGGTGGGACCATGCATGAGGGCTAACGCTTGCCGTTGAGGGAATGCTGCTCAGTTCTGACTTAGGCTGGGGGACCCCACTTGATGAGTTCTGGAATGTCCTCTCTGGCCCTGATGCTGTGAGTGCCTAGCAGGGTGCTGAGTATACAGCTGGCATTTAATAAATATATTTTAAATGTCTGCATGCATGCCCATCTTGCTATACTCTTCTATAATAATGATCTTAATAAATCAGTGTTCTTATTATATACTATGACCATATGAATCTTCACAATACCTCATTCTTTACGGGGTCAAGTTCAAACTCCCATTATTCTGCTTGGAATAATATTACATTCCTTAGCTTCTTACCTATCTCAATTAAGACAATCTTCATAGCTGTATATGAAAATCTTGCCTCTTGTGTGAAACCTTCTTTGATTAGCCTAAATGTATCTTATCTTTCTCTGAAAGCACATTATGTACAGCCCACAATCAGGGCAGCCAGAGTGTGCTGTGGAATTAACACCTTCAGGAGTCATCCTCATAAGTAACGAAATGGGAACCAGTTCTGGGTTCATTCTTCAAAAAGTCACCGACGGCTTTGAGTCCCATTTCCCCAAAGTGGTGACCTGCTATACCAGAGGTTTTACTACATAAAATTCACAATTTATTTTGAGTGAACCTTTTCCTCCCTCCCCATCTCACTTTCTCTACACTCTCATTTGTGCTTCCTGGGGTCACCTCATAGATATACTACTCGCACCTTAGTCTTTGTTTCAAGGCTTGCATTTAAAGAAACTCAAAGTAAGACGCCATATATTAAAAGACTTAGAAAACCACGAAGTGCCTAGTGTAGAACAATGTATGTTATATAAGCTAAAATTATACAGATTAAATAAGTGGATGAAACTAAGTAAAAAATATGCCCTATATCAAAATATGTTGTGTTTTTTTTTTTTTTTTTTTTGGTCTCCTCTGAGGCTGTCAGATTGTACGAAGTTTCAAATTCATGATTAGTAATATGGATGCATCAGAGTTTCTGTTTACTCCTAACATGCTCCTATTATAGATCTCTTTTTGCGCTGGCAACCTCTCCTTTCCCGGCTAGTGCACCCAGTCCCCAGCTACTGAGTTGGCGGTTAGAGAATTGCCCTAAGCCAAGCAGAGCGACTTCATTCAGGAGGTCATGTCCACCCTCTAGAGGCAGCCAAAGACTGACTGGTATGGGGTCACTAAAGGTTATTCCCTTCACCTCAAAGGGGGTTCTGCAGTAAAATTCATAATACAGAGCTCCTGTGGGATCAGGCTGAAGCTAGAATCTAGCTGATATCACATCAGCTCATCTCACATTGCTCAACTCCTTTACCTCCATTTTCATGTTTTCCTCACTCCCCTTTCCCTGAGAGTCCTCTCTCAATATATCACATGGATCTGAATTCCTGTCTCAGGGTTTGCTTGTAGAGAACCTGATTTAAGACACCTCCTGTTATGCATTGATCTTAACCTCCAGGTTAAGACCCTGGGACAACCTACTACTATATTTCTCATGTAATGTGGCAATTCATTTATTCAAATACATTGCAGAAATTTCACCCATGCAACAAGGTAAGAACTGCTGCTCCTTATTACCATTTCCATCTCTCCCTGCGAAAAGACTAAGAATACTATTTGGCATTTCTTTATAGAAGCAGCCAAAGAAGGTGTAGGCTCCATTCAGCACATGGAATAAGAAAGTCATAAAATTTCTTTGCAAAGCATAAATTAACTTTCTTTGAAGAAAAAAACATGCTTTTTCTGTTTCTTGCCATAGATATTTTACTGACACATCATGTACAATGATATTTAGTATAGCTTAGCTAATAATTTACTAGAGGCCACTCTGAGGTTAGAATATTTTAACTGCCCTATTGCTTTTGCAATTGAAGGGAGCAGAACAGCTAGAAAGACCAAAAACAACCTTTTAAATTCCCCAAGGCCTTGTTTAATGGAGTGTATACAGTCAAATTTCAACAATTCATGGCTAGATTATCTATGACAGTGTTTCTTAGACTTTAATGTGCACGTGAGTCACCCTGGGATCTTGCTTAAATGCATATACTCTGATTCAGCCACTAGGGTAGTGGCTGAGAGTGTACATATCTGAAAAATCTCTTACAAGATGATGATCCCAAGACAGATCTCACTCTAAGTAGCAAGGTGTTACATTTTTGTAATTTTTTTTTCTTCTGTTACTATAAGGATGATGTAATCTAAAGATAAGATTTAAAGTTGTCTTTTTTTTTGTTTTGCATTGCTATAAAGAATACCTGAGCCTGGGTAATTTGTAATGAAAAAAAAAAAAGATTATTTGTCTCATGATTCTGATGGCTGGAAAGTTCATGATTGGGTATCTGCATCTGGTGAGAACCTCAGGCTGCTTCCACTAATGGTGGAAGGTGAAGGGGAGCCAGTTTGTGCTCCCCTTCCTTTGGTGAGAGAGGGTGCAAGAGAGTTGGGAGTCGCTAGGCTTGTTTTAACAACCAGGTCTCACCCAAACTAATAGAATGAGAACTCACTTACCCCCAAGGGATGGCATTAATCTGTTCCTGAGGGATCCACTCCCACTAGGTTCCACCCTCTAACACCAACACAGTGGGGATCAAATTTTAACATGAGATTTCCTGGGGACAGGCAAACCATATCCAAACCATACCAAAAGTCTAACACTGAGGCCCTTCCTGACTGTGCCAGATTGACCTCCTTGACCATGATGATAAGCTCTTATTCCAGGAACATATAATGGTCTTGCATGTGGTACGGAATAAAACACAGGCTGGTTTTTGGTCAATTAATTTTCTAGAAAGAATTGGGCTGAGATTAGATTTCTCCTAAATGCACATCTTCACCTAGATTTTAGAAAAGGCTCTCATCACCTTAAGTGATAACAAAAGAAAAATAAACACAGTCAATACCAAGACCATGAGAAATCTGGTTTTTAACAATAAAGTTCTGATGATATTCTACATTTCTTGTTCTTTGGAGCTACCATTTCATAACTGGAAATTTTACTTAGTTTTTCAATACCTCACAAAGGTCCAGTCTTTATCTTCAACATGAACCATTTAAATTAAGGCCTATTTTTACTATAGTTCAATAACATATTTTTTTTTTACTTTTTTACTTCCAACTTTTAAGTTCAGGGGTACATATGCAGGATGTGCAGGAATGTTACATAGGCAAATGTGTATGATGGTGTTTTGCTGCACAGATCATTCCATCACCCAGATATTAAGCCCAACATTTATTAGATATCCTTCTTGATCCTCTCCCTCCTCCCACCCTCCACTCTCTGACAGGCCTCAGTGTGTTGTTCCCCCAATGTGCCCAAGTGTTCTCATCATTTAGCTCCCACTTAATAAGAGACAATATGTGGTATTTGGTTTTCTGTTCCTGTGTTAGTTTGCTAAGGATGATGACCTCCAGTTCCATCCATGTCCCTGCAAAGGAAACGATCTCGTTTCTTTTAATGGTTGCATAGTATTCCATCGTTTATATGTACCACATTTTCTTTATCCAGTCTGTCATTGATGGACATTTAGGTTGATCCCGTGTCTTTGCTATTGTGAATAGTGGTGGAATGAACATACGTGTGCATGTGTCTTTATAATACAACAATTTGTATTTCTTTGGTTAGATACCCAGTAATGGGATTGCTATGTCAAATGGTATTTCTGCCTCCAGGTCTTTAAGGAATCATCACACTGTCTTCCACAATAGTTGAATTAATTTACACTCTGACCAACAGTGTAAAAGCATTCTTTTTCCTCCATAACCTTACCAGCATTTGTTTTTTGACCTTTTAATAATAGTCATTCTGCCTTGTGTGAGATGGTATCTCATTGTGGTTTTGATTTGTATTTCTTTAATGATCAATGATGTTGTGCATTTTTTCATATGATTGTTGGCTACATGTATGTCTTCTTTTGAGATATGTCTGTTTGTGCCCTTTGCCCACTTTTTAGCAGGGAGTTTTTCTTGAAAATTTGTTTAAGTTTCTTATAGGTGCCGGATAACAGACCTTTGTCAGATAGATAGATTGAAAAAATTTTCTCCCGTTCTGTAGATTGTCTGTTACTCTGTTGATCATTGTGTTTGCTGTACAGAAGCTCTGTTGTTTAATTAGATCCCATTAGGGGGATCAGCCATTTTAGCCTGCAGGCTTTGGAGAGTCCAAGCTGACTAGGGCAGAGGCAGTTCCCCAGCATGGCAGGGCTGTTTTGTCAAAGCATGGCCAGACTGATTTAAGTGGGACCTCAATACATTCCTCCTCGCTAGGTAGGACCTCCCAGCCACGGCTTCCAGCCACACTCATTCACCCATATTCTATGGAGACAGCTCTGGTCTTTCCCTGGGATGGCGTGTCTGAGAGGAGGGGCAGACTGTCACCTTGGTTGTTTGGACAAATTAGCCATTCCAGCCTGTTGCCTTTAGAGGCAAAGGAGGTTCCCATCACAGCAGGGCAGAGTCCCCAGCCCATGAAACCACTTTTTCCTTTTGGGCCTCTGGGTCTGTGGTGGGAGGGGCTTCTATGAAGGTCTCTGACGTGGCCTGGAGAGATTTTCCCTATGGCCTTGGAGATTAACATCAGGCTTCTGGCTACTTATGCAAATTTCTCCCCAGAAAATGGATTTTTCTTTTCCACTGCGTGATCAGGCTACAAATTTTCTGAGCTTTTATGCTCTTTTCCCTTTTAAAACAGAATGTTTTTAACAGCACCCAAGTCACCTTTTGAATGCTTTGCTACCTAGAAATTTCTTCTGCCAGATACCCTAAATCATCTCTTTCAAGTTCAAATTTCCGCAAATCTCTGGGGCAGGGGCAAAATGTCACCAGTCCTTGCTAAAACATAACAAAATTCACCTTTGCACCAGTTCGCAACAAGCTCCTCATCTCCATTTTAGACCACCTCGGCCTGGACCTTATTGTCCATAGTGCTTTCAGGCTTTTGGTCAAAGTCATTCAACAAGCCTCTAGGAAGTTCCAAACTTTCCCACATCTTCCTGTCTTCTTCTGAGCCCTCCAAACTGTTCTAATCTCTGCTTGTTACCCAGTTCCAAAGTTGCTTACATATTTTTGGGTATCTTTTCATCAAGGCCCCACTCTACTCGTACCAATTTACTGTATTACTCCATTTTTGCACTGCTGCTAAAGACATACATGAGACTGGGAAGAAAAAGAGGTCTAATTTAACTTACAGTTCCACATGGATGGGGATGTCTCATAATCTTGGTGGAGGGTGAAAGGCACTTCTTACATGGTGGCAGCAAGAGAGAATGAGGAAGAAGCAAAAGTGGAAACCCCTGATAAGCCCATTCGATCTCACGAGACTTTTTCTGTATCATGAAAATAGCACTGGAAAGATCAGCTCCCATGATTCAGTTACCTCCCCCTGGGTCCCTCCCACAATGTGTGGGAATTCTGGAAGAATACAATTCAAGTTGAGATTTGGGTGGGGGCACAGACAAACCGTATCAGTAACCTAGTCTTTAGCCTTAAGAAACTTTCTGGTTTTTAGGAAAAGAAGATAAAACAAAACCTAATGCAAGTAGAAGGAAAGAAATAATAAACATTACAAAATATATTGATGAAATAGTAAACAGAAAAATAGTAGAGAAAATTAAAGACACCAAATGTTAGTTCTCTACAATAATCAATAAAATAGATATACTTTT
This sequence comes from Macaca nemestrina, assembly GCF_043159975.1. Lineage (NCBI taxonomy): Eukaryota > Metazoa > Chordata > Mammalia > Primates > Cercopithecidae > Macaca > Macaca nemestrina. Next base: position 45,931,965 of record NC_092139.1, read on the forward strand.
AGAAAGGCTAACCAAGAAAAAAAGTGAGTAGGCTCAAATTATTAAAATTATAAATGAAAGAGATGATATTACTACTTACCTAACCAAAATAAAAAGGGTCAAAAGGGAATAAAATGAATGATTTTATGCCAATAAATTAACAACCTAGAGAAAATTGACAACTTTCTAGAAAGGCATAAAGTAGAAAACTTATTTAAGAATTAATAGAAATTTTGAATAGACCTATAACAAAGGGAATAAGTAATTTAAAAAAACTTAAAAAAAATTTTTTTAACTTTAAAAAAGATTTTAACTTTAAAAAAACTTTAAAAAAATTTTAACTTAAAAAAAAATTTTTTTTAAATCTTTTTTTTTTTTTTTTTTTAATGCTGAAGATCAGATGGCTTCCCTGGTGAATTCTTTCCAAGTTTAAAGTAGAATTAACAATAATTTCTCACAAACTCTTCCAAAATGTAGAAGAGAAAAAACTTTCCAACTCATTAGCTCAGGCTAGTATTATCATTATGCCAACTCCAAACAAAGCCATTACAAGAACAGATACCTATAATTAATATATTTTATGAATATAGACACAAAAATTCTCAACAAAACACTAAGAAAGCAAATCTAGCAACATATGAAAAGAATTACACATTGTAAATATAAAAAGAATTACACATTGTAATCAAGTAGGATTTATCCCAGAATGTAAGACTGGTTCAACATACAAAAATCAATCAATGTAACATACCATATTAATAGAATAAAAAACAAAAATACATGCTTATCTCAACACACACAGAAAAATCATTTGACATAATGTAACATGCTGTCATGATAAAAATATTCAACATATACAGAAGCAAAACACTCATAAAAAAGAAAAAATAATAAAAACAAAAATTACTCAACATACAAATAATGTAAGGTACTTTAATAAAAGGTATCCATAAAAAATCCCACAGATAACCTTACATTTAGTGATAAAAGTCTGAAACTTTTTCTTCTAAGATGAGGACCATGACAAGGGCATGTGTTCTTGGCATTTCTATTCAACATAGTAATGGAGATTCTAGGCTGAGCAATTAGGCAAGAACAACAAATAATAAAAGGCATACAGAGCATAAAAAACAAATAAAACTGTCTGTATTTGTAGATGGCATGATCTTTTACATAGAAAATATCAAGGAGAGGAGGCAGATCGAGATAACCAAATAGAACCCTCAAGAGATGTTCCCCCGCTCAGGAACATAAAATCGAAACAGACAAGAAAGCATGAAAGAAAGTTCTCCACACAAGAAAGCACCTTCATAAGAACAAAAAAAAAAAACAGGTGAATGATCACAGTATCCTCTTCTAACATCATATTAATAAAAAGAGCATTGAAGAGGGCAGGAAAAACTGTCTTGAATTGCCTATATTATTCCTCCCACATCCCCAAGCAGCACTGTGTGGTGGAAGAGAAAATCTGTGTGTTTGGGGCAAGAAGAGTACAATTATTGCAGGACTTTGCTTTGAAACTCAGTGCTGCCCTGTCCCAGCATAAAGCAACACAGGGTAGAATTCAGCTAGTGTCCTCGGAGGGAGCATTTAGACCATCCCTAGTCAGAGGAAAATTGCCCATCCCCAGAGGTCAGAACCTGAGTTCTGGCTAGCCCCACTACCATGGGCTAAAAGGCCCTGGGGTCCTAATTAAACTAGAAAGGCAGGATAGGCCACAGGACTGCAATTCCTGGGCAAGTCCTGGTGCTACAATGAGCTCAGAGCCAGTGGACTTGGGGTGCATGCAACCCAGTGAGACAGCAGCTGGGACTGCCAAGGAAGTGGGGTTTTTTGCCCCTCCCCTCAACTTCAGGTAGCACAACTCACAGCTCCAAGAGGAAAGGAAAAAGTGAAGAGGACTTGGTCTTGCAACCTGGATACCAGCTCAGCCACAGTGAAATAAAGCACTGAGCAGAGTCCTGATGTCCTTATTCTAGGTTATAAGTCCTAGAGGGCATTTCTAGACCCATCCTGGGCCAGAAGGAAATCAACTACCCTGAAGGAAAGGAGCTAGTCCTGGAAGAACTTATCACCTGCTGACTAAGGAGCCCTTGGGCCTTGAGTAATCATCAGCAGGAACCAGGCAGCTCTTGGCACAGGCCTCAGGCAAGACCCAGTACTGTGCTGGCTTCAGGTGTGTCCCAGCACATTTCCAGCTGTGGTGGCCAGGGGAAGAGATTCCTGCTTGAGGTGAGGAGAAAAGAGTAAAAAGAACTTTGTCTTGCAATTTGGGTGCCAGCTCATCCACGGTAAAAGAAGCATGAAGCAGATTCCTAAAGGTCCGCATTCTAGGCATTAGGTTCTAGAGGGCATTTCTAGACCTGCCTTGAGTCTTGATTGAGTTTCAAAGAAGGAAACCCACTGCTATGAAGGAAGGAGGCCCAAGCCTGGTAGGACTCACTACCTGCTGACTAAAGAGTCCTTGATCCTTGAATAATCATCAACAGTAGCCAGACAGTGGTCACCATGGGCTTGGGGCAGTGGTGGCCACGGGGAAAAATTCCCTATTCTTGAGGAAAGGAGAGGAAAAAGTAAACAATACTTTGTTCTGCAACCTGAGTATCAGCTCACCCCCAGTAAAACAGCACCAAGCAGATATATAAAGCCCTCAATCCTATGCCCTAGCTACTGGGTGGCATTTCTAGACCCCCCATACACCAGAAGAAAACCTGCAGTACTGAAGGGAAAGACCCATTCATGACAGGATTCACCAACAGGATTCACCAGGACTAAAGAGTCCCTGGGCCTTGAATAAAAATCAGCAATAGCCAGGCAGTACTTGCTGTGGACCTTAGGTGAGATTCAGTACTATGCTGGCTTCAGTATGACCCGGCACAGTTCCAGCAGTGGCGGCCATGGGAGTGTTTACATCACCCACCTCCAGGCGGCTCAGCATAGAGATAGACACCATTTGTGGTGGTAATCCAGGGAAATTTCCCAAATCTTACCCAAGACCACCAAGGCAATACCTCTATGAGACTGCAACAGTCACAGTGTTTGGCATGCCTTCAAATGCACATGCAGCTGCAGTGAACAAAGGCAGATCTCAACACTAAATTCTCTTTGAATACTTGGAAAGTTTTCTTAAGAAGGACAGGAACAAACAAGCCAGACAGTGAATATCAGAGTAAGTACCTACCTCTTCAATTCCCAGACATTGATAAAAATCCACAATCATCAACATTATCCAGAAACACATGACCTCACCAAACAAACTAAATAAGATACCAGTGACCAATTCTAGAGCAACAGAAATATGTGACATTTCAGACAATTCAAAATAGTTGTTTTGAAGAAGCTTAATGAAATCCAAGATAACACAGATAAGAAGTTCAGAATCTTACTGAATACATTTAACAAGGAGATTGAAATAATTCAAAAGAATCAGGCAGAAATTCTGGGGGTGAAAAATTTAATTGACAAACTGAACAGTGCATTAGAGTCTCTCAACAGTAGAAATGATGAAGAAGAACAAAAGATTAGTAAGCTTGAAGACAAGCTATTTGAAAATACACAAAGGAGTTAACAGAAAAAAGAATAAAAAATAATGAAGCATAACTACAGGATATAAAAAGTAGCCTCAAAAGGGCAAATCTAAGAATTATTGGAGGTTGACACAGAGATAGGTGTAGAAAGTTTATTCCAAGGTATAATAACAAAGAACTTTCCAAACCTAGAGAAAGATATCAATATTCAGTCACAGAAGGTTATATAACACCAAGCAGATTTAGTCCAAATAAGACTGCCACAAAACATTTAATAGTCAAACTCTTAAAGGTCAAGAATTAAGAAGGGATTCTAAAAGCAGCAAAACAAATAGTGTAACATATAAAGGAGTGCCAGTATACCTGGCAGCAGATTTCTTAGTGGATCTTTACAGGCCAGGAAAGAGTGGCATGATATATTTAACGTGCTGAAGAGGGGGGAGAAAAAACTTTTATACTAGAATAGTGTATCTGATGAAAATATCCTTCAAACATGAAGGAGATATAAAAAATTTCCTAGACAAACAAAAGCTGAGGGATTTTGTCAACACCAGACTTGTCATTCAAGAAATGCTAAAGAGAGTTCTTCAATCTGAAAGAAAAAGATATTAACAAGCAATAACATATCATCTGAATATGCAAAACTCATTGGTAACAGTAAGTCTGCAGACAAATATAGAACATAATAACACTGAAATTTGAATCTCGAGTAGGAAAACTAGAAGATGAACCTATCAAAATTAATAACTACAGCAACTTTTTGAGATACAGAGAGTATAATAAAATATGAATAGAAATTTTAAAAAGTTAAAAAGTGGAAGAATCATGTTAAGGTATAGAGTTTTTATTAGTGTTTTCTTTGCTTGTTAGTTTGTTTATTTTTGCAATCAGAGTTAAGTTGTTATCCATTTAAAATAATGGGTTATAATATGCTATTTGCAAGCCTTACGGTAACCTCAAGTCAAATATCTTAAAACTGTTACACAATAAATATAAAGCAAGAAATTAAAATATAATGCCAGAGAAAATAACTTGTGCAAAAAGGAAGACAAGATGAAATAAAGCAAGGGAGAGAGGAAGAAAAAAAACAACCAGAGAACAACAAAATGGCAGGAGTAAGTTCTTACTTACCAATAAAAACATTAAATATAAATAAATTAAATTCTTTAATCAAAAGACATAGCAGTTGAATAGATTAAAAAACCCAAGATTCATTGGTCTGTTGCCTACAATAAACACACTTCATCATAAAGGCACAAATAGACTGAAAATAAAGGGCTGGAAAAAGATATTCCATGCAAAAGGAAGCCAAAAGAGAGCAGGAGTAGCTATACTGAGATCAGATAAAATAGATTTCTATAAAAAAACTACGAAAAAGACAATGAATGTCATTATACAATGATAAAGGAATCAATTCAGCAAGAGGATGTAACAATTATATATGTGTGTGTGTGTATACATATATATAATCCAACATTGGAGCACCCAGATATATAAAGCAAATATTATCAAGCTAAAGAGAGGTAGAGGGGTAGACTCCAATACAAAAATAGCTTGAGGCTTTAACACCCCACTTTCAGCATTGGACAGATCATCCAGACAAAAAAATCATCAAAGAAACATCATATTTAATCTGCACTATAGACCGAATGGACCTAATAGATGTTCACAGAACACTACATCCCCTGGTTGCAGAATATACATTCTTCTCTTCAACTTACGGATCATCTTCAAGAATAGGTCATACATTAGGTCACAAAACAAGTCTTTAAAAATTAAAAAAAGAGAATTACATAAAGTATCTTCTCTGACAACAATGGAATAAAACTAGAACTCAGTATCAAGAGGAACTTTGGAAACTATACATGGAAATTAGACAATATGCTCCTGAATTACCAGTGGGTCAATTAAGAAATTAAGCAGAAAATTAAAAAATTCTTTGAAACAAATGATAATGGAAACACAACATACCAAACTCTATAAGATGTAGTAAAAATAGGACAAAGAAGAAACTTTATTGCAATAAGCAACATCAAAAATGTAGAAAATCTTCAATTAAACAACATAATGGTAAATACTAAATAACTAGAAAAGCAAGAGCAAACCAAATTTGAAATTACTGAAAGAGAAGAATAAATATATAAGCAGAAGTAAGTGAAATTGAAACTAAAAAATATAAGAGATCAATGAAACAAAAATTTTGTTTCTTGAAAGGATAGGCAAAGGTGACAAACCTTTAGCCAGAGTAGAGAAAGAGAGAAAATCAAAAGAAATGAAATCAGACATGAAAAGGAGATATTAGAACTGATACCACAGAAATTCAAAGGATAATTAGTTCACTACTGTGAGCAACTATATGCCAATGAATTGGAAAAGCTAGAAGAAATGAATAATTTCCTAGACACATACAACCTAACAAGCTTGAATCATGAAGAAATCATAAACCTGAATAGACCAATAACAAGTGATGAGACTGAAGCCACAATCAAATGAATCCAAGCAAAGCAAAGCACGGGACCCTATGACTTCACTGCTGAATTCTACCAGACATTTAAAGAGCTAATTTCAACCCTACTCAAGCTATTCCAAAAGATAGAGGAGGAAGGAATACTTCCAAACTACTTCTGTGAGGCCAATATTACCCTGATGCCAAAATGAGACAAAGAAAAAATCAGAAAAAAAAAACACAGGCCCATGTCTCTGATGAACCCTGATGCAAAAATCCTCAACAAAATACTAGCAACCTGAATTCAATAACACGCTAAAAAAATAATTTATCATGACCAAGTGGGATTTATTCCAGGGATAAAAGGATGGTTCAATATATGCAAATCAATCAACGTGATACATCACATCAACATAATAAAAGGCAAAAACCATGTGATCATTTCAATTGATGCTGAAAAAGCATTTTATAAAATTCAACATCCTTTCATTATAAAAACCCTCAAACAACTGAGTGTAGAAGGAACATACCTCAACACAGCAACAGCCGTCTATGACAGACCCATAGTCAGTATCATACTAAATGGGGGAAAAAGCTGGAAAGCCTTTCCTCTAGGATTAAGAAACAAGACAAGGATGTCCTCTTTCACCATTGTTATCCCACATAGTCCCAGATGTTCTAACTAAAGCAATCAGTCAGGACAAAGAAATAAGGGGCATCCAAATTAAAAAGGAGGAAGTCAAATTATCTTCCTTTTTAGAAAATATGATCTTATATTTAGAAACCTAAGGACTCCACCAAAAACCTATTAGAATGGATAAACAAATTTAGTAAACTTGCAGGATACAAAGTCAGCATCCAAAAACCAGTAGCACTTCTATATGCCAACAGCAAACAATCTGAAAAAGAAATTAAGCAAGTGATCCCATTTACAATAGCTACAAATAAAATAAAATACCAAGGAACAAACTTATTTAAAGAAGTCGAAGAGCTCTACACTGAAAATTATAAAACACTGATGCAATTGAAGAAAACACACAAAAATTTGAAAAGTATATTTCATGTTAATGGGTCAGAAGAATCAATATTGTGTAAATGCCCATACCATTCAAAGCAATCTATAGATTAAATGCAATTCCTATCAAAATACCAATTACATTCTTCACAGAAATAGAAAAAATAATCCTAGAATGTATATGAAATCACAAAAGACCTAGACTAGCCAAAATCGTCCTGAGGAAAAGGAACAAAACCAGAAGAATCACATTACCTGACATTAAATTATGCTACAGCACTATAGTAACCAAAGCAGCATGAGTACTGGCAAACAGACACTTAGACCAATAGGACAAAATGGAGAATGCAGAAATAATCCATACATCTACAGTTAACTCATTTGTGTCAAAGTTTCCAAGAACATACATCGGGGAAAAGACAGTCTCTTCAATAAATGCTGCTGGGAAAAATGAATATTCATATACAGAAAAATGAAACTAGACCCCTATCTGTCACCATACACAAAAATCAAATAAAAATGGATAAAAACTTAAATCTAAGACCTCAAGCTATGAAACTACTAAAAGAAAACATTGGGAAACTCTCCAGGGCATTGGTCTAGGGAAAAATTCCTGGAGTAATGCCCCAAAAACACAGTCAACCAAATAAAAAATGGACAAATGAGATTAATCATATCAAGTTAAAAAGCTTCTGCACAGTAACAAGCAAACACAACAAAACAAAACAAAAAACCCACCAAAAATCCAAAAAAACCCCACACAAAACAAAAACAAAAAAACAGTCAACAAAGTGAAGAGACAATCCACAGAATGAGAGACAATATTTGCAAACTATCTCTCTAACAAGGGATTCAAACCCAGAATATATAAAGAACTCATACAACTCAACAGGAAAAAAGATCTAATAATTCAATTTAAAAATGGGCAAAAGATACAAATAGATACTTATCGAAAGAAGACAGACAAATTGCAAAAAGGTATGTGAAAAGTGCTCAACATCACTAATCAGACAAATGCAAATCAAAACTACAATGAAATATCCTGTCATCGAAGTTAAAATGGCTTTTATCCAAAAGACAGGCAATAGCGAATACTGGTGAGGATGTGAATAAATAGGAACCCTTGTACATGGTTTGTGGAAATGTAAATTAGTACAGCCACTATGGAGAATAGTATGGAGTTCCCTCAAAAAACTAAAAATAGAGCTATTATGTAATGCAGAAATTGCACTTGTAGGTATATACTCAAAAGAAAGGCAATCAGTATATGAAAGAGATATCCACACTCCCATACTCATTGCAGCACTATTCACAATAGTCCAGATTTGGAGTCAACCTAAGTGTCCATCAGCAGAGGAATGGATAAAAATATGTGATAAATGTACACAATGGAGTACTAATTCTGTCATTAAAAAAAAAAAAAAAATGAGGCTGGGCACCGTGGCTCACACCTGTAATCCCAGCACTTGAGGAGGCCGAGGCAGGTGGATCACCTGAGGTCAGGAGTTTGAGACCAGTCTGGCCATCATGGTGAAGCCCCATCTCTACTAAAAATGCAAAAATTAACTGGGCCTGGTGGTGGATTCCTGTAATTCCAGCTACTTGGGAGGCTGAGGCAGGAGAATTGCTTTAACCCGGGAGACGGAGGTTGCAGTGAGCTGAGATTGCGCCACTGCACTCCAGCTTAGATGACAGGGCAAGACTCTGTTCAAAAAAAAAAAAAGAAATCCTGTCATTTGCCACATGGATGGAACTGGAGGACATGTTAAGTGAAGTAAGCCAGGCACAGAAAGACAAACATTGCATGTTGTCACTCATTTGTGGGAACTAAAAATTGAAACAATTGAACTGATAGAGATAGAGAGTAAAATAATGGTTAACAGAGGTTAGGAAGGGTAGTCAGGGAAGGAGAAGAGTAAGGATGGTTAATGAGTACAAAAATATAGTTAGATGCAACGAATAAGATACAGTACTTGATAGTACAACAGAATAACTACAGTCGGCAATAATTTGTTGTACATTTTAAAACAACCAAGGGAGTACAATTTGAAAGTTCATAACACAGGGACATGATGAATGCTTGGGTTGATGGGTACCCCATTTATCCTGGTGTGATTATTACACATTGTATGCCTGTATCAAAATATCTCAGGTACCCCATAAATATATATACCTATTATAAATTAAAATATTTATTAAAATGTACCATAAAATTTGCCCATAAAAATTAAAAATTAAAATAAGTAAAAAATACAAAGGAATCTACAAAAATGTATCAAAGCAAATAAAATTCAGCAAGGATTCAGGATATAAGACCAGCAAATAAAAATCAATCAACTGTGAAAACAAGTTTATCTCCTTTATGCATGGAAAGTACGTCAATAAATTGTATTTCACTAAGTGAACTTGTCAGTGGGAATATTTGCATGACTAGGACTCCCACCTCTAAGGAATTATGGCCAGCTCTATAACGGGTTAGAAAGGTTAAAAAAAAAAAAAAAATACAATGTCTCATCAGGGGCTTTTGACTTACAAACAAACATCACAGAGTCCACCATACTTCACTCCCTGAACTGTCACTTAGAAGCTTACCTCATTGAGGAAGAACAGAACCTAGTCAGTTCTCTCTTCCTGGGCCTCTGACAGAACAAGGTGGGCAGGACTAACCTGTTCGCTTGAGGTTGAGCCTCTTGAAGGTAGAGCATTAAGTCACCAGTACGCAAAGTAGTCATTCTATAACATTTACTGAACACCTACTGTGTTCTCTAGCACTATGATAATTTATTCAACCATCATAATAACAAAGAAACATGCTCCTTGAGAACAAGGACTTTACCTGGCTCAATCAACATTTTACTTCTAGTAGCTGGAATGATGGTTGGCCCCTAGTGGGCATAAAATATATTAGTTGATTGACTCAATGACCTGTTAAAGCCTAGTCTTTCTTTGGAACAAAACTACGTATCAGAATTAAATGCACGAGAGAAAATCTGGCCTAATTTCTATCAAAATAGGTTATTCACAAAATATGGTAAGAAATTACCAGGAGCACAGCAGTGTATCCTGGTATACTGGCTGAGAACTACTATACCTAGGATTGCCAAATGCAGCACATACAAATACAGCATGCCTAGTTATACTTGAATTTTAGATAAACACCAAACAACATAAACATAATGCAATATTTGGTACACGTTTATGCAAAAATATTTTTGTGGTTTTTCTAAAATTTGTTTAACTGGGTATCTGGTATTTTACCTGGCAACCCTAACTGTACTGGATCACACCCCCTACCCAACACAATAGCAGGATCCAATAGATACTGGTTGAATGGATAAATTAATGGATGAATAGATAAATGAATAAACAAATGTTTGCTTACAATCTCGAATTCTCTTTTTTGGGCACAATATTTAGGCAAATGTCAGCATATGTGCTATTTTATTTCATCTGCAACATCATCTTTTGCCCTTGGAATCAGAACTTATCACTGAGGGCCAAGAGGGTCATTTGGCCTCGGCTGCACAGTCACAAAGGGTTTTTATTTCAGGTTTTTCAAAATTACCTTTAGATTACATTACTTATGGGGATGGCATTGGGGTATAGAAGTGAAAGAAAATGTCTATCAAACAACTTTAAAATTATCTGATTACTAGCCCACACCACCAGCCTTGCATTAGTTTACGACTGCCACTGTAACAATTTACCACAAACTCTGTGGTTTGAAACACCCCAAGTGTATTATCTTACAGGTCTGACCATCAGAAGTTTGAAAATGTGCCGGGCGCGGTGGCTCACGCCTGTAATCCCAGCACTTTGGGAGGCCAAGACGGGCGGATCACGAGGTCGGGAGATCGAGACCATCCTGGCTAACACTGTGAAACCCCCGTCTCTACTAAAAATACAAAAAATTAGCCGGGCGAGGTGGCGGGCGCCTGTAGTCCCAGCTACTCGGGAGGCTGAGGCAGGAGAATGGCGTGAACCTGGGGGGGCGGAGCTTGCAGTGAGTGGAGATCGCGCCACTGCACTCCAGCCTGGGCGACAGAGCGGGACTCCGTCTCAAAAAAAAAAAGAAAAGAAAAAAAAAAAGTTTGAAAATGTGTCTTAGAGGGCTAAATCAGGTGTTGGCAGGGTTGCATTCCTTTAGGAGGCTCTAGAGGAAAATCGATCCCTTACCTTTTCCAGCTTATAAAGGCATGCATCTCTCTTCCAACAGTGGCATTTCTCTAACCTCTGCTCCTATCCTCACATCTCCTCTTCTGACTCCAAATACTTGGGACTCCTTTTTATAAGGACCCTTGGGATTACATTGGGCTCACTCAGATAATCCAACATAATATCTCCCTCTCGGGATCCTCAATTTAATTATACCTGCAAAGTCCCACTTATCATGTAAGGTAACGTACTCACAGGTCCCCGCAATTAGGACATGGAACTCTTTTGGAGCCATCTTTTGGTCTAAAACAAGCACTGTAAGTTAATTATAATATATTGGCTGGTGCCCTTTATAAGTGTTCACTGGTTAAATGTAACTTTAAAAAATTCAAACATTTTTATTATTTCTGTTCTTTTTTAATTTTTTAATATTTTTGAAGGTTCTTTTGCCTTCTGAGAGGTCCTCCTTGAAGCAACATGATTTCTTATCTCAATAATGGAAGAATTGTGCAGTTTGTTACACCAAACCAGTGGTTCTCAATCTTGGCTACCCATTAGAGTCAACTTTTTTATTAAGTTCCTATGTCAAGGCTGCACACCAAATTAATTAAATCAGGATCCCTGTGGAATGGATCCAGAATTCAGTATTTTTAAAAGGTACTAAAGTGATTCCAGTGGGTGTCTGAAACTGAGGGCCACTTCGTTCAGTTTAACCTTCCCCTGCTTACCTAACCTGTTTTTATCTTCTTCTACTCCATCCCCATCTCCTCTTCTGGCCAATTTTTTCCTGCTATCTGTAAGTTTGTCTTTCTCCGTTATTGGAGTATATTATTTTAATTATGCCATATTCAATAAGAAAAAAATTTATAGATGCTCTCAAAACAATCAATATGGTATGGCTTAGTGTGTATAGACAGAGCTGTTCTGGGAACAAAATAATGCTTCCCTTTACCAAGAAGCTTTATGTCTGCAAATTCTACACCTCTCTGATCCTCAGTTTTCTCCTCTGTAGAATGAAGGGTTTAGAATAAAATTCTCTATGTTCTCTTCTAATTTATAAATTGCACAATTCTAAGTATAGAAAAAAGATCATGGTCTTATGGAAGGAGTTCTGGCCCCAATATCCAAATAGATCTGATTTAAAATTAAACTGTTTGGCTTAGTTTTGCTTCCTCCAGAAGAAGAATCATAGGCAAGGATTTGCAGGTGGTTTATTTAGGAGATAACCCCAAGAAGCACCAAGACATCAAAGCAAGTGATATAGGGTGGATGGTCAAGATTGGTGCCACTGTGTGCCACTGGAATTTAATGCTTTGAGCAACTCTGGGGGCCAGTAGAGAATATGGGCCTCAGAGTTATCCTGCCAGAGACAAGAAGGAGCTGGGGATGGGAAACTGATTTTTGATTTTTGTCAGTCATTGGTTGATGACTACTCCTGGGAAACTTAATTCTCCAGCCCTTTCTGCCTGCTGTGCACAAAGGCAGAGAAATATGGTAGCAAGAGAAGCCCTCAGGCAATGAGATGCAAATATTGACATTCAGATGTCAGGTCAATGTGCACCACAGGGTTGAGGCCAAAGGGGATATAAGCAGATGGCAATGCAGTTCTTTTTTAAAATGGCAGTAAATTCTTTCTCCTTGTAGATTTAATAAAGACATTTGAGAAGTAAATGAATGAACATTTCTGAAACACATTGAGGACCCTTCCACAGCACTTTTGAGTAAGTGTGCACGGAGTACTGAGGTAAACGTATTCTGTTTAAAAGGCTCTTTAGGATTCCTTTAGACAGCACATAAACAATTTCAGCTTATTTGGGTGCCATTTAGTTAGATTCTGTTTCAGACCACTAAGTGGCAACTTTTTCAAATATTGGGAGGTTAAGGAATTAGATTTTCATACTGAAAGTGAATGAAAATAAATATTACTTTCAGATATTGACAGATTATCTTGCAGGTGTAAAGAAGAAAAGGTGCTGCTGGTGTGCTGTGAATCTCCTGCTTAAGCCCAAAAGGAGAAAGGTGGACAAAGTGCTGATATTTGTCCTTTTCATACCTGTGCCAGAGCCTGCAGACATATAACAGGACCATGAAGATTTGTTTTCTCCCTAATGAATAGAAAATGCCACCACTGTTGTTCAGGCTCATCATGGCGATGTTCTCCTAAGACGATGGACTCTTTCTGTGTCTTACTGTAACGTATTGAACAAGCTGTGTTGATCTCTTCTTGACCTAAACATTCCAGAACATTTCTGATGCTAAGGGATTTTTTAAGAGACAGGGTATTACTATGTTGCCCAGGCTGGCCTTGACCTCCTAGGTTCAAACGATCCTCCCACCTCAGTTTCCCAAGTAGCTGGACAGCTGGACTACAGGTACTCACCACCACACTCAGTTGGGATTTTCTATTTTAAGGTTGGGTAAGTGGGATAGACTTATCTCTAATTTTAATATCTCACTTAGAATTTCTTCACTGTGGCAAAAGATAAATATTTTTTCTTCAGACCCATTACTCTTATCTCTCTTGATATTATTTAAGGGCATCAGAGACTTCCCCATGGTACTAATGGAAAAGCAAAATCAGTGAACCAAATCCCACCCAGTGTCAGAAAGGTTCAAACCAGAGCCACTTCATCTTGAATAGGGGCTGGGTAAAATGAGGCTGAGACCTGCTGGTCTGCATTCCCAGAAAGTTAGGCATTCTTAGTCACAGGAAGTTTATGGTTAAGGGAACAGGTTAATAATGTTTACTGAACAGACCCAGGACTTACTAGATCCAGAACTTAACAGACCGAGGAAATGCCCTGATGCTCCTGTATCTTAAGAACAAAAGCATTCTTAGTGTAAGAATACGTTTCACTTTAATGATAATAATATAGATTTTTGCAGTAGACAGTACTTACACAAAGATTAACAATCCTTTGTCACGAGCCTTTGTAGTAGAGCACATCTCTCCATGATTTTTTGCTTCGTTATCTTATATGTAAACAAGCATTGCACCTAAGGTGGATGTGTTCCTCCTCTTGCTTTCAGGAACATTGTTCTCTGTCTATGAGTAGCCATTCTTGTATTCCTTTACTTTCTTAATAAATTTGCTTTCACTTCACTCAGGACTCACCTTGGATTCTTTCTTGGTCAAGATCCAAGAACCTTCCCTTGGGATCTGAATTGGGACCGCTTTTCAGTAACACTAGTGCATAGTGAAAGAAATGCAGGAGTCTAGACTCGGAAATGGAGATAGTGCAATTGGGGCGGGGGAGGGCGTGCCCCAGTATGAATGAATCTATGGGTTTAGACCAGGGGAGTCCAATCATTTGGCTCCCGTGGTTCTTGTTTGAAGAAGAATTGTCTTGGGCCACACATAAAATATACTAACACTAGTAATAGCTGATGAGCTATTTTTTTTAAAGGTCCATGCATAAATCTCATGTTTTAGGAAAGTTTACGAATTTGTGTTGGGCCACATTCAAAACTGTCCTGGGCTGCATGTGGCCCATGGATTGCAAGATAGACAAGCTTGCTTTAGATTGTTTCTAAAACAGAAGCATATATTTGAAGCCATCAAAACCACCCACCCCCATTTGAGCTGCCAGATGACTCAAGCTGCACGAGTGACTCCAGACTAGACCAACAGAAGAATTGCTTAGTTAAGTACAGTTCAAATGGTTTTTCCACTGAATCATGAGTACATAAAATGGTTATTGTCTTCAATGACTGAGTCTGTGGTGGTTAGTTATGCAGAAATAAATAATTAATACAGTAACTTAAGCAACAACCAGTGATTGCTTAATAAGGGAAGACATTGACATTTCAAAAATATTTGAAAGATTATTTAGCCCTGGTTAAAATATCTCAAGTTTTTATCGTAAACTCTTTGTTGCAGGTAGGTCCACTGTGCATCAGATATGTCTCTTAAACTCCTTTCTTCTGTGCCATTGCTTATGCAGCCCCTAAGCTTGGGATGCCTCCTCTGCTCCTCTCAGCCTGACTACAGAAAGCTGCTCTCCAAAATAAACCTCCTCCATAATGTTTGCCTTGCAAACATTATTATTAAGATGAGCCTGGTTCTCAATAATTTCTTCAGTCACTAAACCCATATAACCATAATAAAATTCACTTATTTGGCACTATATCAACCAATTCGAAAGTCTTATCTCCCATGTGGACTATAAGCTTCTTGAAGGAAATATGCCTGCACCTAGTATGGTATCTGTGACATGGCTCAAGATGTGTGACAACCCACTCACTAAAGTAGGTGACTTTGTCTTTGCCTACTCTGCTCTGAGTTAACACATGGCAGGAGGGGAAGAATCAGAATATGATGAAAGCTTCTAAGGACTTGGATCTTAGCTCTTTAAGTGTGAAACTGTTGACTTTTTTATGACCCGTCACTTTTTAGTTCCAAATATATTTAAAAAATATGGAAACATACCAGGAGAGTGTTATCCTCAGAGTCATTGCTGAGTATTGTTGCTGTGGATGTGGTTGCAGGAGTTACAGTGGGATTCACACAGAAGGTGGCAGGGGCACTTCCCCATGGCAACAAAGTGAGTAAACACAGAAGTCTTTCAATACATTCGTGGTACTAGGTTCCACCGAATGAGCCTCATCTCCACTTCCTTGTGTTTCTTTCTGTTCTTCCTCTTTACAGCACACTTGGGAGGCAGATTGAACTTCTGGTCCTCATTTTAGTCAATAAGGTCAACCCTACACAGAAGGATTTCCTTTCAATTTAGTGATTCTGATTTTTGAACTTCAAGAAGGTCAAGTTTTAGAGATATTACATTTCTGGTGGATGCGCCTTTATTCTTGATGATAATTTTAAATCTCACTCCCTAAGGGAGAATGACTGGCAGCTATCAACAGGAACTATAAGAAGATCTAAGCCACACAAGCATAAAAATGTAACAGAAGTGTCAGCTCAAGTTTTTCTCTATGGAATGTAATGCAAAACCCAGACACATTTACAGAGTTGACCTAGGAGAGAATCTGAAAACAAAGACAGAATTTCCTGGGACTGTTTTAACCTAGAGATTGAAATAGATGCCTCTTGAAATAAATACTAAAGGATCTCCTTTCATACTTTCTTGGTTTCAAGTTCAAGGGTTCAAGGGTAGTGTGCTTCTTCACTCTATTTCTAATTCATTTTAGAATTTGAGTCACCCAGAAGAACTTAGGTACCAAATGACCTGGAGTATAAGCATGCCACTTATGTGACAGAGATTTTAAAGGAAAATAATCAAGCACATGTCTCCTATTTCAAGGCTCTGATTTGGCTAGATATGTGAAGCAACTTGCTCAATTTCTTCACTAGTAGTGACAATCATTATTATAAACAACCTGGCACAGGCTACATTCTTACTTTGCACTAAGCACATTTTGCTAAGTGCTTTAAAAACAAAATTTACAATTCAAATAGCTCAGCAATATTGACATTATTCTTAATTTGCAAGTGCAGATGCGAGCCTTAACTAATAACGGATTGGTACTGAAGTAAGAAAGATCATCTTATTTGCCTTGAGGTAGGACCAACTGTGGTTATAATTTATACTCTAGAGCTTCCTTTGGGATCAAGCTGAGATTGGAATTCACATTCATTCTCCTTCCTTGCTTTGGTTCTTTCCTTTCTATTAGCTTCCCTCACTATTTCTGAGAGCAATTCCTTAATAAATCATTTGCTCATGAATCTTCATCGCAGAGGTGATTTACTTAAGACACTAGTCCAGAAGGATGTTCTTATTTATTATAGGACTAAAGAAAGGTCAATGATACAACTTGTTCAAAATCACAAGGTTAGTAAAGATGGGAGCCCACATTTGAACTCATGTCTGGCTCCTTCTCAAAGTCATATTGCAGACTTCACCTTACATTTTCTTTCTTAAACTGAAGAGGACACAGCAACTAAGGTATAACTCAACAGATAACTTGATAGTGTCATTACCCTGATCATGCCCACCTCACCCTCAGCCTCCTCTAACTCAAGAACAACTGTCTCTTCATAGATGTTGAAGATATTGAGGTTCTCCAATACTGAGATATTGAGGACAGGAAGCAAACCTCCCTCCCCTGCTAGTCCATTGATGTAGCCTGAGAAGTTTTGTTTTCCTCAGTTTTTATCTCTCAATTTGAGAAATGCTTTAGACATGGTCACAATTTGAGAAGGGAGGGATATGGATTAAAGGCAGATATAAAAGGACAACTAGATGCTATTCGAAAATGTAGACTATAAAATAAAGCCATTTGTTCTCTGAACTCCGGACTTTGTATGTCGGGAGTGCACAACTTTGCAGGCCAGTTGCATTCATTTCACTGACTCAATCTATTTTGTAAAACATCTCCAGTTCCATGACTATGACCTGATCTAAAACTTGACCTAACTGTGGTACCAAAGCAATTTGGGTTTTTTTGTTTGTTTGTTTTGTTTTTTTTTTGTTTGTTTGTTTTTTCCCAATACCTGCCTCAATGCCTTATTTCCAAACTGTACAGGAAGCAGTCTTATCACTTTTTACTAATTAATCATAAAAGTATCTGATTTTTCCTTATGAGTGGACTACACACACATGTTATTTGTATGGAGGTAGCTCCTATAAGCTTTAATCATTAGACAAATATTGATATATTATTGTTTATCTTAAGATGATTCATTATACAATTTACAGATACACAATATATGCACAAGATAAACAATAAAAGTATTTGTTTCAGCTAGAGTTGCCTAGAAAAAGTCAGAGACCAAGATTGCAAGAGGTGCGACAGAGGGTGAAGACAAAGGAAAGAGAGGCAGAGAAGAGTGGAAAACAAGGTCAGAGGATATTATACTAGTCATTGTTTCATGATGACCTGTGCATAGATAACAGTCGGTTGTCTGGCAGGAGCTTAGCCCCATGTGATGTTTCCGGACAGGTGTTGTAAAAACATTGCCCATGGAGCAGTTCATGAAAAGAAATATGATGAGGACATTTATTTATTTACTTGCCTGATCCCTCCTGTGTCCTATTTTCTACTGCTCAAAGGTGATCTCCTAGTGGATTGCCTCTTAGCACTTCCAGTTTTGTATCATGTAATATTTAGCAGCTTCTCTTATAAAGACAGATACTGGGTTCCTAAGCATTGGCATTTATGTTAGTCAGATCCCGTAGGATGAACCAGAAACTCAGCTGTGTGGTAAACCTGACATTCCTGCAGGAAGCTACTGGTGACCCGGCTGCACAGGTCCAGTCACTGTTGGTCATTGCCCAGCATCTAAAAGCATGGGACTAAGAATCTAGAGAAGTTGGCACCACTCTTTCTTGGACCTTCTGCCACCAGGAGAACAAGCATGAAGGAGCCCGTTGAAGGTTGAGAGATGATGTGGAGCACAGATGAACCCTCCCAGCTGAGGCCATCCTTGACCAATGCTATGGTTTGAATGTTTGTGTCTCCTCCAAATTCACATGTTGAAATCCTAACATTCAATGTGATGGTTTTTAGGAGGTGAGGCCTTTGGGAAGTGATTAGGCCATGAGGGTGGGACCCTTATAAATAAGATTAGTGCCCTCATATAAGAGAACCCCAAAACTCCCTGTCCCTTCCACCATGTGAGGACACAGTAGGAAATTGGCTGCCTGCAAACAGGAAAAGGCCCCTCAATGGAAACTGACCATGCTGGCATGCTGTTCTCAAACCTAGCCTGCAGAACTATGAGAAATAAATTTCCATGGTTTTAAGCCACCCAGTCAATGGTATTTTGTTACAGCAGCATGAATAAGACAATCAGCCAGATCTGATTTATCAACCAACTCACCTAAGATACATAAGCAAGGTAGCCAGAGCCAGTCAAGACCAGGCCAGATGTGTAGGTCTTCCCAGCCAATCCACAGATACATAAACAAGAAGGCGTGTTTATTATTGTAAAGCACAGAGGTTTTGTGCATGTTTTTAAGCAGCATTATTGTGGCCATAGATTACCAATCAAAAGCTTAACAACAATCCTACAGGGTAGACATGACTTTTTTTGTTTAAATGTCAACCAATATGAAAGCAGAAGAGGTTAAACGATTTGGCCAAGATCTCACATTACACATTCGATTGGAACCCAGGGATATCTAATTCCATGGTTTTAATTCTATAATTTACGGATTAATTTTCCTTAGATCCTTGATACTTATTCTTTATTGACTAGTGACTTTTAGTGGATAATTTGATCATGTTGTCTTCCTCCTTAAGGTACTATATCTTGTTTAAATTTTATGTTTTCAGAGCCTGGAGTTTTGTAATTAAGTAAATATTAAGGATATGGAACATAAAGTAGAGAGAATATATCAGAAAAAGCTACAGATAAAATACACTAAAGGAAAGACAGGTAAGTACATATTTTTACTGTAAGGGAGAGAAGACAGGTGAGGCTTGGGGTGGAGTGACCTGTACAGTGAGCCCATAAGGGGATTGCTGGTTTCCTAGGTAGCTTGAGCATGATGCATGCATAGATCTTTGTGGTTCAGGATTATTATTATTATTATTATTATTATTATGTTTTGAGATGGAGTCTTGCTCTGTTGCCCCTCAGCCTCCCAAGTAGCTGGGACTACAGGCGCCCACCACCATGCCTGGCTAATTTTTTTTTTTTTTTGTATTTTTAGTAGAGATGGGTTTCACCATGTTAGCCAGGATGGTCTTGATCTCTTGACCTCATTATCCGCCCGCCTCGGCCTCAGGATTTTATAACTTATTTTTAGAAAAACTGAATCTCTGATTTGCTTTGTCTATTTTTTGAAAGATGTAATCATAGATGAGTTGGATGGGTGTGGCTTATGGAATCAGTTTCATGCATTCATTTAAAGCCATACCCTATAAACTACTGCTGCCAGAGTGAAGACCTGGTATCTATATTCAATCAGGGGTTCTCTGCCCTATTTATCCAGCTGGATTTGAAAATCAAAGCAAACTACATGTAAGGGTGAGGCCAGTCAGAAAGACTGGACTTTCTGAGGTGCCAGGGTTTATACATTTGCCCCATCATTGTGATAGGGAGAGATGGTCCTCATTCCCATTAGTGTTAATGGAGCCAATCATATGAATCCACCACATATCAATGTGTATCCTCTCATGTTTTGATATCTTAATGCACAAAATTACATCTCAAGGGAAAGGCTTGTCTCCTCTTAAGTGCTCTAAATTCCCATTAATACTAATGGAACAAAGATACATGCACTCACTGATGCTCAGAAAAGTGGGCAAAATATAGGAGATGATTAGGTTTTAGGAGTGCTGTAAGAGATTCACGGAAGCTGCAGGGATTGTCTAAAATGATCCATCTTTTCAGGCTTATTTAAGCAATTTCATTATACAGAGCCAATTTTTTTTTCTCAGAATCATCAACAGATAATTGGCCACATTCTGCTCTCCAGGAGGAAGAAGTTGAGTCAATATATGTTTGAGAACACCCTAATATCCTTTGGGACGTTGGGTGTATTTATAAAAAGGAGAGTGGAGAGTGTTCTAGAAGAACCCCAGATTTTTCCAAGAGAGCACACAGAGGTAGGTCAGCCCAGAGGAAGGAGGAGAAGCAGAGAGTGTGGGGGCTTCTTTTAGTGGGTTTCTCCAGGCAGCAGGAAGAACTGACACAATCTCTGCAGGCTGCTCTGTGCTGGAGAAGTGCAGTGTGAGCTAGTAAACTGCCCATTATTCCTCTGCCTGCACTTTCTTTTAAAAGATGCTGTTTTAACTTATAGGATATGCAAGATAAGCAATGCTGGCCTTACCCTACCCCTTCACTTTGTAGAGAGGGTAACTGATGCAGGTTCTTGTATGGTCTGAAGTTATTAAAGAGATAAAATTATACAACTTAGAGATAAGGCTATGTGAGCAGAATACAAATGGACTTGAGAATAAGCCAACCTTTATTTGACCTCTCAACAAGTTTGGCTGGTTTTTCTCCTATTGAATTAGAATTGTGTGTCCTTTTAGCAATCTTCTGTAGTTTAAAGAAGAGGCTTGTCTGGATCAGCCACACCTGCAGGCAGCCTCAGATCATCACTCGTTGGTGGGATTGGAGAGGTGCTGGGAGGGTTCCCTAAGTGAAGTGATTTAAATCCAGGGACCATAGTGTCCAAAACTCTTATCAGAATTAGTTTTTGGCTGAAGCCTTACTTTTTTGAGTGTGTTTTAAATGTAGAACAAAAGAATGTTGTGAGAAATAAAATATCATTACATCCTGTTATTAATACCTTTGACAGAATAATTTCACCAGAAAGTACCTGGACATAATTCAGAGGACAAGGGTGCTTCAAGGGGAAGGAGAAAGTGAAGAGAAGAAATAGAAGATAGAAAGAAATCAAGATAAGCTTTGCCTACAGTGTCTTTACAGACTTTGAGAGGGTGGAAAGAGTAAATGTAACATGGGGCTGGGTACACACTATGGGAGGTATGCTTCCTATACACTGTCTTCCTTACCTTTTTAAGGGTGAGTGTTACAGATCTACTCTGATATCCTGATAAAAGCTACAGACCTTCTTGTCAAAAAAAAAAAAAATGCATACACACACACACACATACTTGGTTTCAGGGAATTTGGGGTGTTCACAGGTTCCTTGATGTCCATTCACAGACCCCACTTCAGGGAAACAGCCTAACATGTAGAAGAGTTCAAGATCAGAACTAGGATGGTAAGGGATATTACATTACAAAGAACAATGGTCTTGGGTCTCTTATTTCTAACAATCTCATAGGGAATAAGAAGATTTTGGTAAAAGTGAACATTTATTGAAGATTTTTGCACTTTCACTGATATGTAATGTTTATACATATTTCTGGGCTACATGTCATATTTTGTTACATATATAAAATGTGTAATGATCAAGTTACAGTATTAGGGTATCTATCACCTTGTGTATTTATCATTTCTATGTGTTGGAAACATTTCAAGTCCTCTCTTCTAACTGTTTTGAAATATACAATACATTGTTGTTAATTATAGCCACCCTACTCTGCTATTAAATATTAAAACTTATTCCTCCTATCTAACTGTATGTATATGCTCATTAACCAATCTCTCATCATTCCCACACCCTGCTACTTGAACCGTCCCAGTCTCTGGTATCTACTATTCTATTCTCTACCTCCATAAGATCAACTTTTTTTTTTTTTTTTATCTCCTACATATGAATGAGAACTTACAATATTTGTCTTTCTGTACCTGGCTTATTTCACTTAACATAATGACCTGCAATTCCAACCATGTAGTTGCATATGAGATGATTTTATTTGTTCATGTTTTTACTTTTCTAGTTCCTTGAGATATATTGTTAAAGTTTTTATCTGAAATCTTTTTTTTTTCTTTTGAGACGGAGTCTCGCTCTGTCCCCCAGGCTGGAGTGCAGTGGCGCGATCTCGGCTCACTGCAAGCTCCGTCTCCTGGGTTCACGCCATTCGCCTGCCTCAGCCTCCCGAGTAGCTGGGACTACAGGCGCCCGCCACCGCGCCCGGCTAATTTTTTGTATTTTTAGTAGAGACGGGGTTTCACTGTGGTCTTGATCTCCTGACCTTGTGATCCGCCCGCCTCGGCCTCCCAAAGTGCTGGGATTACAGGCGTGAGCCACCGCGCCCGGCTATCTGAAATCTTTCTGCTTTTTAAATATGAGCCTTTTTTGCTACAAACTTCCTTCTTAACACTGCCTTTGCTGTATCTCATTGGTTTTAGTATGTTGTATTTCAATCTTCACTGGTTTTCAAGAAACTTTTTCATTCTCTCCTTAATTTCTTCCTTGACCCAATGTCATTCAGGAACATGGTGATAAATTTCCATGTATTTATACTATTTCTAAAGTTGCTCTTGTTATTTATTCCATTGCGCTCTGACAAGATATCTGAAATAATTTCAATTTTAAAAAAATGTTGGGATTTCTTTGTGTCCTAACATATGGTCTATCCTGAAGAATATTCCATATGCTGATGAGAAGAATGTGTGTTCTGTAGCTGTTTGATGAGATGTTCTGTAAATGTCTGTTAGGTTCATTTAATTTCAAGTGAAATTTAATCCATTTTTTGTTGTTATTAATTTTCTGTCTAGATGATCTGTCTATTGCTGACTGTGGAGTGTTGAAGTCCACAACTACTATCATGTTGGAGTCTATCTATCCCTTTAATCTAATAATATTTGCTTTGTCTGTCTGTGTGCTCCAATGTTGCTGCATATATGTTTAGAGTTGTTATATCCTCTTGCTGAATCAATACTACTATCATTACATAATGACCTTCTTTTTTTTAATGTAAAGTCTGTTTTATCTGATATAAGTGTAGCTAGTCCTGCTTGCTGTTGGTTTCCATTTGCATGAAATATCTTTTTCCATTTCTTTACTTTCAGTCTATGTATCTCTTCATAGGTAAGGTGAGTTTGTTATAGACAGCATACAGTTGTGTCTTGTTTTCTTTTTAAATTTATTCAGCCAGTTTATATATTTTAAATGGAAAGTTTAATCAATTTACATTCAGGGTTACTATTGATATCTGAGCATTTATTTCCATCATTTTATTAATTGATTTCTGGTTGTCTTCTATATTCTTGTTTCTTTTCTCTCTTATGGTTTATCATTGTGGTTTTGTGGTTTTCTGTACACTGGTTATATTCAAGTTATTTCTCTTCCTCATTTATGCACTTGCTCTACCAATGGGTTTTATACTTCTGTGTGTTTACATGATGGTAGATATTATTCCTTTCACTTCCAGGTGTAGAACTTTCTTAAGCATTTCTTATGGGACCAGTCAAGTGGTCATGAATTTCCTCAGGTTTTACTTGTTTGGAAAAGGCTTAATTTCTCCTTCATTTATAGAGAATAACCTTGCTGAGTATAGTGTCCGTCATTGACACGTTTTTTGTTTTTTTTTTTTCTTTCAGCACTGTAAATCTATCATCTTATTGTCTCTTGACCTACAAAGTTTCTTCTGAGAAATCAGCTGTTAGTCTGATGGGTGTTCACTCAGTAATGACTAGATGCTCTTCTTTTGCTGTTTTTAGAATTATGTCTTAACCTTTGACTTTTGACAGGTTGACTTTAATGGGTCATAGAGAAGATTTTTTGAATTTTATCTATTTAGGGATCTCTGGGCTTTCCCATATCTAGATGTCTGTATTTCTTGATAGACTTGGGAAATTTTCAGCTATTGTTTTGTTAAATAGGGTTTTTTTTACCCCCTTTGGTTTTGTCTGAACTTTCTAAGACACCAAATAGTGAATATTTGGTCTCTTTATGGTGTCCCATATGTAATGTAGGCTTTGCTCTTTATTATTTTTTATTTATTTTTGTTTGTGTTTTTCAAAATTTTCAAGTTCTGAAATTTCTTCTTCTGCTTGATCTAGTCTATTGTCGAAGTTCTCACATTTGCTTTTCAATTTATTCAATAAATTATTCAATTCCAGTTTTTCTATTCGGTTCTTTTACATACATATCTCTTTGGTGATTTTCTGATTAATATCTTGAATTGTTTTTCTGATTTCTTTGCATTATTTGTGTTCTCTTGTATCTCACTAAGCTTCTTTAATGTCATTGTTTTGATGTTTTTCTGGCGTTTCATAAGTTTATTTTTATTAACATCAGCTGTTGAAGAATTATTGTGTTTGGGGGGAGGTGCCGTAATTCCCTGCCTTTTCATGTTTTTTGTGCCCTTACTTTGATATGTGTACCTCTGGTGTAACAGACACTTCTTCCAAATGTTCGTATTTGCTTTCATATATTATGATATTTTTCCCTGAAGATCTCTCTATGGCGGTGTTTGGTTAGGTCAGTTTGGCTGTGAATCTGGGTACTTGCAGTACTGTAGTCTCCATATAATTTATTTTGCTGTAAACAGTATTAGTAGTATCTGTGATTTCCTCACTGGCCTGGAGTATGGTTGCTAGTAAAGGCCGTAGTGAAGTTTTATCAGGGATGGGGATACCCATAAGGGCTGGTTCTTGGGCCCCAGTGGTGGAAGCAGTGGGCGAAGCATGCCTGTCCTTGGGCCCCAGAGCAGCATATGCTGACACCAGTATTAGTGGATCCAGAAAGGCCAAATCTCAGGCCTTTGGGCAGCCTACTCAGGTTTTGGCTGTAGCAGTGGAGGGCTGGGGTTTGGGTGGATCCTTAGACCCTGGGAAACAATGGCGGTAGTGGGACAATCCTCTGGCTCCCAAGCAGTTTATGCTAATATTGGTGGTATCTGCAATGGGCTGGGCAGGCCAGTTCCCAGGCCTCAGGTGGTGTGTGCCTCAGGTAGGAGGAAGTTCTTCAGATGTTAGCAAATACTGATTCCTCAAACAAATATACTTGATTTGAAGTGGGTGGCAGCTGTGGGAGTAGTAACAGTTTAAGTGGACTCATCCTCTGGCCCCTGAGAAGAGTACTCAGGGACCAACCAGTGGTGGATGGAGCAATGCAGTCTCTAGGATGCCAAATAGTATGCTTGGGTGCAGGAGAGATAAAATCAGAATGAGTCGGCCTGTCTCAGCATCCCCCCCCCAACCAAAGCTGTGCATGTGGGCACTGGCTGTGGTGGGCAGGGGTAGGGTGATCCCAGCCACCCCAGCAGAGTGCGCAGTGGGGATGGCAGTGACTGTGCTATGGCCTTGCTAGTGGGGAGGGCAGGGTTGCTTTCAGTTGCAGCAGCTGTAGGCTGGGAGCTGGGTACCACTCACTTTGGCTCTGGGTGGTAGATGTAGGTATGGGAGCCTGTCCTCAGGATGCTTTTAAATGCTCAGCAGCCTCTCTGCTGGGAGTATAGGATCGTTGCTAACAAGTCATGCTTCAGCCTTGGTGGCAGCAGCCAGCAGTGGTGGTGGCTGTGGGTGGGGGATGTTAATGGGACCCCAGGGATATGGAGATGCAGGTGCTGTTTGGCCATCTGAGGCAGGCCAGGCTTCCAAAATGGTGCTGTGCTGTAGCTACGTAGGACTTTGGACATGTGTGGGACCCACTGTGAGCTCCCTCCATGAGCAATGCTGTCTCAGTCTCCAGGAAGCTTCCTATGTTAGTCTCAGGGCCTGTGGAGGTCAAGTGGCTCTGCAGTAGCTAAGATTGGAGAATCTGGAGAATCCCTAGTGAGAACATGGGTCACTGGGGGTCTCTCTTTTATCTGTTTTCGGCATGGGAAGCCTCCCTAGGCTCCAAGCCAGCTCCAGATGAGCAGGCTGCCTTACTTCCCTCTCCTTCTTGGCCTTATGTGTTTCCTGTCATTTCTAGGTTGAATTCCAGTGTTCTGTCTTAGCTAACCTATTCAAAGTGTGATTACCTATTTGCTAATTTGGTTTTACTTTGTGGAGGAAGCAAGTACCACATGCCTCTACTCAGGCATCTTGAAGCCCCTTTCTGAATGGACATTCTTGGGGCTCATGGAAATACTAAAATTTGCTGATACAAATTGCAGTGGTATGTGTTCAAAGTGTTGCATAAATAAATAAGTGTGAGAAAGAATGAATTTTAAGTTGGTAGACCTATATAGTCATGTGCACAGAATGGTTTTGCATATTATTTAAGCATTCTGTCCTACCCCTTTATTGAGCTCTCTCTCTCTTTCTCTCTCTCTCTCTCTCTCTCTCTGTCTCAGACTTCTTCCATAGGTGTAGTGGTACTATATATTGGAATCAGGAAAGAATTAAGCAGGAAAGAATTAATAGAGCCTTAGCAGCATTCCATCATTGAGACACCAACTACTTCTCTTTGTTTACCAGCCTCTTAATTGCTGTGGTTTCCTAACAAAAGCCTACCATGTTGGAATAGTGCCCTATTCCAGAATATCTATCATTCTTGTTCCTAATTTTTTTTTTACCAGCAAATAACACACTCAGTATTATATTTATAGGGGCAGGAACAGCAGGCAACTATTTTTAAAGCTTTTGAAAAACAAAATGCAAACACTGAATTTCATGGGATTCAGAAGGAAAAAAGACAACTTTTTCATATGGGGTATACTGATTACTTTTAATAACTGTTAACTGTTACATATTGGGAGAAAATTCTTCAAATGTAAACAAATGCTGATTCCTCAATCAAATATGTGCGTCCTTGAGCTTGCAAGACACAGATGACTATGCCCTCAATTACTGGAGGATAAACTTGTCTTGTTTTAGCTCCATATTTACTAAAGAAAACATAAAATTCCCTTGGTAAACATGAGTAAGTAACACAGAATTGCATCTTACTTGCTTTATTTATTTATTTTTTATTTTACAAGTCATTATTTGAAGTTGAATGGAGGCAGTTAAGGCAAATCCTGAACTGCAGTTATATTTGTACTTAAACCAGATGAGTCTTCCTCTGGAATATTAAAGCATTGTTTCCAGTGGTACCCACAGGTCCACTTTAAAGCTCTCTTACGACGAGTCCCATCATTTCGGCCTGACCATTTACCTGAAGTGATAGAGAGGGGTACAACTGAGATAAGAACCCTGTCCACAAATTCATTATTCTTAACTGTGTTTACAAATGGCTGTGTCTGACAGTCCACTTTGTAAATGACTGCTGCAGAGCTGATTGTTCCTGTGGCTGTGAGAAGTGATATGAGGGGTCCTTGACTATATCTAATTTGTGAAGGTATTGAATTATTTCTCTGTAAAAATTTCCCCATTCAATATGAACTCTTTACCAAGGACACTTAATCACATCTCATGGAGAAACAGGGACCTCCTGTAGGTTACACTTAATTGCCTGGCATGGATCATCCTCATTTATCCTCTTTTCAGCATCACTGCAAACTCCTGGTTGCTAAACATAATGTTATCCAATGCTCATGGGCAAGGATTTCCCAGATGCAATTCTGGAAGATAGGCTGTCTAAGAAAACAAGATACTCATTTTCTTAAATTCCAAGGCACTTTTCATAAGAAAGAAAATTAAGAAAATATGATTAGATAATCAAGTTCACCATATTTTATCTTATTAGTCACTCTCTCCTTCCTTGGCTTCTGATGTGAAAAAATGACAGATGATGAATAGTAAGCCAGAGGATTTGATTAGTAGGTAGATATGGATTATGAATACCTAGAGGTGGGTTATAAACATCTGATGATTATAACAGAAAATGATCTGCTAGCCTTCATCAGATCTCCTTCAGGCATCACCTTTCAATTTTACATTTCATAAACAGTAGTTGAGAGTGCAGGAGAAGATGCTAATCAAAGGTCTATAATACTATAAACCTAGTGTTACCAATTACAAATAGACTTAGCCATAGATAAAAGTCTCCAAAGAGATTGTGGCAAATATGATTGAAGCGTGTTATACCAAACAGGGCTATAGGTGTGTATATAATGAAGTACCTACTGTAAGTCACACTGTTTCTGGATAATAAAAAACTGATGGTTTGATGGCTTACATCCTCTTATGCATTTTGTATCTGTGCTCAGATCCAGTGCTGTGAGCCAGTGGTAAGAAGACGTGTATGTTCAAGCTATTGCACTTATGCTGGCCCCATGTCAAAATGCCACACTTCTGATATTTTTCCCATGGTATTCTCTCTAGTAAATTATTGATATTAGAAGGTGGTCTGGATCACAGAGAAGACACTGAATAATCATCTTCAACATACAAACTAAACGACATTTCAGAAAATCAGACATTAAAATTGGAAACTTGTAAATTCAACTGACTCAGGACCAAGACTGCAGCAGAAATATCTAAGCTGATAATTTGTCATCTGTCTTTGTTTATTGTGGCAATTGTGCCACTGAATACCCTCCTTTCTAACTTTCTGCTTTGATCTAGTGAGAAGAAATGATATTTGAATTGAATCTAAAGTAGAGACTATTAGGTTCTAAATTATATTCTGAGAGGTTGTATTAGTCCATTCCTATGCTGCTATAAAGAACTGCCCAAGACCGGGTAATTTAAAAAGGAAAGAGGTTTAAGTGAGCCAATGTTCCATAGGGCTGGGGAGGCCTCAGGAAACTTACAGTCATGGCAGAAGGGGAAGCAAACAAGTTCTTCTTCACATGGTGACAAGAAGTGGTGCCACACAAAGGGGAAAAAGTCCCATATAAAACCATCAGATCTTGAGAGAACTCACTCACTATTATGAGAACAGCATGGGGGTAACCACTCCTATGATTCAATTACCTCCCACTGGGTCCCTTCCACCACATGTGGGGATTATGGGAATTACAATTCAAGATGAGATTTGGATGGGGACACAGTCAAACCATATAATTCCACCCCTGGCTCCTCCCAGATCTCATGTCCTCACATTTCAAAGTACAATCATGCCTTTCCAACAGTCCCCCAAAGTCTTAATTCATTCCAGCATTAACCCAAAAGTCCAAGTCCAAAGTCTCATCTGAGACAGGGCAGGTCCCTTCCACCTATGAGCCTGTAAAATCAAAAGCAAGTAGTTATTTCCTAGATACAATGGGGGTACAGGCATTAAGTAAACACACCCATTTCAAATGGGAGAAATTGGCCAAAATGAAGGGGCTCTAGGCCCCATGCAAGTTCAGGATCCAATAGGGCAGTCATTAAGACTTAAAGTTCCAAAATAATCTCCTTTGACTTCATGACTCACATTCAGGTCATGCTGATGCAAGAGGTGGACTCCCATAGCCTTGGGCAGCTCTGACTCTGTGGCTTTGCCCTCCCAGCTGCTTTCACGGGCTGTCATTGAGTGTCTGTGACTTTTGCAGGTGCACAGTACAAGCTTTTGGTGGGTCTACCATTCCGGGGTCTGGAGGACAGTGGCACTCTTCTCACAGCTCCACCAGTCAGTGCCCTATTGGAGACTCTGTGTCGGGGATCACACTCCACATTTCCCTTCTGCACTGCCTTAGAAGAGGTTCTCCAGGAGTTCTCTGCCTCTGCAGCAAACTTCTGCCTAGACATCCTTTGAAATCTAGGTGGAGGTTCACAAACCCCATTTGTTAACTTCTGTGCACCCACAGGCTCAACACCATGTGTAAGCCACCAAGGCTCAGGGCTTGCACCCTCTGAAGCAATAGCTTGACCTCTACACTGGCCCCTTTGAGCCATGGCTGGGATGCAATGCACCAAGTCCCAAGGCTGCACAAAGCAGCAAGCCCTGGGTTTGTCCCAGGAAACCATATTTTCCTCCTAGGCCTCCGGACCTGAGAAGGGCTGCTGCAAAGGTCTCTGACATGCCCTGGAGATATTTTTCCCATTGTCTTGGTGATTAACATTAGGCTCCTTGTCACTAATGTAAATTTCTGCAGCAGGCTTGAATTTCTCCTCAGAAAATGGGTTTTTATTTTCTATTGCATTGTCAGGCTGCAAACTTTCCAAACTTTAATGCTCTGCTTCCTCTTGAATGCTTTGCCACTTAGATATTTCTTCCACCAGATATCCTAAATCATCTCTCTCAACCTCAAAGTTCCACAGATCTCTAGGAAAGGGACAAAAAGTTGCCAGTCCCTTTGGTAAGCATAGCAAGAATCACCTTTATTCCAGTTTCCAACAAGTTCCTCGTCTCCATCTGAGACCACCTTAGTCTGGAATTCATTGTTCATGTGACTATCAGCATTTTGGTCAAAGCCATTCAAGAAGTCTCTAGGAAGCTCCAAACTTTCCCACATCGTCCTGTCTTCTTCTGAGGACTCCAAACTGTTCCCACCTCTGCCTGTTACCTAGTTCCAAAGTTGCTTCCACATTTCCGGGTATGTTTATTACATCAGTGCCCCACTACTCAGTACCAGTTTACCGTATTAGTCGATTCTCACACTGCCCGAGGCTGGGTAATTTACAAAGGAAAGAGGTTTAACCTACTTACAGTTCCACAGGGCTAGGGAAACCTCAGGAAACTTACAATCATGGTGGAAGGGGAAGCAAACATGTCCTTCTTCACCTGGTGGCAGAGGGAGAAGCACTGAGCAAAGGGGCAAAAACCCCTCATAAAACCATTAGATCTCATGACAACTCACTTGCTATGACAAGAACAGCATGAGCCTCCATGATTCAATTACCTCTCACTGGGTCCCTCCCACAACGTGTGGGGATTATAAGAACTATAATTTAGGATGAGAGATTTGGGTGGGGACACAACAAAACCATATCAGGGATTCACCAGTGAGTAAAGTTCACAGTGGAGCTTGGGGAATCAATGCATGCCACTTTTTTCTTTTAGAATCCAATTTTTCTAGTCATTATTATTGCAGCCCAAATTTGTTACTGTATTTTGGGACCTTGTAAATCTTGCTTAGCATTTATTAGTCAAGGTAGGTAGATTAAATTGTGAAAGCAAACTATCCTGAGATTTTAATGTGTGAATATAGCAAAAGTATACTTCTTGCTTATGTGATGTCCACTGATTGTCAAGACCACCCCTGCCCCACAAAGTAATTATCCTCTGTAGAGCAACTTGTTATTCTAGGTCAGTAAGGTGCTGTAACTATTAGAACCATGTGGGCTCCTATTCAATCAAGTGAGGGAAGAAAAACTGGAGAAATGTGTGTGGGCTTTTCACGGCTAAGCTTGACATTGTACTCATCTCCATCCATTGGCCAGAACTAGTCAAAAATCTCCACTACAGCAAAAGGGGCAAGGGTGTTTAGTCTTCTTAATCTTCTGTAATCAGATTTGGGTGAGTACAAGGAGTAACTAATGACATTTATAATCTCAAAGTAACACTGTAACTCAAGCTAGAAAAATATCTAGCTTTCAGCTTTTAATTCTGTTTCCTCTTATTATAATCCCTTGATGCTACATTGCCACAAAAGAAGAAAGAAAAAGAACTGCATTTCCTTTTGTTTGTGATAAACAGGAGGGCACAATGGCTGGTGTTTCCAGGTCATGATTTATTTGTTCAGCCGGAGCCACTGCAATGCTGCATTCTTCTAGGACACTCGGCAACACAGCAGGCCTTTTAAAGAATCCCAACTGGCCCCCACGCTGAATAGAAAAGAAGGGAAAAGTATCATCCCAGCTAGCTTTGACTGAAATGAAAATCTGCTCAAACCAAAAATAGAACTCTCACAGGGACTGTCTTTTAAAAAGAACGGCAGGGCTCAGTAGTTCTATGTGACATATGTTGAATCATTTAAAATTTTTTTCCCTCCACATAGTTTAGTCAGAAACTAAATGGCTCTGAGATAGGAAAAAATAATGAACTTTAACTCAAAAAGACATTTCAGAAATTTCAGACCAGGGCAGCCAAGGTATTTGTCAGCCCAAGCTGTTTTCCTTTATCCCCTCTTGCTCTTGGAATATAAGTTTCTACAACTCTATTGAATGACAATCCTATAATATCTTACTCTATTATTGTCCCCCATCTCTCCTGACGCATGCAGTTATCCTCTCTGGAAATGCATATCTAACATTTTCTATCTGTTCTTCCTATCTATAGGACATTCAAGGTCTTCTTTCAAAGCTCTCAGCTCCCCAAGGCTTTCTGTGCATGAGCTTTATGTTGTGCAATTATCACTTTATAAAATACCGTCCTTTTCTCCAGGAGCTCCTCTATGTGGTTGAGAGCTTAATCACACACTGGTTTATGCAACAAACGTTGGAATTATGTCAGTCATGTCCTCCCAGAGAGGTTGAATAGCCCTTGACATACCTTTCCTCTATTGAACTCAATAACACCAAGTTGATGTTGCAGACTGGGATCTCAGTAGCTATTTGTTGGTTGATTGTACCCTACTTATTCAAACTGGGGTAATGTGACTTTTCTGAGACATGGAGTATATATCAATATGCTCTTTGATCATCCCTGATAACGTGATCTCATCTATCCACTTCCAAATGACTGCTGGGGCTGAGTCCCTTTTGGAGCCAAGGAGTAAGCCATACATTGTGCTGTTCCTGCCCCTGATGGTGTTGAGAACCCATTGTATTGCTTTCCCTGGAACACTGGAGAGATCTGTAGATAGGATTATCATTCCTAATTCTTTACTCATTCCTAAAATATGGTTATATGTTTTTGTGCTCCTTTACCATATTATTTTCCCTCACAGTAGAGCAGGCAGAATATGTATGTACCCTCATCCTGTCCATTGTGAGCTCATGTAACTTCCTTTGGCCAATGGAGCATTAGCACATGTACCCTAGGCAGGGACCTTATGCTTGTAGTTTGGCCTCTTTTGCTCTATTATCTTAAGAAGGATCTACCTTTGGTGTTTATTTGGCCTCAAAATGATCAAAACATATGGAGCAGACTTGACTGTGATCAGCAGCTAAGAATCCATCGTAGCCCACCTGACCCAGGTAAGCCCAGTCAATACTAGCAAAGCCATGAGTAATTTTTAGAATAGAGTAAGAGAAATAAGGATTTGAGAAAAAACACTGAGTTTTGGGAATAAGGAAATTGTTACACAAAATTATCACAGTAAAAATCTTACAAAAAAATAGATTCTGTGGTGCGACATACAGGGTAGGTAGGCCTCAAAGACAAACTGATCATAAAAGAGTAGTTGCTGGTTTGGGGGAGGAAGTAGGGAAAACACTGGAAGAAACCAGTGTGTTCTTACTGGAAAGACATTGGACAATAAAAGAACACAGCTTCAGGCAGATGATCAGGTGGGGTGGCTGCCCTTTTGGGACTGACACTTCTGGTGACAATCTTCCCTATTTGCAGAAATTCTCTTTTCTGCCACACTGGCAGATTGTGCTGCCTTTCAGACCTCAAGATTCTAATATGATGTAAAGATAAGTAGTATAGTGTAGGGGTTAAGAGAATAAGCTCTAGAGCCCAGCTGTCTGGGTTTTAATCTTGGCTTTGCCACTTTACTGACTTCCTGACCTTGGCACTTGTCATGTCTTCGTTTTCTTATCCAGAAAATGGGGCTTGTAATAGAATATACCTCATAAAATCATTGTGAGGATTAAATGTTTTAATATGCATAAGTACTTAGAATGGGGACAGGAACTTAGTAAGTTCTCAGTAAGTCGCAGCTATTATTACTATCATCATTGTTTAACCAAAATTTAGGGCACAGAAGCCCCTAGTACTCTGCTGGGTATCCTGTAAGAAATTCAGATGAATGTAAACATGGCCGCTGACCTAAAGAAATGTATAATCTAAAATTTGTTGATTTTGTATTCTATGACCTTACAGAATTTTTAAATTAGTTCTGATAGGGGTGTGTGTGTGTGTGTGTGTGTGTGTGTGTGTGTGTGTGTGTGTGATTTGTAGGGATTTCTACATATAGGATAATGTCTTCTATGAACAGAGATAGCTTTACTGCTTTTTAAATTTAGATATCTTTTTTGCCAAATTGCTCTGGCTAGGATTTTTAGTATTTTGTTGAGTAGAAGTGATCAGCATGGGCATTCTTGTCTTGCTCCTGATCTTTGAACTTTTCACCATTGAATATGATGTGAATTGTGGGCTTTTCATTTTTGGTTATTATTATATTAAGGTATTTTTCTTCTATTTCTAGTTTGTTGAGAGTTTTAACCATGAAATTGTGTTATATTTCACTAAATGCTTTCTTACATTTATTGAGATGATCCTATGTTTTTAATCCTTTATTCTGTAATGTGGTGTATCTCATTAATTGATTTTCATCTGTTGAAACATCTTTGCATTCCAAGGATCAGTCTCATTTGGCTGTGGTGTATGATCTTTCTAATGTGCTGTTGGATTTAGTTTGCTAATATTTTGTTGAGAATTTTTGCATCCATATTCAACAGAGTTATGGCCTTTAGTTTTATTTTACTATGGCATTTTTTTGGCTTTGGTAAAAGGAGACTGGTGGCCTCATAAAATGAGTTTGAAAGTATTCCCTCTTTTTCAATTGTTTGAAGAATTTGAGAATAATTGGCATTAATTCATCTTTAAGTGTTTGGTAGAATTCAACAGTGAAGTCATCTGGTCCTGGGCTTTTCTTTCACTGCTGTAAATAACTTTTGATATGAAAATATACAAAAATGCTGTAGAAAGAGCACAATGAACACCCAGATTTATCTACTGCTAGCATTCTGATCTATTTGTTTATAAATACGTACACATAAATGTAACTTTTGTAAACCATTAGGAAGTGGGTTGCATACATCATGGCTCTTTACTTTTAGATTCTTAAGTGTGTATTTCCTAAGGAAAAGAATATTTTCTTACATAACCAGAATCACTTGTGGATTTCAGTACATTTATAAAGCAACTTTCCTTCCAGTATGTGATTCAGTCTAGGATTACAGATTTCATGTAATTGCCATGTCTCTTTACTTTTCTTCAATCTGGAAGTATTCCTCAGCCTTTGTTTTCAGTTCTAACATTGACATTTTTAAATACAACCCTCACCTTATAATGAAATATGCCTCATTTGGGGATTCGTTAGAATTCCTCAGGACTACATTGAAGTTGTACATTCTCATCTAGAATATTGCATGGGGATTATAATGCCCTTGTCAAGATATCATATTCCGAGGCATACAATGTCTATCTGCCCCTCATTAGTGATATAGATTTTGATGTTACAGCCAGTTTCGTCCAAGTTATTCCCCACAAAATGCTGATTCAATTTCTGCATGGTAGAGTTAGGATGTTTCCTTTTCAATCAATAAAAGAGTCTGTTGAAGACACTTAAGATCTCCCAACTATCTATCTTCTCATCAAAATTTCTTCATTAATTTAGCATCCTTTGATGATCCTTACCTGATTCAATCTTTGCTATAATGGTTGAAAAATAAAGATTTTTCCAACTCCAGCTCATCAGCCGTATCTACTAGTCAGTAATCAGCATTTTATTTAAGCAAGAGCCCTCCTTCTCTCCTGTATATTTATTGACTTGTCTAGCTATTTTTGATACAGGTTCATGAATTACCATCCTTCAATACTTTGATGTGCATATTGTCCTCTATGCAGCTGGCAAGAGCTCCTTCAACCTAGCTCCCATGTCCTTGGTCCTTTTGGCATAACTGTATATGTGTGTGCACGCACACACACATGCTTTTTTTTTTCTTTTGAGTTTTATTTTTATTTTTTAAACTTTCTGGTATAACAAAGAACTCTGGACAGACTGTTTTCTTTGGCCTTGTAACAGAAACTCACAAGCTCATGAAGTGATCAACTTCAGAACTACTGCCTTCATTAATTCTTTGTTATAAGCAACTAAGCTATGACCTCAACCCTTACTGAAATTTGCTTATCAGCCACACAGCTTATCTAAAAGTCCTTTCCCTTAGAAATGGCCTTGGTTGTTTCAGAATTTCAGTCCCGAAGCCTGACCATATTCTTATTCAGTGCTCATTCTACTTCTGGGCTCAGGTGTTTCCTGCAATTTGAGATTGATAGATGATTAAGCTAATATGTTACCAGGCAAAAAAGATTATGTATGAGTCACAAATTCACACAAGAATATATTTTCACCATGGTGCTCTGTGGGATAAAGAAAAGTTGGGGTTAGAAATGGAAGATGTTCCGAGGCAGGAGAATCACTTGAACACGGGAAGCGGAGGTTGCAGTGAGCCGAGATCGCGCCACTGCACTCCAGCCTGGGTGACAGAGCGAGACTCCATCTCAAAAAAAAAAAAAAAAAAAGAAATGGAAGATGTTATGGAGAGCTCACACTTCTTGCGGAAACCTTCTTGCTATCTCTAAGATCTTTGCCCAAGATGCCCCCTTTAGAGAGGTGAGTTGGAACGATGTCTCTTTCAGCTCATCAGCTCATCCCTGGAGGAGAAAACAGAGGACAATTAAAGATTTGACAAGTCACCAAAACATTCTTTCTTTGAAATACCCTAAGATACAGTTATCTAAGATTAATATCAAAACCTGTATGTGGTGAGCACTGTTGTTGTCTTACCCATATCTCTTTTTTTTTTTTTTTTTTTTTTTTTTGAGGCGGAGTCTCGCTCTGTCGCCCAGGCTGGAGTGCATTGGCCAGATCTCGGCTCACTGCAAGCTCCGCCTCCCGGGTTCCCGCCATTCTCCTGCCTCAGCCTCCCGAGTAGCTGGGACTACAGGCGCCCGCCACGTCGCCCGGCTAGTTTTTTGTATTTTTTAGTAGAGACGGGGTTTCACTGTGTTAGCCAGGATGGTCTCGATCTCCTGACCTCGTGATCCGCCCGTCTCGGCCTCCCAAAGTGCTGGGATTACAGGCTTGAGCCACCGCGCCCGGCCACCCATATCTCTTGTACCAGGACAGTACCCCGATACTTAGCCGCTATGAATGTTGGCAGCTAAAAGGTTACAGCTGCTCCCTTCTGTAGAGAATTGTTCTCAGCTAAAGGGAGCTCCATGCCCAGGAGGCTAAGCTCATTTCCCACTTGGCCTCAGGGTAACATGAAGCCAGGGGTACAGATGCTGATCCCTTTACCTCAGGGCCCAACTCTGGTGCAATCGTGCTCCATGGATCCCCAGGGAATCAGGGTTAAGCTAGACTTCAGAGACGCCCAGTCTTGCTTAGCTAGTTCCCTTCTCCCATCTACTTCTTTCCCTCCCTTAGAGATCTCCCAATTGCACTCTCAATAAATTATATGTCATGGGACTGAAATTCCCGTCTGAGGCCCTGTGTCTAGGGAACCCAATCTACATATGTCAGAACAATCTGGGAAACATTGAAAGTTATAAATAATCTCATATGTAAGTGATTTTTAAAATAAGCAGAAATGAATATCTTTGACATGAATCATTTGAAAAAAGGAAAAATAATATTTTAAACCAGCCTGTAATATGCTAGTACTAATATTCTTTTAAAAGCATCACCATCTCCCAGTTGTATTAGTTGGAAGTCCCAAAGCCATCTCTGACATTTTTCCCTCTGACCTGCTTTCAACCAGATGCAACCTTTGACTGTAGAATTGCTCACTTCTGCAGCCCACTTAACACTGCCAGTCAAGAACACCATGACCTCTCCCTAACATGTCCTCCTTGCTGTTATTTCTCCTCCTTTCTTCCCCTCCTCCTTTCTTCCCCTCCTCCATTCCCTACCACATCTGTCATGCAGGTCATGCTCTGCATCCGGCAAAACCCACACTGGTATCAGCTGGTCTCTCTAGCTTCCTTCTGGTCCACTGGCCTCCTTGTACCATTTGCTCTCCCCATATTCAGAATAATCTCTGACAGTGTTCTGCATGTTCTTATCTCTCGTGTCTTTGAACTTGCTTCCCCCCCGCCACCCACTTAAAATGTTTCCTCTCCACCTTCCCTGCTTCTTGAAATCCTATGAAAATTCAGTTCAAATGCTTGTGTCTCCATGAAGCCTTCCAAGATTCCCCGAATAAAAACCAGTTTCTCTTTCTCCCATATTTCCTCTGGCTTTTATTTGTTTCTCTACAAGGCTCTTCCCATATTCTACTTGTCATTTTATCACCAGTGAATGCATCTCATTTCTGCACTGTGCCATAAGTGCTTGAGGAAAGTGATTGTATCTTATGCCTTTCTAGTTCCATCTCTTCAGTTCAGCCCCCTTCTGACCTTTTAAGCTTGGTCAGCTTACCTAGATCCTGCGTGGTTCATTAAAAATAAGAGCAGAAAACAATGTCTGTCCTAGATAATGCCTCAAATCATTCCTTATTGACATGTGACACCCTGCTTCT
The DNA here is from genome assembly GCF_043159975.1 of Macaca nemestrina. Classification (NCBI taxonomy): domain Eukaryota; kingdom Metazoa; phylum Chordata; class Mammalia; order Primates; family Cercopithecidae; genus Macaca; species Macaca nemestrina. The sequence goes on from NC_092139.1 coordinate 45,970,508, forward strand.
TGCTTTTCTGTCTTTATGCTCACCGTTGCCTTTTCTGCTTCTTGCCCATTTAAATTTAGTGACCATTACTACTCATCCCTTTGAACTTTTATATTTGGTTTATAGTTTGGCTCTGGGCTCAAACCATTTGGTGTCCCCTGCAGCCTTGGGTGAGAGTTGCTTTCCCAAAGCACATACATATGTGTATTCTAGAGCCCATGGGAACACTCAGCCCTGTTTGCTTTCAACGAGCACTCGGTCTATCAATATAATTTCATTTCCAGCATCCTTTGAGGAAATCAGAAAGGTGACAGCTTATCTACTGTTAGCTCCCCTGCAGCTCTCCACTCCAGGTAAGGCAACCACTCCTAGGCTTTCCCTTGAGTTTTTTGGTCAGTTGCCTGGCCAGGAGAAACAGGCTCCAGCCCCTCACGCCATTCTACTCTCCCTCTCCCCCTTTCCTGTAGTTGCCATCAATCTTCCTACTGTGCATATGAGAAGTCATTTCCATCCTATTAAGCACTGGCTACTGAGAACTCTGTGGTTGCAGATGACAGAATATGTAGTTCATGTGGTGTCAACAAAATGGGGAACTTATTTGTTCTTATAATTTAAACTTCCAGGGTATGTCTGACCTCAAGTGCTGTAAGACTCAGCTGTAGTAACAGCATTTTCATGAATCTGTGCCTTTTCATCCCTTGACAGTAAGTAATTTTTCTCTGTATAAAATTTAATCTCAGAAAGGCTATTCCACGCAGTAGTGATCTGGCCTCCAACAGATCGGGATTTATACTGTATTAATTCGGTCACTCGGGAAGAAACAGAGTTCCATCTTCACAAATATGAGCCTGAATCACTGGACTCTTTGGGGTCCTGGGTCCAAATTATTGAACCGAGCACCTGGGCTGGGGAAGTAGAATACTCTGATTGCACTCGTCTGAGTCCTAGTTCATCTCTGGAATTCAGAGGTGAGGTTGATTTCACTCAAACCATATAGACTGACATTGGGGAAGAGACTATTCTTCAAAAGGAAAGTAAATATAAGCTTCAGAAGAAGGGGAGATGGATATTGGTGTATCAAGTGATATACGTCTGCTATATTCCTTTTCATCTGTGCTTTCCCATGAGATAAGCAGCTACGAGAGGCCTAAAGATCAAAGAATTTCTTATAGGTAAAGTCATTGGACTGGACCGTGGCTCAATGAGACTTTCTGATAAATTGAAAGGTTAAGCCAATTGATATTTACAACTTCTTTTATATACAAATTACATATTTCCCAACGGGTCAGAATATTTTATTTACTTTTTTCAAATGTTAATTTGCTTTTCATCTCTGCTTTTTTTTTTTTTTTTGTTCTCTATTCCCTCCTCTAATCATTTAACCATGCCCTCTGAATTTTCTTTCCTCAAGGATTTTTACAAGACTGAAAGAAGTTTCTGGAAATGTAGAGCCTTTGCTCTTCTTTGTAAAATCCTAAGGGAACATTTCTAAGTGTCCTGGAGAGGGTGGAGAGAGATGAACAAGTCTAAGGGAGAAGCTAGAGAGTAGACATTTCCCCAGCCTGGTAAGCTGCTGAAGAGCTTGGAGCATATTCAGCCTTCTTGATCAAGGAAATAGTAGAACACTGTTTGAGGAGAGCCTATGTTGTATCAGACATACTACTAAGTCTTTTATGTATGTAATTTGATTATTCAATTCATCAGAACAATTCTTCAGGAAAAACGGTCTCAATGCCATTTTACAGACAAGGAGCTAACTATAGACTTAGGCAATTTGAGGCATACAGTTGAGACCAAGTAGGATTTGACTCTAGGCATGTTGGGATCTTGAACCCATAGCCTTTCTGTTGTTACACTATGGGTTAGTCCAAGAAAAGGTCGTTTAGCCATGCTTTTCTATGTTTCCAGTGAAAAGGAAACTGGAAGTCACAAAGAACCAACGAGTTGGTCTACAAATAGGTTTTACAACCAATTAGAAGGAGGCTGTCCCCCAGTGTGTGGACCCTGGCTCACCAAACTTCAAGCTGTTATCTTTTGCCAGTGTTTGGTATGTTCGCATCCTGGTTCATACCTTTAGTTTTGTTTCCTCCCTACAAGCTCAGGATTCATGGAAGTTCTCACAGAGAGTGATGGGGGTCATGGTCCGGAGACCAAAAATATCAGTGAAAGACTTTCGGAGGTTCCAGTTTTCTTTAATTGCACTTACACAGGCCTTTGTTTTTTGACAGAAAAATGTCTATTAAATTTTCTCTTTCCAGTTTAATTCCTTCTTTTTTTTTTTTTTTTTTTGAGACGGAGTCTTGCTCTGTCGCCCAGGCTGCAGTGCAGCGGCATGATTTCAGCTCACTGCAACCTCTGCCTCCAGGATTCAAGGAATGCTGCCTCAGCCTCCTGAGTACCTGGGATTACAGGCACCCGCCACGCCACCACACCCGGCTAATTTTTGTATTTTTAGTAGAGACAATGTTTTACCATGTTGGCCAGGCTGGTCTTGAATTCCTGACCTCGTGATCCACCTGCTTCAGCCTCCTAAAGCGCTGGGATTACTGGCGTGAGCCACCGCACCAGGCCTACCTAATTGCTTTTAAAACTGCTTTCCATTTGGTCTGAATTGACTCCTAAGTGGTTCTTTGTAAGTGAAAGTGTCTTATAAGTTTCAAAACACTATGAAAATGTTAGTTGTAGCTGTGTCAGTAATTGATATTTAAAGACAGAAAAAAATTCATTTTGACTGTCTCTCTCTTCTTAAATTTGAGGAGCTCTGAACTCTGACATCTAATTATTCTCATAATTATAGCTAGAGAGAGGGAGAATTAAAACTAAAATTCAAGCAATTACATGTACAAGGGCAAAAGTTGTTATTATGTTAAAACGCACAGTCCATTGTAATTTTTTACTTAAGATGGTTGTAAAAGAAAGCATCTGAGGTGCAGGAAGTGGGAGCAAGGCCTATACATTAAAATGTTGACCTCAAAGACCCATGAATGCATTTTTAATTTTTTCTGCCCCAAATAGATATCTTAGATAAAAGTATTATGTGTGAGACATGAGGTAATCTTGTAGCTTTATAGAAAGACAAAAATTTCTCTCTAATAAATATTTCTAGATTTTTGAGTATTCATTTATTATACACCTATATCTTAGGTATGTTTATTATAAGCCTAAAAATATCTTTTCATTCCACAAATGCCAACGAGACTAGAATTTCTCATTAGAACCAGCCAAACTGAGGATAGAATTAAAACAAGTGGAATCTTATTAGCAATTGGTAATTTTTAAAAAAGAATACACACATTCTTCATGGAAAGGAAACTACCTCTCCCAGTCCTGCTGTGGATAATGTTCTGTTTATTGACTTGCTTGTTTCTTTACCCACAGCTTACTGCATCTATGTTTTAATTTTTTTAACTTTTTCTTTTGAAACTATTGCAAGTTCACAGGAAGCTGCAAAGAAATCAAAGGGAGGCCCTGTGAAATCTTTACCCATCATCCTCTAATGTAAACATCTTTCATAACTACAGTACTATTGTCAAAACCAGGAAATCAATATTGGCACAATACACAACGCTTATTTGGATTTCACCCGTTGTACATGCAATAGTGTGTGTATGTGTGTGTGTATCTCTATGCAATTTTATGCCAAGCATAGCTATGTAACCCCCACCATCATCAAAATAACAGAAGAACTTTTATCACCATGGGGCTCCCTAATGCTGCCCCTTTACAGCCATGCCCACCTTCTCCTCACAGGGTTTACCCCTGTTAACCACTAACCTGTTCACTATCACTCTAACTATGCCATTTCAGGAATGCTATATAAATGGAATCATGCAGCATATACTTCTTTCATACTGGTAATTTTCATTCAGCATAATTTCCTTGAGGTTTATCCAAGTTGTTGTGTGTATTAATAGTATTCCTTTTTATTCCTAGTGCTGTTCTATGGAACGAATGTACCGCGATTTGTTTAGCCATTTGCTCCTTGAAGGACTTATAAACGTAGAAATTTATTTAGCAATTTCTATGTATATTTAGTTGAGTGGCTAATGAATATTAGACATAAGCTGGTTGGTTATGAAACAGGGTCTGATCACCAGGAGTGTTGGTTTTAAACAAAGTAGTCATAAGAATGAGGCAGCCATCTAGGTAACCTCCTGCTAGAAGGTGTGGCCATGGAATTCTTCTTGGATCTTGAAGATGCTGCTAAGAAGAGTGAAATCAGAACCAGGTCCCAGATTTGAGACATCAGATTTAAACCTCAGTTCCCCAAATTATAGAATGGCAATAGATTACTTCCGTACTTTTCCAACATTAATGTGCATATGAATCACTTAAAGATCTTGAGAAAATGCAGATTCTAACTCCGAAGGCCTGAAAGGGCCTGAGATTTTGCCATTCTATCAAACTCCCAGATGGTACTGATGCTGCTGGTCCACAGAACTCTCTTTATGACAAAATAATAGCTGAGATTCCCCTATCACTTAAAATACTTTTCCTGGCTTTCTTTAGACAGGATTAGAGGCTAAGCAATCAAAGTGCTGGGAATAGAAGATTACCTGGCAGGAATTCAGGGACTCAGGATATGTCATTGAGAGAACTGGGAGGCTAGAGTAGCAGCCAGTCCTGCCTCCTTATGGGCTCACCTGGGATTGTCATATGGGAACTGTGGATCACTTCTCCAGGACCAGAGCTTTGGCCCTTGTGAGCAGCCATGGCAAAGAGCATGTCTGGTGGGACTTGGTGAGTCTCTGCAGTACCCAGGTCTTAAATACAGTAAATATCCTAAATGAACCCCTGGGAGCCCACTTAAGAAGTCTTACTAGGAACATGAAGGACAATAAGGAGTGAGTAATGGACTAGGCTGCTGTGTAGGCTCAGTGATGTGGAGGCTTGGGTCAATGATGCTGAGCCGTTGATAGCACTGCGTGTGTGTAGCGTTGGCAGTGGAAGAATTTTCCTCTTCTTATTTCATTTTGCTTCCGGGCAAGAAAGTGGTTAGATTTATTCTAGGTACTTCCAACAGAACTTAAGTAATTAGTCCCAATAAGTTGGAAATTTGAGTCAAAAATAAGAAGAGTTTTGACAATTATTGCTGACTGTCAACATTCCAGGTTGACTCATGAAGTGATGTCATTCTGGTGTGAGGCACAAAGCAAGAGGGTGCTCTATTGGATCTATACAATGATCAAGTGGGAAGACAGTCAGCCAGTTCTTTCTGTGAGGAGCCAGACAGTAAGTAAGTAAGTCAGGCCATGTGGTCTCTGTTACAATTACTCAGCTCAGCAGTTATAGCACAAATGAATATTCTCTATAGCCTCATAGAGAATATGTAAATGAACATGCATGGCTATGTTCCAATAAAACATTATCTATGGACAAGAAAATTTAAATTTTATAACTTTCATGTGTCATGGAATACTGTTCATCTTTTGTTGTTTTGTTAAGCTATTTAAAAAATGAAAACCATCCGTAGCTCATAGACCATTAAGAAACATCCGGCAGGCCACTGTGGGCTTGTAAGTTCTCAGTTTGCCAGCCGCTGGCCTAGATAAACCTCCAGATATTAAGAGTCTGGAGGAGTGAGGATTCTGTCCTTGCTTGACATCCTCTGAGAAGTGGCTTCCTCCAGCTGAGAAAGAAGGACTCACCTTCCCCAGGTAAATCCTGCTGAAATGTGTTTCAGAGAGAGATGGCTGTTTCATGGAATCTCACCAGGCCAGAAGATTCAATGGTGTTTGCTGCTTGCTGTGGGAACTAGGATCTGGGCTGCCCACGGTTTGTCTCTCTCAGACTCCAAGCAATAGATTCAGCCCAGGTTCCGTATCCTCTGTCCCAGGGGGTTTTCCTCCTTTCATCCGACTTCCTCTGTGGAGAAGGCTGATGTGCCTGTGACAACAGCCCTTCAGAATAATCCCTGGCTTTGTTACGACTTTCTGAGGTTGAACTTTGTGGTGCTTTCGGTTATTGTGACTGGCTGTTAATGCTTTCCGTGGTTCTTGGATGAGCGTCTTAGAGCAACAACCCTGTGCTTTCTGCTGCAGACATCAACATGCACCCCTATCTGATAATCAGTATTAGGGGTTACTACAAACACAATCATTCCCTGGGTGGATAATTAAAGTGAATCTATTCCCGGCTGAATGCTGTCTTTTGTCTTAACCTTTCCACTGCCTTTATCTCATCAGTGAAGTATCTTAGATCAGACCAAGGGGGCAGAAAATGGTTTGATCTCTGTTCACAGAAGAAGAAATGAAAAAAGCAAGGGGTTGAGAAATTTTTGTAAGGTCACTGAGCAAGTCCCTGACTGAGCTGGAATGAACATACACAAGCATAAAATTCTGAACCTCATCAGTCCTTCTGCTATATATATATACTCCTGATTCTCTTCAGAAATACATTTCAATGTCTTAGAATTAAATGACTGCATTTCCAGGTGTAGAACTTGTATTTCAAGAACAAGATGGGGATTATAAAATACTAACCAGCAAAAAAATGGCTGGCTTCACAGAGAATTGATAATCGGTTGGTAGTAAATAATGCGCTGTAGGTGAATAATGCATCAAGAATAGTACTAATAGAAAAAGACTAAATTTATGTATACTGTGCAGGAAAGACAGGATTCAGAATTTAAAAGACCTTCAGTTCAATTAGATTCAACCAACTGAGCTGATCAAGAATTGAAGCAGACTTAGCATGTATTGGATTATAATAGCCATTCAAGGCTTAAGAACGAAGTTTTGTAAGAAAGTTAAAATATCTAATTGCTTAAGTAATTCTAACAAAATCAGGAAAAGAAAGGAATTACAAAACATAACATTAATATAATACATATTACATGAAACATATTTTTGAAAATGCTTAATTACTGACTTTATGAACTAAATGTTTATGTCTCCCCAAAATTCATATGTTGAGGTCTTAGTTCTCAATAAAATAGTATTAGAGGGTGGGGACTTTGGACGATAATTAGGTCATGAAGGTGAACCTTTCACGAATGGAATTAGTGCCCTTATCAGAAGCCAGGTAGCTAGCTAGCTGTCTTACCTCCAAGTGAGGATTCAACAAGAAGTTAGCAGTCTGCTTTCCAGAAGGCCTTCACCAGATCTCAGATGTGAGCCTCCAGAACTCTGAGAAATAAATTCAAATAAAACCCAATTTCTCTTGTTTATACTGGTCGATGACATTTTATTATAGCAGACCGAATGGACCAACTTATAAGTAACAGAAGAAAGCCCATGAAGTAAAATTTATAGAAGAAACACAATAGTAAAAAAAAAAAAAAAAAAAAAAATTGAGCTTAAAAAAGATCTCCCAACTAAAATGAAAAATCACTTTATTGGATTAAATTAGCAATGATTTTTTTAAAACACATGATTCATTAAAACTACTATATAAGTATATACACCTATCACAATAGCTATAATAAAAAAATAGTGACAGCATCAAATGCTAACTAGAAAGGATGGGGAGAAACTAGATTACTCATAAATTGTTATGAGAATGTGAAATGGTACAGACACTCTGGAAAACAGTTTGGCAGTTTCTCATAAAAATAAATCTGTAACAGTCATGTGACCCAGAAATTGCACTTCGGACATTTATCCCAGAGAAATGAAAATGATGTTGACATAAAAGCAGGAATACAAATGTTCGTGGTAGTTTTATTCATTACAGCCCCAAACTAAAAACAACTCTGATGTGTTTCAGGAAGTGAATGGTTAAATAAACTGTGGTACATTATTACCATGTATTATTACTCAGCAATACAAAGGAGCAGCCATACTGATATTCAACAAACTAGATAAATCTCCAAAGAATTATGCTCGGTGAAGAAAGGAAACACTCAAATTTGCATACTGTATGATTATCTTTATATAACATTCTCGAAATGACAAAGTTATAGAAATGAATAGACTGAAATTAAGGATGAGATGGGGACAGGAGGAAAGTGGGTGTAGCTATAGAAAGGCAACATAAGGAATCTTTGTAATATTCTGTATCTCCAGTGAATCAGTGTCAATATCATGGTTTTGATATTATACCCAAATTTTCCAAGATGTTACCAGAGCGATACATAGGGTAAAATGTATATGGAACTTATCTGTATTAACTCTAGAAACTATGTGAATCTACAATGATCTCAAAATGGTAAGTTTAATTTTTTTTAAAAAAGTTATGATTCCTAGAGTTCGAAAAGATGTAATGAAGTCTGCTTCTTACCTACATATTTGGTGTCCCATTTTCAAATATGGGAAAAGCTTTGAAAATATTTTGACAATATTTTGTCAAAATATTTCCTATATCTGCCTTAGCCGTCCTACTTTTAAGAACTGATTTTAAGCAGTTAATAGAACATGTTTGTAAAGATTTCTGTGCAAATATGTTCAATGTTACATTATTTACAACCACAAAAAATTTCAAACACCCACAATATTTAACAGTTAAGGAATACTTAGTGTATCAATAGTACATATATGTCATAAACTCGAATGCAGAAATGAAACACGCTTTTGTAAGAGAGATAGTAGGCAAGATAGCAGATAAGATTCTAAGTAAGATAGACAGCAGGTAAATGAGGCAGTAGTGCCCTACAGAGGGGTTAAGCATGTGGGCGCTGGCTCTTCAATTCATGAGGTTAAGACCTAATAGCACTGACTATGGGCTGACCTTGAGCTGGTTATTTAACGTCTCTGTGCACCATTTTCCTCTTTGTAAAATAAAGATAATGGGGTTGCTGCAGGGATCACATGGTACTAACAATGGAAAGCACTTCCACTGGCACTCCATAAATATCAACTACTTTTTTTTATATTTTGGGTCATTTTTTAAAAGTCCCTATATTTAGTATATATTATTAGTTTTATAATATAAAAGTATGAGAAGGAAACAGAGTTATCGTGTAACAAAGACCAGGCAATACAATGTTAATGCTAGTTCATGATGAAGACGACAAACTGGGAAGGACCTTATTTTCACTGCAGTGTTTCCCAAATGGTTTATCATATGGGTTGAGTACACTTATGAATGAATCCTTTATTCATCAGGGAATCTATGGTTTTCTGTAAATCGAATCTAGGTATCTTTCAAATTTCCCTGTGCTGCATAACTGCAGTCTGCTTTCCCTTCCACGCTGTAACTATCTTTACTATTCACATTGGTCCCTGTTAACCTTAGCTGCCTTCGTTCTCTCAAATGCACTGTCCCTTACTTCCCATACAATTCCTGTTTGTCCACACAGTTTTCCTTGACCCAGTTGTCTAACTTTTCAGCCTCATTTTTTTCATGAAACTTTCCTGCCAATAATTCTACCATGCCCTCCCTGGTTTCTCTTTTCAAAATGCCTTCTGCATTCAGCACCATCCCAGATGATTTAACACTTTATGGTTACCACATAGAATGCTATTTTATGATGTTGTTTTTCTTCACAACACTACAAGTGAATACCTCTTATAGCCTTAACTAAAATTTAAGCCTTTGTGGTCAAGGCTGTTTTTATACTTCTTTTGTGCTACACAGAAAAGGTCACTGTTGAATGAAAGACGAGCCAAGGCTAGGCTGCCTGGGCTGGCTTAGGCCTCAGGACTGGAAAGTGAGATGTGCTTCATCATGAGCTTGGTTATTTGGGGGAAGATCTTATAAATGACAGGAAGTGGCTGTTCTCTTTCCAGAACTATCATGTGGCAGAAAGTAACATTAAGCAAGACATCCTAGGACCTGAATTGTGAGACTTTAAAAATTCTTACAAAGAGCAGCTGGGAAAACAGTGTCTCTGGAGATATTTAATAACATAGTATCCATATCTGAGGAGTTGGAGGGCAGCCCTGTCAGGAATATGGGAATGAAATAAAATACTCCCCTACAAAACAAAGCATTTATAAAACACAGGAGATGCCTTATTTGTGTGTGATCTTATATAATCCTAATACATAAACAACAAAAGGAACATTTTGTTCAAATAAGTGCATTTTCTTATTTTAACTCTTTAAAGATAGAATCAATGATATCAGTAGGACTATTCTGATAAAAATTAAAGAGCTAAAGTTGAGATTATAGATGCCTGTTACATCCGAATATCTTGCTTTCTGATATATTTCTGTATGTTGTTTTGAGCTGCTAAATCATGAAAAGTTTGATGCAATATATTTAACAATTCTTAATTATTACAAAATCATAGGTACTGTAGTTTTGTTTTTAAAGAGCCTGTCTTGCAATCTGAAGATATTTTTCACTTAAACATGATAACTTGAGAAAGAACTAAGATATTCTGGTTTCCTCATCAAACCCCTACACTCTTCAAGAACCACTTACATCATGTTCTCTGTAACTCTTTTTTTGTTGTTGTTGAAATGAAAAGTTTAAAAGGATTCAGAGATGCTTTAACAAAGACCACATACTCATCACTAAGAATTAAGAAATAGTGGTATTTTGTCCTTCTTGTTTCAGATTTATTTATATATTTATAGACATGGTATTACAGATATTTGAAGCCTCTTACTCAGCTCCAACTCCAAAAGAAACCACTGTTAGGAAATTTCTTTTTATTCTTCAAGCTATCTATAATATATTCTAAGAAAATATATATCTATGTAACATGTAGAACTATATTACACAGTTCTCAAGCTTTAATAAGCGTCAGAATTTACTGCAAGGCTTGTTAAAGCAGATCTCTGGGCCCTACCTCAAGAGATTCTGATTCAGTAGGTCTGGCCTGCCTGGCCCCTAAATTTACATTTCTAACAAGTTTCCAGGAAATGCTGATGTCATTGGTCCAGACACCAGATTTAGAGTATTACTTACATATATATTATTTCTTACTTTTAAAAATACTGTGTATAATTTATTGTTTTAAGAAAATAACTCTCTGCATAATTTATCACTTATTTTAAATTCAAAATTATGTTCTCATGGTCTATCCATATGAAAAAATCTCTGTATAGCCCATTTACATTAATTGCTCTAGAACAATTATATGTCCATTTCTTTATTGTTGGTTACTCATGTTTTTCCAACTTGTTGCTATTATAAATAAGGGTGCAATGAACACTTTTGTTCATGTCTCCTAGGATACATACACCATGAAGCAAAGTTGTTAAATACTAGTGATAATCACCTTCACATTTTTTTAGATATTGTCAGATGAGTCTTTTGGCAATAATTCCCATTTGCACAACCACTTATGATTTATAAAGATTCTCAGTTTCCTCTTTACCAGCCTTTAGTTATGTCATACTTTTCTTTTTGCACAATTGATGAAAGTTATTGACTGTCTGTTAATGTCTTAACTTGCATTTCCTAAATTTTTATGTAGGACATTTTTTAATGTTTGTTAGCTATGTACTTTTTTATTTATGTAAATTACACATTCAAATATTAATCATTTTATTATTGATTTTAAATAAATTTTTTCTGTATCTTCTTTGCCAATACTTAGAAATATAAATACTATGAATACATTACCATTCTAAAACACCAATATGAAAAAACTCACTAATTTTTAAAAAGGCAAAAAACATAAATATGTGTATCACAAAATAACATATATGAATAGCTAATAAGAGCATAAAAAGGTGTTCATCATTATTAGTCATCAGGAAAATTCTAATTAAAACCACATTGAAATATCACTATCTCAAAAAAATTAAAAAGACCTAAAATTAAACAAAAATTAATCAAGTTTTGGAATGAATTAAGAGCCATGGAAACTCTCATATGCTGTTAATCAGATTGCAAATTGGTAAAACTACTTTGGAAAATTATTTGACAGTTTTAATAAAGTTAAACATGCACCTGCTCTATGACCCAGCAATTCTGCTCCCAAGTATGCTGAAGAAAAAAATGAGTGAATGGTTCTACCTAAGCCACATACACAAATATTACTAACAGTGTGATTCATAATAGCTCCAAACTAGAAACAACCCAGATATCCATCAGTGGGAGATGAATAAATAAATTGTTTTTTACTCATATAATAAAATACAGTCAATTAGAGAAAAATAGGGCCCTACTGACAGGTATTTACATAAACTCAAAAACATTTTGAGGCATAAAAGAAGCCAGGTACAAAAGAACCCATACTGTATTATTCCTTTTACAAATAGTTCAAGCATAGTCAGAGTAGTGACTACATTAGGGTCTGGAGGTTTCTGACTGAGGAGCGGCCTGAGGAAACCTTCAGGGATGCTGAAAATATTCTGTATCTCAACATGGATGGTGTTACCAGGTTGCATACATAGGTAAAAGTCTTGTAACTATACACTTAAGATTTGTGCGTTTTACTAAATGTAAATTATTTCTCAATAAAATAAATTTTTAAAAGTAAATTAGAATATCTAAAACTCTCATTTTATTAAAATATGAATTGTGGGGGAAGGGAATTTATTTTATTTACAAGGGGAAATAAGTGCTAATTTGCTTTCCTGTAATACGGCAATATGTGCTTGATAATGACTGCTGGCATTTTGAAGATAATCGCTACAGGAATTAGAAAGCATACTTTAATGTCAAAAGGAAACAAGAAGAAAAAGTTCAGAAAGCAAAGTAAAATAAATAGAAAATGTAAAGAAAGGTGAATAGAATAAAATCAGTACTTCAGTTGTTATCTTGGGTGAGAAGAGCCTTAATTCTATGAAAAGCAGAAATGATTATATATGTTGAGAAAACACAGCCTTACATTAGTCACAAGATATAAAAAAATGGGAGCAGAACATTGCAAGTAGATACAAAGAAAATCAAAAGGAGAGAGAGAACAAAAAGAGACTGTAATGTTCAAAAGGCACAATGTATGAAGAGAACACCGACCCCACACTTACATTTAGTAAACAACAAAGCAAATTACATATATACACATACATATTTATATGTGTATAGGTATATATGTGTAAATAGATGTTTCTATGTTCAGTGTAATCTACTGCCTTTCAATATGCATATATTTTCGTGTACGAAAGAATATATGCACACTTTTTAAATATATGAAAATATTTAAAAATTGAAAAGCAGTAACATTAAATAAAGCCATAAGCTTATATTTTATTGTCTTTGGAATTTTTGACAATATTTAATGGTTTAATTTATACTAAACGAAGCTGAAATGCCTATTTTTAGGCTATTACTATTTCGTTTAAATATCACATTATTACTTGCTTGGTAAGAATAGCTACAAAATTATTTTGCAAAAATGACTACAAGGTTATTTTACAAAAATTCTATAACTGAGCTATGATAACAATTGTGCTATTGTCACAGAGTAACCTGCATTTCTCCCATAAGCATCTGAAAGCTAATGAGAGATGCCTGATCTACATCCATCACTGTGACCCTTCCAGCCCCCTTGGCAGACACATGCAAACAAGAAGACAGCAAGAAAGATTTGGGTTCTGGAAACAGCTTGGAAGATTTTGTGTCTTGCTCTCCGAGTCTCTTTTGCTCCAGGAGAGAATGAACGCTTTTTGTTTTTGCAACCTGTGGCTCTTGTGGATTCTAAAGCTCGATTTTTTTAGAGGATGAGCGACTCCAGGGCTAAGGACGTGGGGAGGACTAGGGCTGGCATGACGGTGGAATTTGTTTCCCATTCCCAGACAGTACTCTGTGAGCTAGCAAGATTTCTAGGACTGGCAAGAATATGCCTGGGACACTATCATGAAGCTTCAAATTCTATGGGGCAGAATCTAGTGGCCCCCTGCGGTCAAGGATGTTTGCAGACGAACTTGGACATGGAGCCATCCTCCTCTTCAGCATCCCTGCCCAGACCGTGAGGGAGACTGGCACTTAGCGCATCAGAATATAGTCAAAAGAGTCATAGGAAATAGGAAAACATCACCAATCACAGCTTGGAGTCGAATACATAAAATTTAGAAAAAAGGAAGATGATTCTTAATTCCTGCAGTATTTAAGAGTGAATTCATACTTACTACATTATGGTTTTAGATATTTTTTATTTAGGGTGAGTATGTGACTATTATTTTTGCACATATGTGCTT